>NC_141926.1:10271742-10574772 GCF_057802395.1 Ceratotherium simum simum
TCCAGCTGGGACACTGTGAACACTTGTACTGGGACAGAATGGAAATAGAATAAAGGAAGAAATAGATTCCAGAAAGAGCTGGGAGGAAAAATGATCCGGGTTTGGTGGCTGAATTGGGAATATGGGTAGAGGGAGAAGGAGTAGAAGAAAACTCTCAGGTATCTTTAGCACACAGGAGTAAATCCAGTTTTAAGTGACAGATTGTGAGTTTTGTTTTGGATATTTGCAATTTAAAGATGTGGGGCATGCAAGAGGAGTGTCCAGTTGGCCACCGGAAAAATGAGGAGAGTCTAGCTGAAGATGGAGGCTTGGAAGTTGTTTGAAGCCATGAATTTATTTGAGATCATTCAAGCGAAGAAGCTACATGTGTGCCATTGCATTTCATCCTCAGAGCCACTTTGGAGGGAAGCATTATTATTTCCATTTTATAGATGAGGAAACTGAGGCTCAGAGACGTCATCTAAACCATGTTGACATAGTTGATAAATAATAAAGCTAAGATTCAAACCCCGACATGTCTGGGTCTAAAGCTTAGCCCACCATCTCCTAACTTATCTTTTTTCATAATTTTAGGTTTCCAAAATGAGAGTTTACTTTACAATTCATATGAATGGCAATTTATCAAAATTACCAGTGCATTTACACTTCGACTCAGCTATCCCACTTCTGTAGGAATTGACCTTACAGTCAGACATGGACACACACAAAACGACATGCACAATGTTATTCATTGCTGTCTTGTTTGAAAGAACAGAAGACTGAAAACAGCAGGAGGGGAAGGGTTATATGAACTATGGCACATCCATACAATGGATTGCCATGTAACTATACAGAAGAGTAAGGAAGCTCTCGGTGAATTGATCCGAGAGATCTTTAGGGTACATTGTTAAGTTAAACAACAACAACAAACCAAGGTGCTGAACAGTGTGTATAGTAAGCTCTCTTTTGTGTGAGAAAGAGTGAAAATAAGAACATGTATAAGAGATAATATATTTGTATTTGCTTGTATCTACATAAAGAAACACAAAGGGTATAAGGTACTAATTGTAGCAGAGTCACTTCTAAGGGCGATGAAGAATGGGGTAGAAGAATATAGAGTAGGAACAAATCTTCTCAATGAATATCTTTTAGATTGGAAGCATTGTGAATGTATTACCTATTCAAAACAATTGAGACATTGAAAATGTGGTATACTTACCCGTTAGCATTTATCTACATTTGCAATTTATTTCTGCTCCTTAAATGATGTATTTGGCTTATAGATTTATAATATTCCTGTACTTAGCCATCCATCTGTCCATCCTTCCATCCATCCATCCATCCATCCATCCATCCATCCATCCATCCATCCATCCATCCATTCTTCCATCCATCCATCTATCCAACATAATTATTCATCTATGTCCCAGGAGCTGGGTTAGCCACAAGGGAAATAATTGAGAAAACAGACACAGTTCCTGCCCTCATTCTAGATATAAGAAAAGCGATTAGTTGAATCACTCCATAAATACACTAAAATGGCAACCATGCTACAAAAAATGTGAAAAATAACCTAAGTTATTCTGGGACAGGGTAGTTGAGGGCATGTCAGGGAAAGCTCTCCTGAGGAAGTGGCTTCTGAACTTTAGGAAATGCAGGAGGTAAGAGGTGAAGACAGGGAGCAAAGGCAGAGGGAACAGTATTTGCATAGGCTCTGAGGCAACAAAGAGCATGGTATTTGAAGAACTCACAAAAGGCCAGGATTGCTGCTGTGTAGGGGGCTGAGGAGATAGGGTAGATAAGTTAGAGAGGGAGAGGGTACAAACATGCAGGATCTTGTGGGGCATGTTGAAGATGAGGGTCTTTGGAATTAAAGCAGAATTGGAAGCCATTGGAGGGCCACCAGGGTGGAGGTTAGGGTTAAGACAAGTAGATGGATTCAAGAGAAAGTGAAACCAAGAGGTCTTGATGATGGGTTGTATGAGGGTGAAGGAGAGAAGTTGTTCAACATGGATAGGTTTCCAGTGAGTGTAGCTGAATAGATGGGGCTGCCATTTCCTGAAAGAAAACATGAGGGCAGGGTGTTTGCTGGGAAATGTTGAATTTGAGGATTCTTGGACCTCCTGGTAGATGACTAATGGCCTGGAAAGGCAACACACTGATTATGTCATGATTTCATTTTTAGAACACATAGTAAAACTACAGATTGGTTAAAAACATTAGTATTACGTTGCTCACTCACAAGTCTCATGTTCTTTATTTTTCTATATACCATATTAGTTCTTGACAAAGTATTTCTCCACTCATCTCTTTCCAAAAACATATACCAGGTATTTTAGGGGAATGGAGTTTTATTAGATCTTTGCTCTGTCTACTCTTGAAGAGGAAGACTGCCGTTCCCCGATGAGTCCATTGCAGTCGACTTTCTCAGGTGGCATTTTGGACATGTCAACAACAAAATTGTCTTTTTTCTTCCGGTTTCTCCTGTGAAGGCTTAGCTGTTAATCTTCCTTCGTGTTTCATATCTCATTTCTGTTTTTAAAAGGATGCCCTTTTATTGTTGCTCTCTTCACTGGTTCCGTATTTACAGGATCTTTCTTCTTTATTTTCTTTCAGCCTTCAACAGAATGATTTTGGTAACTTGAGACTCCCTTGGGGAGTACAGTCATTATACTTTCAGTCCTGCTGTGTGGCAACACTGCTTCTGATGTTTTCACAGGCCAAGGATATGGTAATGCTGGGGGTTTTGTCTTCCCAACTTTTTAAATATAAAAAACTGATGCTATTTCTGGTATCCATGGAGGGAGCAGTGGGCTCATTGGAAGTTTCTCAAAGGGAACAATTTTCTGTATAAAAAGGAGAGGGTGAGAGATTCCTTTAAGTTCCAAAAACTGGTATAAAATTGATTAATTAGAAAAAATGCTGTTTGTTCCTATATAACTTATCTGACCATAGAACCACATTCAGCAAAGGGCACCATGACCTCTGTAGGGAAATGGAGCAACCTGAACACCTGATCCTAATTTTCTGGCCTGAAGGCACCTCCGGTGACTGACTTCCAACAGGTCTATAACAACAGCCCGTTCTGAAAATGTGTTTGCTCCTGGAAGTGCAAGGCCCATTTTTCAACTAACGAATCCTTTCAATGTTTCTGAAGTGGGTAGTAGATGACCGAACTCTCATTCTGTCTGTAGTGATGTATAGATGTAGAAAGACAACAGTGGTTCATCAAGGGAAAAATATCAAGAGAATGAAGAATACAATTTTAACAAGGGCACAGGCAGAGTCTCAAACTGCTGGCCTTCAGGTGTATTTTGTCGAGCACTATGGTGGCCGTGAGAATGGCCTCGTATCTCTGATGGTGGGGGCCGTAATTAACCTACAGCCTCTGAAATCCATCACTTGTTGGCACTGAGGCCATGCTTCCCATGACTGAGCAAGGTGGATACTGGCAGGCACATTTCTGGGAGAGATGGGATGCCTCTGACCGTGGTTTGAGGCTTTCCCACTGGCCTTGCCAAACTTTCGGTAGAACTGCCTTGTAGTCCAGGAGGCATCGGCTCAAACATCCTTCCTTCCCTCTCTCCTTCCCTCAGGTCAGACCTGCATCATGGTCCAACATCTCTCATAGCTTCTCCAGCTCCTTCCCCATGTTCTCTCATAGGCATTTCTCTTAAGAAATTACTTGCACATTTAATCCTTTCTCGGTTTTTGCTTTTCAGAAGACCCAGACTAACACAGGTCCCCACTTAAAAAAAGAAGACAAACTCTTTAGAAGGGACATATGCAGTTCCCACTGTCCCCCCCTTCTATGATCTTGTTTCCAGCCTGATTCACACATTTGTGTTACATGTCTGGCCCCTGTAGATGTTTGATTTTACTTCCCAGGTCTTGTGGAGACAGAGAAATAGGGAACAACTGGCTGATTAGGAAAATATTACTCAGTTGGGAATATGAGGTTAAACTATTTGATTTCTTGAAAGTTACCAAATTTGGTTGTCATGATAATTTAATTTATGAATGACTCATCTAAATTTGTTTAGCAGGTCATTTAAATTTTCTCTATTTTCATTTAAACTGTGAGTCCATAGAGTAGCCTCAAAATTAGAAAGTTGTAGAATTAAAGATGTACTTTGCCTTTTATTAATTCGCATAATTGTTGAACGGCCAAGTTCTCGCCAGTATTTGAGAAGCCTTGGGTTATGTCCACTAATCTCTACTCTGCCCCAGGAAGAGGTGGATTAAACAATTCTCTTTTAGTATACGGTGCATTGTATTATATATTTCATATGATTTCAATAAATAACCTTTTGAAAAGTTTCCAAATGATAAAAATAGTTTCTAAGCTACTATTATTAACATTTCCAATGATTATTTTTATAAAAGAATTTTCTCTATTTTTTCTTTCCTTCCAAAAGCAAGTCCTTGCCTCAATTGCTCTCCTTAATTTCTGTTTTGATTGAATCTAAGCTTTGTGGTGGTGGTTGTTGTTAGCCAAAAAGATGACCACATTTCTTTCAAGTTGGGAGAATAGGCCATAGGACCGAATGGATTTTCTCCACCTTAGAAAGTTTTTATTGCCCTCCAGAAATAACATGGATACAACCAGGACCAACTACATAATTTGGGGGGCTCCGTACAAAGTGAAAATGGGGCTGCTTGTTGAAAAATTAGGGAAAAAGTGCTGTTAAAGGTACTAAAATATGAAGCTTTACCCTTTATGTATATCTTCTGCTCATATGCACACTTCATTGTCCCATTTAACTTCACTTACAAAACACAAGGTCAAAGGTAAAATTGTTAAGAATTTCAAGAAAGTGACAGCAAAACATTCAACCCAAGATGGGGCCCTTCTGAGTTTGGGGGCCTTTGTGACTACACAGGTTGCACTTGCATGAAGCCAGCCCTGGATACAGCTCACCAGCGAGTCCATAAACAAGCTGGAAACCAGAGGGAACATTGTCCCTCAAGAGTCTCTCAGGTGGAGGCGTGCACAGAGCTCATGGCCGCTGCGGGAGTCAGGCCTCCAAGGCGAAATGGAAAGCACAAGGCTTTGTATCTGATGTGCAAGGGCATGAGCAATTTTTCTACTCCTATTTTGTCCTTGGCTGACCTGGCCAATGGCTTCCCCATACTGTCTGCCTTAGTGGAGAGAAGGGTGATTGCTTGTTCATGGTGAGTGATTTTATTTTGACTTTTCATTTTAAACATTTTATATCATCGTATTTACTGAGCACCTGCCCTGTGCTGGTTTGTGCTTAGGTGTTGTTGATATCTCCTTGTCTTCATGGAGCCTCCATTCTCGTGGGGGGAGACACACAATAAGAAAAATAAGGGAATGGACAAAAATGTAGAGAATGTCAAGTATAGAAGCGCTATGAAGGAAAGTCTAGTAGAGAAAGTGGATGGGTATGGGCTTCACAGTTGTCAACAGGTTGGTTAGGGAAGTCTTAACCTAGAAGGTGGCATTTGAATGAAGACCTGAAGAAGAGAAAGGAGGTAGCCGAGCTGACCTCTGGGGAAGAGTGCCTGGCAGGGTCACAGGGCAGAGTCTGTGGTGGGAACAGAAAACTTTGTTCTTCATTGACCTTGCGTGAGCTTTTGGTGTAATTTTAACAAGAGCAGATGTCCATGAAAGCATCCTTTTATTCCTCTTTAGGTCAAAAAATAGTATTTCTCTGTCAATTTAGTCAAAAATGAATGAGACAGAGTTTCTACGCCTTGATTGGATGTGGCCACATCTCCTCCAGAAGCAGCACAGCTGGCTTCTGATGTGGAGTAACTTCTGCAGAGAGACCTTTCTCATTAAAGGACATCTCTTATTAATGGCTGAGTTAAAGCAAACTTTAAAAAATCCAATCGATTTCTCATTTATTACATTTTGTTTTGTGAAAGATTTTATGTCAGTGATCACAGAATGAAGGTACCAATAGTAAAATAATTGGTTTATAAATGGAAAGTTAATCAGGCATTCCCCTTTACTTGGTTCTCTCCAAGGTCAGGGCACGGCTGAAATGCAAAGAGAATGCACTTGCACAGTAGGCAGATGACAGGTTTATGTGGAGGTCCTTAACCTTGAGATTCCCTCTCGGAGGCAAGTCTTGAAGCAAATGGCTTTGTGAGCTTCCGAGGAACGGGACACAGTTGTACCTGGGAATAGAAGAATGGTGCCTGCAGTTCCATTAATTGGGATAACAATTATGAAAGCTTGAGAAACCTCAAGTTTCAGAGCCCGCACTAATCCCCAGGAAGACTTTCCCCCTGGTGGATATAATATTGCCGTTTTCCAGGTGCGTTCCTAAGGTGTATTACATTTCTCAGACTCACTTTGTATAGGCCACTGTCAGGGACAGGATTTGGGGTTGGCCAAAAGATTCTTTGGTTTCATCCAGGCAACTCTCTTGTTTCCTGGAGTGTCAGGGAACTTGGTGGAACCAAGGGTCAGAGCAAACTTGACGTTTGTCTAGAAGTGTGAGCTCCATGTCCTGGTTTCAATGAAACATAAGGCAGGAATGCAAAGGCCTACTTCCTGGAACTGTTCATGTTTACACATTGATGATGTATTTCTTTATGATGTTGACCCAGATGTAGCCTTATCATGCCTGGTGACAGTCTGCTTCATTGATTGGCTGCATTGGAATTTAATGGGCTTCTATTGAACAGGGACTATATTTTCCTGGAAAATGGAATGTGAAAATAGTTGACAATTCTTGCCTAAGCTGAGCTGAATTCCAAGTAGAGCACGTAGATAATCCTTTGTGATTCACATTCAGAGCTCTACCTTAAATTTCTGTTGGTGGCAGCAAAGCTGTCATGAAAAACAGCATACTTCACCTTTGAAAAAGAAAACTGCCATTAAAAAAAAAGGCAGATAGGTTTAAAAAAGTTGTCATTTAAGACTCTTGTCTGATCCTTACCTGAGGATGAAAAATCCTACAGTGTAACAAAAATATCTACTATAAAGTACAGAGGGTCTCCAACTTACGATGGTTCAACTTATGATTTTTCGACTTTACCATGGTGCAATAGTGATCCAGTAGAAACTGTACTTCAAATTTTGAATTTTGAGATTTTCCCTGGTTGATATGCAGTACCATCCTCTCTCCTGATGCTGGGCAGCTGCAGCAGCTACAGCTCCCATTCAGCCACTCCATCATGAGGGTGAACAACTGATACACTTACAACCATTCTGTACCCAGACAACCATTCTGTTTTTCACTTTCATTACAGTATTCAATAAATCACATGAGATAGTCAACACTTTATTATTAAATAGGCTTTGTGTTAGATGATTTGGCCCAATTGTAGGCTAATGTAAGTGTTCTGAGCATGTTGAAGGCAGGCTAAGCTAAGCTATGAAGTTGGGCAGGTTAGGGGTATTAAATGCATTTTTGACTTATGATATTTTCAACTTCCGATGGGTTTATAGGGGTGTAATCTCATTGTAAGTCAAGGAAGATCTGTAGTCATTGGTTTATATGACGTATCCCAAAATCCTTGTAGGAAACTCTTAGCATTTGGAGGGTCAATGTAACAGAAGTATATTCAGTAACCACAGTCATCTCAACCAATGATGTTTCTCTATTCACATTGGGGTTGAAGCTTTTAGATAAGTAAGAATTGGCACATGTTAGATACTACAGTTTTAATAAGCTGAATATGTCATTTGCACCTTTTTCTCTTTTTATTCTTTACAGGAAATGCCAAGTTATTAAGTTCATTGATATTTCCTGAAATGATATTGCTATTTCCTGTTTGAAGAGTCACGGGGGTGGAGTCTCTAGAACACTGTTCCTAAGAGTATTCACTTAATCATTCCACTGCTTATGCTTGCAGAATATTTCACTTTTTCTTTTCTGTTAGGCAGAGACCCAGTAGGGTTAGGTCTGAAGTGAAACACGAAACATGCACAGCCCTCTCCCTGGGCCCTTCCTCCTAGTAAGCTGTTTTCTTCCCTCCAGAAGCCACTGCCACTTTTGACAGTCTTCTATTGGTGTTTGGTGACACAGGGGACGGGGAGGAGACTGGGCAGGAACGTGCTGGACCTCCTTGCTGCTGCATTTCTGCTTGGTTGGCCAAAATTGATTAGGGTAGACAATGCATTTAGGCTGGTTTTTGGTACAGAAAATGAAAGGAAGCCAGGCAGGACACTCGATATAGATCCATATGCCTCATACAAAAAGAAAAATGTATTTTTAAGTTAACTTAACTTCAGAAGCATGAACCAGGGTGACTTCAGTTAGAGCACTGTTAAGTTTCCAGTGAATAGCTCTGGTTCCACAAATCTGCCCTTACCTCCATCCTTTCACATTGGGTCCTTCTTCTCTGTTTCAGTGTCCATGGGTCTAGTAATGAGCGCACACTGAATAGGAGAATTTGTACAGTTGCCAGAAGGTCACAGATAAAAGCATCCAGAAGCTTTTCATCTTTCAGCTGAAATGTCTTTCTGAGGACATCCACGCATAGTGTCATAGCGACACTTAAGATCTTAATTTCAGAGCCTTTTCCTATAGTTCTAATCACTGGAAAACTACTAGCTTCTCCAAGAAGCCAGATCCTTTGGAAATCAGGCAAAAACACCAACAGTGATAACAAAACCAGCAAATGAAATAGCTTAAAAAGTCTCTGTGTAGATCTATTTCTATTGGCTTTTTTATTTTGAGGAAGATTAGCCCTGAACTAACATCTGTGCCAGTCTTCCTCTATTTTGCATGTGGGTTGCCACCACAGCATGGCTTGATGAGTGATGTAGGTCTGCACCCGGGATCTGAACCCGTGATCCCACGCCTCCGAAGCGGAGTGCATGGAACTTTAACCACTTGGCCATGGGGCTGGCCCCCCTCTATTGGCTTTTTGAGAGTAGCCAGGAGACAATTTTGAAAGAATGTTTTCAGCTTCAGTGACATAAGGGGTAGCATATTAGAGGAGAAGAGCTTGCGTGTCAAATTCCAGTGCAGGAGGGCCATCCTTCTCAGGCGGTGGCTATCTGGCCACGAGTCACACTTGTGTTTGGACAGTGGCCATTACTCACTCTGAGATGGTTCATTAGGGCTCAGGATGGTCTTTAATGTTCTTCTCTACCTCTTCTTCTGCCATCTTGACTGGTTCTACTCTTGTCTTCCAGAAGACTGGCTCAAAGGGCCAAACCACTGGTCCTCTCTACTTCTCCATCCTCGCTTGGCAAGGCAAAGGAAAGGGGCATTTGCAGCATAGCTGTCAGGCAGTCTCTCCAGGAGCCTCCTTGGATGGTTTACTTTAGGGAATTTATCAGGCTTGGATTTGGCCCCAGGCTGGCAGGCCCAGAAAGATATTAAAAGATGGGCCCTTCTCTCTCTAGCACAGATACAATTACTTCACTCACGAGACTCAAGTGTAGAACCAGAATTTCGATCCATTGATTTTCCACAAGAAATATAACTGAAGAGAGTCTCAAGAACTCCAGAGAGGTCATGCTACTTGGGGAACGAAGCCACAATTAGAAGGAAGTGTGGTCAGCCAGGATTCGGAACTGGAGGTGTTAGTGATAAAGTTTCCATTAGAGTGGTGCATGCTCTCTGTAGTGGATTAAATGATGGCCCCCTAAAAGACATGTCTGCCTGGAACCTGTGAGTGTGACCTTATTTGGAAAAAAAGTTTCTGCAGATGTAGTTAAGGATTTCAAGATGACATTGTCCTGGATTAGGGTGGGCCCTAAATCCAATGACAAGTTACAAATTATGTGTCCTTACAATAGAAAAGGAGGGAAGACACATAGAAAAAATGGCCATGTGAAGACGAAGGCAAAGATTGGAGTTATGAAACTACAAGTCAAGTAATGCCAAAGTCCACAGGGCTAGGCAGCTTCCCTGGCTGACCAATCTTTTTTATAAGGGACACAATTTGTCTTTAGATATATTAATCCAGCCACCAGGGTCTTGCTGTCCTGAGAGCTAGTCTTTCTCTTGAACCTGCCTTTGTACTCAGTATCTGATGGTTTTACAGCTTAATTCTCAGAGTGGCCACCTATTCCCCCAAAATTCTTGGGGACAGTGATGAAAGTGGAAGATACACTTCTGCAGAAAGTGTATTCTGCAAGAGTGGAAAATATCAAAGCTTTCTTTTTGTTTCTATGTGCATCTTCCTGTGAGTCCTTGCCAGCTCTGACTGGTTCCATGACTTGTCTAATTTTCCTGAGACATTAGTAGTGAAATCGACATGACTTCCATCATGGTATACTGAATCTGCTTCATCAGTAGTTATGGGTGCTGGATGAAAACAAAAGCAGTGACACGAATTATCTAAGGTTGGGTGTAACTTTCTCTGTGGGGTCAAGACCATCCTTCTTGTCTCCTCCAAAGAAGATATTGATTCAAATGTCTTTCCTAATTAAAAACTGAGTTTTTATAAGAAACATATTTCTTGGAAGATGGGATGCTTGTGCTGACTCTTGGAGGATGAGTAGGAGTTTCTCTTCTGGAGACCAAGTAGGGTGAGGGTGGTCCAGGTGGAGTGAGGGTGGTCCAGGTGGTGGGAACGAGTGCCAAGGCATTGATGGGGCTAAAACTTTGGCCTGCACACTGAGCAGTTCCGACTATTCTTGGTAGGTGACATGGAGCCCTTGGGGAGGATTAGGCAGGAGACTATCATGATCAGATTTGAGTTTTTGAAAGAGGCCTTTGGTGCTGTGGCAGAGCATGGGTGGGAGCGGGATGAGGGTGGAGGAGACAGGGAGAACATTTAGCAGAAGATGGAAGTAAGTAGTTAGTATCAAAGTGGAATTTGGTCTTGAGTTTAAGGTTTTAGAACATTCTACGTCTTGGCTCATATCACATTTCTTTTTCCATCCATCCTTCAAAGACGCTGTGAGATAAAAGTAGCAAAGTATGCACAAAAGCAGGAAAAATTGTTAGGAGCAGCTCACTAAGAATGGCATTTTATTATCCCGGATAAACCAGAATGACCGACCTCCTCACACAAAGCAGCATGGAGTAGGAGAAAGAGGGGCAGATAATGACGGGAAAGGCAGCGCCCCATGGGCTGTAATCATGCGTGGCCAGACTTTGCAATCTTTATAAGAATCCATAATTCAGACGCCTTTTTGTTGAAGCCAAAACAAGCATTATGCACAATTAAACCAATGTTAGTTACCAGGTCTTACTGGAGGGAGAATTATGCCTCTATAACATGTGCTGAAACCAAAAATAGTCAGAGAACATGGTCAACAAGTGACAAAAAAGTGGCCACATCCTTCCTAGGGTCAAGGGCCACATTTACTCATCACGACATCTTATGTTCCTAGTGCTGTGCCCGGCGTATCATAGGTGACCATTAAATTATAAAAAAATCAATATAGGGATCCCACAAAGTATATCAAGGATTTCTTTACTGTCTGCTGATGTACAAATTTTTTCTTTTCCCTGAGGAAGATTAGCCCTGAGCTAACATCTGTTGCCAATCTTTCTCTTTTTTTGCTTGATGAAGATTAGGCCTGAGCTAACACCTGTGCCCATCTTCCTCCACGTTATATGTGGGTCACCACCGCGGCAAGGCTGATGAGTGGTGTAGGTCCATGCCCGAGATCCAAACCTGCGAACGTAGGCTGCCAAAGCAGAGCGTGCCGAACTTAACCACTATGCCACAGGGCTGGCCCCCAATTTTCTTTTCTAATATCAGACACCTAGAATTATTCAAGCTGAATATCAAACTAATCAAACATTTGCCTCTGCAAATATGAGGAATTTCTAACCCACATTGCCTGGTTTTGCCTGCTCATGTCTTTCTTTTTCTAGGTCATTTGCAAACACAAGCTGAACCCTGCTTGGGAAACTTTTTGCACTTTTCTCCTTTTTTCGTTAGCTGAGTTTGGGAGGTAGAATGCTGAATACATAGAAATTCCTTCTGGGCCTCAAGCCTCTTTAGGAAGGTAATTCTGACCTCCGGCCACACACAGAGTATTGGTAATTTGACCTTGGTTTGTTTCCACAGAAGCTGTCATTTTATACACCTAGAGAAAGCAGGGGAGGACACAAATGAAGATTATATATTTCTAGTGACAAATGGAAACGAAATCAATTACCAAAAACTATCCTTGCTCAAGTGATAACAAACCATATATTTTCTTTGATTTTTATTTACAGAAGTGCATCTTGTGCTTTTTTAGGTTCCAGGACACGATTTGTAATGACTTTTGTGTTTGGTTATAAAATTTTCCCTACGGAGCTAACATTGCTTATATGTAAAAAGTAATCACATGTTCACATACTTATAAAGGATGTGTATTATTAATAAATGATTAGGATAAAATATAACATTTTTCTCTGATTAGAAAAGTAATGCACACTTATTTTAGTAAATTTGGAAAATGCATACAGGTGCAGAAAGCACCTGGAATCCATCACTCAGTTATAATTACCATTATTTGAAGTATTTCCTTTATTCTTTTTTCTATGCATGTATAAAATCATTGTGTGTGATTATATATATATGTTACAAATAATTCTGAATTCTGCTTTTTCTCCTTTAACATTAATGTACAAATATTTCCCCCAAGTTATTGAATATTCTTTGACTACATTAGGAATGGTTACGGCTCTAATTGGTTAATTTTAGGTTATTTGATCCTTGTCGTTGCTAAATATTTGGTGCTTCCAAGCCAACGACATTGCATAAAGGATCCTTTTCCCCTTTGTTTATTAAAAATAAAGGTAGCCATATTTCATCTACAAAGTGAGAGATGTTTGAAGGGAATTAGGATCTATATGTTTTATATCAAGAAAAATGAGGTCAGATATCTGGCACTGCCTCTTCTGTTTCTTATTTATGTTCCATACATTCTCTTTTTTCTCCTGGTGGACCACAAATCATAGAAGTAACTAAACTTCAGCAAGAGAGGTGATTCCTCTAAATCTGGATGGTTCAGCTCAATCTGGTATTGAATGTAAATGCAATCTTTTACAGAGCTCAAACCATCCCTGATACCTTTGTATGTATCTTTTCCATGGCACTGGACCCAGAACAGTAATCACTGAGGATGTGGAGGGGTTAGGATTTAAGATGCAAGTTCATCAGGCAAGTGATCAGAGGCGGCACAGAGGCTTTGGGTACACAGGCGAGTGAGTTACTTGTTGGGGAAGGCTTGAGGTCAAGGACAAAGGTAAGAGGATACAGGAAGGACTTTTGCTTCTACAGGGTAGCACCCCTAGGTTCCTCTGGCTTCATTTGCTACACCTCTGCCAATTTGGTGAAGGGTTAATTTAAGCAGAGGGGAACCCACATTGACATATGCTGTCCCATCTTCTAGGAGCTGAGGCTGTTCCACATAATCAAGTAGGCATCAAGAGACCAACAGGCCAGTCGAGGTGACTGTTGATATAAAAGATACAAGGGTTCAACACGGAGGGGCTACGGTAAGGGGCTTGCCTGCTCTGGGCTGGGATGGCCAGGGATGCTGAGCTGGGTGCGCACAACAGAGGGGCTGCTCCTGGCTACACTGGGTAGGTGATCCTCAGTGCTCAGAGCATGTGGACACCACCCAACCCCCCACTGCTGGATGGGAAACTGCTGGTCTTGCTTGAAGACATGAGTTCCTTGTCTCTGCCCACTGTGTAATTAATATCAGCTCATGCGTGTGTCTCCTGGGTGCCGCTCAGTTCTTTGCCAGCTTAGGTCTGAGTTCAAGCCACTTCACTCCTGGTACCAAAATCTGTATTAGTTTGCTAGGGCTGCTGTAACCAGGTACCACAAACTGGGTTGCTTAAATAACAGATGTCTTATTGTCTTCCAGTTCTGAAATCAGGGTGTTGGCAGGGTTGGTTCCTTCTGAGAGCCATGAAGAAAGCCTCTGTTCCAGGCATCTCTCCTTGGCTTGTTGATGGCCGTCTGCTCCCTGTCTCTCTTCACATCATCTTCCCTCTGTGTGTGTGGCTCTGTGTCCAAATTTCCTCTTTTTATAATAACACAGTCGTATTTGATTAGGGCCCAGCCTAATGACTTCATTTTTATTTGACTACCAATGTAAAGACCTTACCTCCAAATAAGGTCACAACCTGAATTACTGGGGGTTAGGCCTCCACCATATCTTTTTCGGGGAACACAATTCAACCATCACAGGTCCTGCCGCTCATCTACTCTCTACCCCTTACCTCTTCTCAGCCTAGTGAACTCAGGAAGTCCTTCAAGCTGTCAGTAAATTGTGGTTTTCAACTGAAGGTATCTCTGACGTGCAGCCTGAGTTATGTGTCCTTTCTAAAAACGAGAGCAGCAGGACCCTGTAAAATGCTTCCATTTTGAAGAAATAATTCATCATTGGCTCTTTATCTGGAGAACCTATGCTAGATTCATCTTCTTTCCATGTGGATTCAGATCAACACAAAGGAGAAAACAAACAGAAGTCATTTTTTTTTCCAAGTAATAGAAGATTATGCAGGACCCATCTGGGTTTAAGCTAGAATCATCTGGCTATTGAGTGTCTCAGTACGTCACCATCCTGCTGTGTCATGGGGACGGTAAATGTCCTTGTGTCCAAGTCTGGCTGCCAGAGACTACATGTGGGGCTTCCACCTCAGCTCCACTGATGGCTCTAATGATTCCTTTTGTGGGCTTGACCAATGTAGAAAAATAGAATAGCAGCCTATCAGAGCGGTGAGGAGGGTAGGGTCTAGAGCCGGACTGACTGGGTGGTAACCAACTGTGGGACCCTGGGCAGTGGATCTAAACTCTCTCTGTCTCAGTTTTCATCTGTAAAATGGGGCTAGTACTAATTTCTAGTACCTATATCTTGGGATTGTTATAAGGATTAAATAAATTAATCTTTGTGAAGTGCTTAGAACAGAGCCTGGCGCTTAATAAGCACAATATGCGTTTGTTAGATGCCAATAATGATTGAAAGCTCACTGGGTGCCAGGCACTGCATTAAACACTTTAACTGCAGTATTATAACAATGCTAAGGGGTGGGTTACTATTACCCTACTTTACAGAGGAGGAAATAAATGCAGAGAGGTTAAGAGACTGTTCAAAGTCAAAGAGGTTTAAGAGGGTGCAGCCAGGTTTCAGAGAGTGGTGTGTCTGACTACTTACCCAAACTCTTCACTCCTGTGACACTGCCTGCAAATGTGGCCTGAGAAATGGTTCCCTGTTCTGTTAATAAATGAGTCAACAAATACTTGTTGAGGGTCTACCATATGGTGGTAGGTACATGTCCACAGCTGGACAGAATAACGATGACATTTATAGGTTAAAGACTTATTTACACCTACATGCCAGTTCTAATCGTTCATTTGATCTATCCTCTGCTACCTTCTTTATGGTCACTGTTGAGTATGAGCAAATAATGATATATGTGAATTTCATTCTATTTAAATTTTGAATGAAGCCTCTGCAAAAGGTTTCACAAATGATTACTTACAATTGAGTATCTTCCCTAACTTATGGATGATTATGTTCTAATATGCATCAGTTGACAGGACCCAACGCATTCGAGTTCATCTGTATTGTTGAATACACATGGACATGTATGTCTGATGTGATTAGGGCTCAATTCATTTGAAGGTGGAAGGTGGAGAGCAGAAGGCATGTGTGATTCATTTACCGTGGGCAACCAATAGATGGTCTAGAAGGTGTCCACATCGGCCTCTGGGAACCATGGACAGGGCTGGGACATAGTCATGGAAATACACAAGTGCAAATGTCCTATGCTTCAAATGAGTCTGCAACTGAACAGATGGGAAAGGTGTGTTGGTGGGAGAAAGTTCCCGACTGGTAAGTGGCCATGTAATTTATTATGCAAACCAGAATGCTGATAATAATTAAGCCAAGTTAACAGGTGTAAACTGGGACTGTCCTGGGCAAATGGGGCAATGGCCACCCTACAACAGGCCGCAAGGCTGAGGGAGACCTGTGTGTAGACCTGGGGGAGAGGGGCAGCATGATCCTCCTTACTGGAGGCTGTGACAAGAGGGCAAGCCAGGGCGCAGGTGTTGCTGGGCTACTGGTCTGTCCCCATATGGGGACAAGTGTATGCTGTCATGAATGGAGCCATGAGAGAAATCCTGTTCGAAGGTAAATTCTAAATCTTCCAGTCTGATTAGTTACCATAACTCTCATTGTAATTTCTCTGGGTGTTTTTCATTTAGAAGCACACAATCCTTTCTTGTGACATAAGAGTATCAACCTGGCCTCCTTTTTGGGCAGCCAAGACTTTGAAATCAGGGGTGAGCAAGCTTGGCTTTATGACAGTGGTCACCAGTTATTCATTTATCTCCTACAATTGTCATTCTCAAAGACTGTGTGTGTGGATAGGTGTATGATGTGTAGTGGGAGCTATGCAGATGGGGTGTGTGTATGTAGGTGTGAAATGGAGAGGTGTACAGGTAGGTGTGTGTGTGCACACCTATGTGTATGCAGCATGTGTGAGGTCAAATAGGTCTGGCCCAGACCCCATCTCAGTGGCCTGTCCCCCTCATCCCCTATGCAGGTCAGCCTGGCATGGTGCTGGTATTCAGAGGCGTGAGAAAGATACTTGTTGAGAAGGAGACGGTGACAGGTGAGCTGTTTCACAGCCCCAACAGTACAGAGGGTGGTGAGGAAAGGGGATCAGCTGTGACAGGCAGGGAGTTTGTTGTGCCCCCCACCCTGCTTTTCTGCAGGCACACAGTGTAACTGGGCAGCTGTGGTGCAGGTCTGGAAAGAAGTGTTACAGGGCTGTGGGGTAGAGAAGCCAGGCTGTCAAATAGGTCACAGGGTCTCAGCCAGCTCTGTGGAAGTGGTGCCGTGGAGTCGAGGAGTTTGGGAGGGCTTCTTGGAACAGAACTCTGATGATTTGGGAAGAAAATGAGGGAGGACAAAAAAGTATCAAGGGCAACAGTTAAACAAAGTTTTTAATTAAAAAATTTTAGAAATACTTGCTCATCCTTTTAATCTCAAGTGCTGAGATTTTCCTAAAGAAAGCCATCCTGCTGTCAGGACATGTGGCAAATGGTAAAGCCCCTGTTGGTCTCATAATCTCTCTTTTTTCCTGACTCCCTCACTGCCATCACCACTTCTTCTCCTGAAATGTACATAATGCAGAACAGAAGCTTATTTTTATTTAGTGCATTCACTGAATCATTTCATGTTTCTTAGACTTTACTTTGAAAATTAATGGCATCTCCTGTATTGCTTATTTACCAAAAACCCTAAATAAGATAAACTCTAAGTCAAGTTGCTTTTACTCGTATGAGTCTTATGAAATCTGATAATTTGTGTTGTCATTGACCCTCCCTGGGAAAAAGGTACCCTCCCTCCGTATGATTGCTCACAAACATCTCTAGTGCTCAGTGTACAGAAATATTAGAGTGTTTTCCTTCCCTTATAATGGGAAAGAAACGTACGATGGTGTGATTTGCAATGTGCCATTTTACATATGTGCCCCCCACCCTGCTTTTCTGCAGGCACACAGTGTAACTGGGCAGCTGTGGTGCAGGTCTGGAAAGAAGTGTTACAGGGCTGTGGGGTAGAGAAGCCAGGCTGTCAAATAGGTCACAGGGTCTCAGCCAGCTCTGTGGAAGTGGCAATACATCATAATTCAAAAGAAAATAGAGTCAAAATGTCCACATACTGATATTTCTTAGTGGTGGTAGGTAGCCAAGATTACACACACACACACACACACACACACACACCCCCACCTGATTCTTTTCCATTGTTAGTGTAGAAAAGTTTCTGTACACAAGTTTTTGGTAGTGTTACGGAGTCTTGAGTTTTGCTGTTTTTATTTGCTTTTGGTTTGTTTGTGAGCCTGATGTTTGAACTGATTAACATAAAGAATGTTATGAAATTAATTTCTAAAGTTATCAGAACAAAATTCATTTTAATTCGCTTTAAACGCACTATTTCTATTCTGCTCAGCCCTCTTGGTAGGGAGAGAGCATATGAGGAAATTGTTACAAAAATCAAAGAAAGAAAACAGCCTGTTGCAAGTATTGCAAATTTGGAATTACTGACATAGAATATTCTTTTATTTCTAGAGCTTTTGAAAAATCATTGTGTTACAATAGGAAAACAAATAGTTTGATTTTCCTTTGAGGGACCTTCTGTTCTGAATGTCGGATTTTGTTTTGCCTTTCATAAGTAGAGACAACAGAAGAAGGACATTTTCTAATAGATACATTTACAAATTATGGAAAATTCTGATACAAATATGATACAAATTATGGAAAATTCTTCCTTTTATTTGTCTTGTTCCTTGTATCCCCCAAACTTAGCTTGGTGACTAGGACACGTTAGATGTCCAATAATTATTTATCAAATACAGTACAATTGTAGTTGGTGACTCATTGCTTCCTCCATGTAGTCTATATGTTGCCCTGTTTTTCACTCCGCTGGTCACTAGATGTCTCTCTATATCCATGCTATATCTCCATTAATATGCATACCCAGTGCATGCGGATAGTGCATGCACTTCATGCTAGGAAATGCTGCTGAAACAGCTCAATTCTCCCTTTTCACTGGGCACACAAGCACCAGCCTGCTTGTGTACACAGAGGCATAAATAAGACAAAGCTGGTGATGTTCATTAAGTCGTTGGAAGAGGAAACAGAGAGGCTATTCTCCTTTAGGGGGGATTAGAGATGTGTTCTTCCCTATCCAGGAAATGCTGGAAAAATTTTATAGTCAGCGAATTTTTCAATTAGCCAGGCACAGACTTCAGTGATTTGTGTGAATCCGCTCTCCCTCTCCCCTTCCTTCCCCTCCCTCTCTTCCCCACCTCTTCCCCCACTCCTCTCCCCTTTCCCCACTCCCTTCCTCCACACCCTTCACACCCCTCTCTCTCCCCCTTCCCACCGTCTCTCTCCCCCTCTCCTTCTCTCTCACTCACATGCCACACACACGCTTCAACAGCACTCCTGTATCATCCTGCAGAGGGCTAGAACCCTGCAGGTGTTGTTTAGGCTTATGGTACATTTATTGAACTGCTTTTCTGTGATTACTGGGGAGCAGGATCGTCTGTCATTGAATAGACAGAACCCACTCTGCTACTGTTACTTTATGGTCAAATTTGAACCCTCAGTGCAACCAAAAACTTATAGTTGGGCTAGTTCTCTAGAGTGTCTGTAGTAGTGTTTCCCCTGGGGTGTAGACATAGCCTTAAACAGGGGGATGCCTGGTTGGGTCATGGGTAGAAACAGTTTACAGGGTTGTGGTCATTGTAGCCTTCATTGTAGTCACTTCTCACATCCATGTGCTGGGCTAGTGTAAAAACAGCACCGGAAAGGGGCAGTTTCCTTTGGGACAAATCTATTTCTTTGAATAATATTGTTTTTTTTTTTTCCTGATTATGGAAGTGATATATTTCCCTGTAGAAAATTTGGAAAATACAGAAAAATATCATGAAAGTAATAATTCTTAATATTTCAGAGACAAAATTGAAATCACATTGTGTATAAAATTTTATGTCCTCCTTTTCCTATTACATTATGTTGTGAACATACTCCCATATCATTAAACATGCTTAAAAAACCGATTTTTAATGGCAACATAGTATTCCATTCTTTTGCCTGTGCTTCACTTTATTTAATCATTTTCCTATTAACGGATGCTTAGGTGGTTTCAAATTTTTTACTTTCTGAAACGATGCTGAAATAAATATTTTTACGTATGCATTTTTCTCTCATCTCAGATTAATTCCTTAGAATAAGTTTCTGTAATTGGAATTAAAAGAAGGAGAAATGTATTCTTGATATGGAAGTGAAATGCAACCTTTCTCAGGAAGAACTCTTCACCCTTTTGGTTCTAAACACAGGGCTGGGTCAGAGGACCTTGAAACAAGGATAGTATCTGAGAAATACTTCAGAAAGTATTTCTCACGTAGCATCTCTTCATATAAGACAATGTCAGTGGTAGGAAACCCAGATTGTTCTGTTTTGCAAATAAGCTATTTTTGTCCTTGCCTTCCCCCACTATCATTTATTTTCTGAAAACTTAATTCTGACAGTTTCTGTCAGAAAAGATGGCATGTCATAACCCTGGTGTATGAAGCTCAATTACTGACCATTTATAGGTCTTCTGTCACTTGGAGAGACCTGTGAGCAATCATCTGTGCATTATTAAGGATGCCCATTGAGCAAGAAAACACTTTATTCCAATGCTGTGGAGGGCGTGATATAGACGATGCATGTGTAGCTTATCCTGATTTAGAATTTGAAACGTAAAGGGAAGAGTTTTTGGCATGCTCTTTGTAGCTCTCCACATTTTTTCAACAGGCAGGATACATTTTATTTCCGTTCTAATAAGAGATCCAAAATGTAGAGGCTTTGAAAGCATTTTAGTGACAATTACTATGGAGAAAAGCTTTTTTTTAAAAAAAAAAATTTAAAAGATTGACATTGAATTCAAAGGATATTAACTTAACTTTTTAAAGCCTTTTTAAAGTAAAAATCAATTTATTTCTAAAAGTCAGCTTTTGGTATATAAGAGCACCTCTTAATGTTTTTCAAATGGCATTTCTTTTTTAAAAATTAAATTAAGTTAAATGTATATTTCCTTCCTGAAATCTGGAATGCTTCTGGTTTTGGTATTTTGGAAAAAGAGCGGAAAGTTTTTTAAACCTGCGTATGCACAAGTATTTAACATTCTTTTTCTGCTTTTGATCTCACAAATTATGGACATCATAGCTCAGAAACAGCACAAAAGAGGAAACGACTTGGGTTTGCTGTTGCTCTTCTGGCTCTCCATTTTGTGTCCTGGCTGTCAGATTTCCCACGTTATTCCAGGTTCACTGGTGTGTCTAACTGGCTCAAAGCAAGTTGACAAAATGCTCCTGGAATCTGGCCTGCCATGAGCCTCGGGCACTGTGCAGGCAGGGCTGGTCTGGGCGGTGTGCTAAGAGGAAGTTGGCCTGCAGGGTTCTCCTCCTCGATGGTGGATGCTCTGTCACCCCCCAGCCCTCAGATGCTGAGGCCTTCTTGGGACTTGGGGCTGCTCGATGCTGTGTTCTGTCCAAGTCCGCCCTCTCTGAGCCCAAGCCTCACACCCTGGTCCTTAACCTCCTCCATCAAATATCACTGTGTTCTGTTGACTCAAACATCTGCTTCCGTATGAAAGTGGATGACATGTGGAGAATGCCCTTGATGCAGTGGTAGCCTCCAATACCCCAGCAGGCAGGCTATCCCAGATGTCACCGAACAGAAAAGCTCACAGACCAAATTAAGATGCTCAAATCACATGGTTTATTGAATCAATTCACAGTTTACTGTGAAAAGCAATGAGAAATTGATGGGTAATGAACACACTTAGGTTTGGGTGCCTGTGGGGCGGAAGGACCATACTTCCAGGACTCTAGAATCCTGGGCTATGTCCTATCTCTCTGCTGTATCAGCCTTCCCTGCCAGTGATGTGGTTACAGAGACCACAATGGAGGTTAAACAAGGGGCTCGGCAGATGGAGGGTGCCTGTAACCAGCACACATTTGCTCTGTCGGAGAGACGTCCAGCCAATAGCTGTAGGTCACCAATTAACCTGCTGAGCAGCTGTGTTAGGCAGAGCATAACTGTGAATATGCTACTTTACATGGCAAAAGGGACTTTGCAGATGTGATTAAGGATCTTGAGATGGGGAGATTATCCTGGGTTATCTGGTGGGCCGACTGTAATCACAAGGATCCTTTTAGGAATGTGAGAGGCAGGGGGTCAGAGTTAGAGAAGGAGATGTGGTGATGGAAGCAGAGGTCAGAGAGATTGATGTCTATTTGAAGATGCTATACTACTGGCTTTGAAAATGGAGAGAAAGGCCATGAGCCAAGGAATACAGGTGGCCTCTAGAAGTTGGAAAAGCCAACTGATATGTTACAGACTGTTATGGACTAAATTCTGTCTCCCACCCCTGCTGAATTCATATGTTGTCCTAACTCTCAGTACCTCAGAATGTGACCACATTTGGAGAGATAGGGTCTTTGCAGTGGTAATTAATTTAAAATGAGGTCATTAGGGTGGGCCTTAATTCATTATGACTGGTGTCCTTACAAGAAGAGGAAGATTGGAATACAAACATGGGCAAAGGGAAGATGATGTGAAAACACAAGGAGAGGATGGCCATCTACAAGCCAAGGAGAGAGGCCTGGAACAGATCCTTTCTTCAAGGCCCTCACAAAGAACTAACCCTGCCGACACCTTGATTTTGGACTTCTGGGCTCTAGAACTACGAGACAATAAATTTCTGCTGTTTAAGCCACCCAGTCTGTGGTATTCTGTTATGGCAGCCCTATAAAACTGATACACCAAGGAAACAAATTCTTCCCTAGAGCGTCCATAAAAGGATGAAGCTGTGCTGACACCTTGATTTTAGCCCAGTGAGACCTGCATCAGACATCTGCCTCCAGAACTGTAAAATAATAAATTCATGTTCTCTTAAGTCACTGTTTGTGATTATTTGTTATAGAAATAAGAGGAAACTAATACAATGGCTATGGATTTTATGTGTTTTTCAGGGGCAGAGTACATGTGGGGTCAGAACGGGACAATATTGGGTATCATTTATGAGTAGCCAATTTAGGGAAGACAAAGCTATCAGCCTGCAGGTTGCATGATCTATATCTTATGACTTGATCTTTCTATTCCATTCTCTCTAAGCAAACACTTTTTTTTTTTTTTGTATTTGTTTGTGAGGAAGATCAGCCCTGAGCTAACACCCGTGCTAATCCTCCTCTTTTTTTTTTTTTGCTGAGGAAGACCTTCCTCAGGAAACATCTTCCTGAGGAACATCTTCCTCAGATGTTAGCTCTGAGCTAACATCTATTGCCAATCCTCCTCATTTTTTTTTTTTTTTTGCCCCAAAGCCCCAGTAGATAGTTGTATGTCATAGTTGCACATCCTTCTAGTTGCTGGATGTGGGATGCCGCCTCAGCATGGCCGGAGAAGTGGTGCGTCGGTGCGCGCCCGGATCCGAACCTGGGCCACCAGTAGTGGAGCACACGCACTTAACTGCTAAGCCACGGGGCCGGCCCTAAGCAAACACTTTTGTTTGTTCCACCACCCTTTAAAAATCTTAAATTGAATTTATTCTATCTTTTACATGTCCTATATGTTAACAACAATATTTCTACATAGCACATCTTCTAGAATATGCTATATCTTTACTGTCTATGAGTAACACATTAGTTTACTTAACACACCAATGAATTTCACCTACATTCCACAAGCCACTAACTTACTTACTATGTATGCAAATAACATATCCTTTGTATTTCATCTGCCCCGTTTATTTTTCTTGTCTTCTGTAATTGTACTGAACATTTAAAAATAATATAGCAAACACATGTTACATGTATTCCCAGTGTGCTAATATGTGAACAATATTTACATTTGGAAATAAAGGGCTCTGTAGACACTGTTCCTCCTGCCGTTATCTTGGCAGTGGAACTGGGGGAATTCTGTGGTGTATGGAAGTTATCAATCTCCTCTTCCTTCTTCTTCTTCCTCCCCAGGTAGTGTCTTCTTTAAGGCTCTGGTCACACGTTTATGTATTGTCTATGGCTACTTTGAAGCTACATTGGCAGAGTTGAATGGTTGTGACATAGACCACCTGACCCACAAAATCTAAAATATTTCCTAGCTCATGGAAAAAAGTTTGCTGATTCCTACTCTAGAGCTCCATAAAGAAATATTATTATTTCGATTTCAAACTTGAAGAAACCAAGACTCTAGAAGTTTATTTACTTTCCTAAGGTCTCCAACCAACTGGAGATGGGCAGTGCCAGGGTTTGACCTCAGAGTCCAGGCTGTTTCCAACACACCATGTTGCTTTAGGGGAACTCGTCTTTAGTTTGTATGGCCCACTTTTTCTGCCTTAGAAAGGTAATTTTGACCTCTTGTACTGACCTAATTTTGTTGTTGCTGATCTCTTTTCCAACATGGCAAACTCACATCCAATGTATAATGTCTGTTTCTGGGTCTTAGCTATCTTCTCATTTATTATGAGGACAATAAACAGTTCTTTTATTCTGTCATTTAAGGTTGTTGATGAAAGAGCTAAGCTTGTGTTGGGTAAAGGTGTGATCTTCTGTGAAATGACACTAGTTATGTATCCAGAGTGAATCATTTAAAGAAAAAAGCTTTTTTTTTTTTTTTGTGAGGAAGATCAGCCCTGAGCTAACATCCATGCCAATCCTCCTCTTTTTGCTGAGGAAGACTGGCCCTGGGCTAACATCTGTGCCCATCTTCCTCCACTTTATATGGGGTGCCACCACAGCATGGCTTAACAAGCGGTGCATTGGTGCATGCCTGGGATCCGAACCCAGGCTGCCAGCAGCAGAGCGCACACACTTAACCGCTACACCATGGGGCCGGCCCCGGAAAAACTTTTGATGTTGAAATAAATTTAGATTTACAGAAGAGTCGGAAAGATGGTACAGAGTTCCTGTATACTCTTCACCAAGCTTTCCCTCATGTCAACATCTTATCTAACCATGGCACACTTATCAAAACTAAGAAATTATCATTGGTACAGTACTGTTACTTAGACTACAGAAGTTATTCTGATTTTACTAGTTTTTCCACTAACATCCTTTTTCTCTTCCAAGATGTAATCCAGGATACCATGTTGCATTTAGTCATTACATCTCTTTAGTCTTCTCCAATCTGTGACAGTTTATCAATCTTTCCTTGTCTTTCAAGACCTTGACATTTCTGAGAGTACTGGTCAAGCAGTTTGTAGAATGTCCTTCATCTTGGGTTTGTCTGGTGTTTTCTCAAGATTAGACTGGGGTTATAGATTTTGGGGAAGAATACCACAGAGATGAAGTGCCTTTTTCATTGTATTGTGTCAGAGAGACATGATATCAATATGACGTATCACTGGTCATAACCTTGATCACTTGGTTAGGTGAATAATTGTAAGTGATTAATCAACAATATTACGTCACATCCATTTTATATTCAGCATGATGCTAGGCACTTGTTGGGTGAGATCATTGAGACATAGAATAGAAAATAATTCAGAAAAATGGATGAGAAAGAATATTCTTTATAAAACGTACAAGAAAATTATTAAGTCCCCAAGTAGATGAGTAGGGAAAGGATAGACAATTCACAAGGGAAAAAAGTACACATTTAAAAAATACATGAAAAAATGTTTATCTTCATGGGTAAAGACAGTATTTATCATATCATTATAGTATTCATTATAAATATGAGACATAAAAATATTAATTGAATAGTTGGTATAACCATTTTTGTGTACAGTATGATTACAGTTATTTAAAACTATGCAAAGTAAAAAAGACTAGATCATAGAATAAATGTTAATAGTGATTGTCTTTGGATGATGAGTTTGTGAGTGACTGTTTTTCTTCTTTTGGCTGTTCTATATTTTTGAAAAATTTAACAATGAGCTATATTAACCAAGAGGCAACACGGCATAGTGGAAAGAACATGGAAGTTAGAGTCAAACCTGGTTTGAATCCTGACTCTGCTATTTTTGTTTTTTGTGAGAAAGATCGGCCCTGAGCTAACATCTGCCAATCCTCCTCTTTTTGCTGAGGAAGACTGGCCATGGGCTAACATCCATGCCCATCTTCCTCCACTTTATATAAGATGCCGCCACAGCATGGCTTGCCAAGCGGTGTGTCGGTGCGCGCCCAGGATCCGAACCGGCGAACCCCGGGCCGCCTCAGCGGAGCTGGCGCGCTTAACGGCTTGTGCCGTCGGGCAGGCCCCCGACTCTGCTTTTTAAAGCCTTTGTGAACCTGGGTGAGTCTGCACCTCGGTTACCTTATATGCCAAATCGGAATAATGAAATAATTTTGCAGGATGTTTGGGAGAAAATTAAGTGATACACTAAGTTTTAAATCTCCTGGCACTAGTTACATTTAGTATTATCTTTCTCAAAAGACATGGCACCTGCCCTTGGGATTTTTATAATCTCTTTAGAGAGACAAGATTAAAACACATTAATGGAATAAAGTGCTGAGAGTTGTAGAACCTCACTGTAGCTATTGTAGGAGTTCATAGGAAGTGGAAAAAATGTGGAGGAATGCCAAGAAAAGTTCTAAGGGGCAGGCGGTAAGTTAGCATTCATTCAACAACTAATATGGTGAATGTGCCAGACACTGCTCTAATCATTCTGGATGCTCATTCATTAACATTTTTATTAAGTGCCCACCACATGCCAGGCATTATTTTGGGAATTGGTGATAGAGGAGAGAACAAAATAGACTTTGTCTACACCTGCTTTCATGCAGTTCTTGTTCTAGTGGAGGGAGACAGAAAATAAACGCACAAAGTATATGTTAGTGCTATGGAGAAAAACACAGCAGGATGTGTATATGTGGATGTTGGAACTTTAGGTAAAGTGAGTAAGGTGCTTAGTGCTCACGTGCAAAGATTAATAACATATCTCTTTTCTCTCCAGCCGCCCTTTGGGGAAGAGAGTGTGAAAAACAGAACGATTATCAGTCAGTAGGGTAAGTGCTATTGTACAAACCCAAGGCGATGGGAGGGTAAAGGAGAGACCGATCGACTTTGGGGAGTTAGGAAGGTCTTCACAGAAGAGATGATGTTTCAGCAGAGCCTTAAAGAGGGGTAGCAGTTCCCCAGGCACAGAAGACCAGGAGGGCTCCCCAGATGAAGGGAAATAATATGTCCAAGGGCACTGGAATGTGACTGGGTGTGAAGGCTTGCAGAATACTTTGATGTGTTGGGAGCACAGGACAGGGAGGGGAAATGGGTTTGAAAGGTAGATGGGGACCTGAATGTGAAGGACTTTTCTCTACTGTGCAGGAAAGGTTTGGGATTTATTCTATAGGTGAGGGACGTTACGGAGTTATTTCAAGCAGGGGTGTGCCAAAATATTCCTAGCATTGGAAATTGGATGGATGGTGACTTCGTTAACTGAGATCTAGAAGAGAGAAGGTTGGGGCGAGAAGGGGAGATGAAAGTGGAAGAGGAAATAGAGTGAAGGAAAGGCAGGTACTGAGTTCAGTCTGGCTTTGCAAAGGTTGAGCGTCTGCAGGATCTCTTGGTGGAGAGCCCGGTGGCAGCTGGACAAGTGAGGCTGAGCTGAGGGCGAGTCAGGAGGAAATGTCTAGATTTGAGTTTCTTCTCAAGGCTGTAACTGAATCTGCTTTCCTAGGGCAGTTGACTTCCCTCTCAACATCTTGATTAGATTAAATCAAAATTTTGAAAAAACTAAGACAAATGACACTCCTTTTGCTCTTCTGTCCTGTGGAGCCTGTGGCTTCATTTACAGGCAGGTTAGATAAGTATGAGGGTATTTGTTCTCTGCCAGCTCACGCTGATTATTTCTTAGCTAGGTTTCTGCTTATGGGTGTATAGAGTATCATTACACAAAAGTTTTTTCTATTTAAGGGAATTAAAGTGGGAACATAGACACATAGAAGCCAAGGTCATCTCTTTTTCCCACTCTACAACTGTCCTTTTTTAGAAGCATGTGTTTTCTGTAAGTTTTTCTAGGCTTTAGAAATAATTTTTGACTGTTTTCTTCAAGTTTCAAATCCCCAAGGCCTGCACATTTGAACATGTGCAAGGTATTGTTCCTTTGGGGCCTCATTCCTGGTTTTGGGAGTGTGCTCTGGTTTCCTTACCTGAAATGCCTACCAATGACATTTAGGCTCTTTGTTCAGAACCTCCAAATCCAGAGAACTGGTCAACCCTCTCCCAACAAGATTTTGACCCTAAGTTATCCATCAACATTTTTCCTTGACTCCTTTCCTTCTTGAAGGACATATTTTGGCTGCCTTGCTCCTTAAGAGGTTGATGTGGCCCTCCCTCTTTCACACTCTCTGGCTGGCTATTGTCTTGTGTGTGTGTCTGTGCGCATGCGCGCCCGCATGTGGGTCAACAACTCTTTCTCCAGAGGCTGCTGGTGGCAGTGAGCTGGTTCAGCCTCCATTGGGAGGAAGACAGTTTCCTTCCCGCAGGGGCAGAGTTGCTCTGACTTAGCTAGGTTAGCCCCCTTGTTAGATGCTAATGTTTTTGCTTCCTTTCCTATTTCAACTGGAATGAATCACATTGGAAAATAGTTCCATCCTTTTAGCGCCTACATTGAATAACGCACATTTTTCATTAATATTTACTGTAATCAACCTTAACTTTGCTCTTTATCTTTTATTTTTAAAATTAGCCTGATTATTTTTATTATTATCTAGCTTCCCTCAGTCTCCATACTTACCTTAATTAAAACGGATTCCTGTCTAGATAGATTGAGAAATAGTCTTTTTTAATTTCTGAAGACTCAGAATTTATTAATGGAATAATGAAAACTATGGTGGAAAAATGTAGATAGTTGGCTAATAGATTGCTCCAAACTGTTTTCAACTGATTTCCTCCTCAGTTCTCTTCCCCCAAACCATGCTACTTATGGGGCGGTCTCCAACATTGAGCTTTTATTTAATATTTTATAACATTTCTTTGAAATGGGACAAATGACCCAGTCTCTCTGTAATATCTTGAGTTCTCTAATTACAAAAGACCACTATCAACTAGAAATTCTACCTTCTTTGCCCTCACTCTCACACCCTTTTAAGGGATAAAGGGAGAATCATTAGAAAATAGTGGACTTTCAAGACTGCTGCATTCATATGCCTGCTTCCTGAGTGGTTGGTGACCACCTGCTGCTGAGAAGCTGTTTCAAAGGGGAACTGGACTTACTTCCCTTTTGAGCAAGAGTTCAGCATGAATGTAGCATCAATCACAATTTCCAACACAGTCGTATCTTCTTTATGAGAGAGCTTCCTCAAAGACCTCTGGGCATAGACTGAATGTGTTAGGCAGAGCCCTTTCAAAATCCAGACGTGTTTTCCGAACAAATGCCAGATTTCCTGGGACTGCTGGTTGCAATCCCCTAGTCCACAAATGTAGCGCATCTGAGATTGTCTGTCTGGATAATCTTCCCTTTTAGTGTTTACTTAAAGTGGAAGTGATGTTATCCAGACGCTGGGTACGAATGAGATCATGTCATGAGGTTTCGTTCTGATGTTGTTTTCTCTCAGTACTGTAGTGACATCAGGATCTGAAGGCAGATGGATGGCTTTGATGACATTTCAAGGTCCGTGCCATTTCTAACCTTCCGTGATTGTTGGGAAATCACCGGGGAAATGAGGACGTCATGTAAGGTGGCAGGTCAGCCTGTTTAGTTATTCACAGCCATGGGAAGATACCATGGAACTATTATTAGTGTTCTCTGAAAAGACTTCTTTGTTGTTGCTTTTTTTTAAAAAAATGATTTTATTTATTAGAGCAGTTTTAGTGCACAGCAAGACTGAGCAGAATGTACAGGTATTTCCCATATATTCACTCCTCCCACATATGTATAGCCTCCCTCATTATCAACATCTCTCACCAGAGTGGTACACTCGTTACAGTTGATGAACCTACACTGACACGTCATAATCACCCAAAGTCTATAGTTTATATTAGGCTTCACTCTTGGTGTTGTGCATTCTATGGGTTTGGACAAATGTATAATGACGTGTATCCACCATTATAGGATCATATAGAGTAGCTTCACTGTGTGTTGTTGCTTGAAAAAAATGTATTTTGCCTATGTGTAGATTGATTTCTTTAAGGTCCTACCTGAGAAGATGAATGGTTGAATTCTATGTTTCTGCTAAGATTTTAGGCAGGAGAATGCTTTTCGTGAATGTCTCATGAATTGTTAGTGGATGTTCTCTGACAAAAGAGTTCCATGACCATATGGGTTTGGGAAATGCTGGGGAAAATATGATAGAGTCATCAATAGGATATTTACCTTGCTATTCTGATTCTGCCATACAAATATATGTTGTCTAAATCAACTTAATTATCTAATTGAAACTAAATTTCACGTCTGAGAAATTTACGGAAAAACCAATCATGAACATCCTAGCAATCTGTTCTCATATCTGTTTTTAATTAGCATTCCTTTAAGGATTTCATTCACTCATTTGTTTATTTGTTTATTCAACAGTTATCCATTTTGTGCTTTCTTTGTGCCAATACTTAGGGAGACACTGCACCTTAACAAAAGGGAGAGTGTGGCAGAGCTGGCTAGTCATGGCCATTCTTCCCTTAGTAATGTTGAGCACATGGCAACCCATATAAAGACTGTTTCCCAGCTTTCCTTGTGATGAGGAGTGCCATGTGACTAAGTTCTGGCCAATGGGCTGTGACCTTGAGGGCCATGTGCAGGACTGTTATTTGGCCTCTATGCATGCAACCATAGCTGGCAAAATGGAAGCCATGTATTTTTAATGGCAGAGCAACAAGACAGAAAGTGTCTGGAACTTTGATGTTATGGAGTGGCATAGCAGTCTCTAAATACTTGTGATTAGACTATTATGTGAAAGAAATACACTTCTATCAATTTAAATCACTGTTACTTTGGCCTTTGTTATGACAGCCAGACCAGTAACCTAACTGATCCAGAAAGGATTTCCAGTGAGCAGGCATTGTCATAAGATTGGGTAGGTGAGACATGTAAGAATGAAGTCAAACAGTATATAATGATCATTGCAGTTTATATAAAAGGCCTGAATATAGAAAGGGAACATTTAGTGACTTAAACTTCTCATTCCCACATGTTGAAGGAAAGAAATACTCAAGGAACTGAAGTTCCTTTAAGTGATAGTGGAGAGAAGCCACAGAATCTTTTCTCTATTTTAGCCAACATATGTAAAGGAATAAGGCCAGCTTTCCGTAGTACAGCTGAATTTTTCCAGTTAGCCCAGGGTATGCAGGCACTTGACATGGATCCAAAGGTTTTAAAATAATCAACATCTATTTCCTAATTCCCTCTATATATCCTTGTAAAACAAATCCTGGTTTTGTAAACTTCCTTTTACCAACACCCTACCTCTATCCACATAGTGGGCATAGGTAAACACACAAGTATATATTTAGATGTGGGTTAGGCAGAAAATAGCTTTTTCTTTCTAACTAAGGAAAAGAAAAACCTCAATTCATTACTAAATGTGACATTTTAGATCAGAGGAGACAAAAAGAACCATGTGAAAATGTGCTATGCTTCCACACAGTTAACAAGATGTCACTTTGTGAGAGAATTTTCATAATTAATGAACCAGTTCAATTGGCTCTGCCATTTGACTTTGATTAATACGTCGTGGAGTATTCCCACTGGGACTCTTTCCAGTTGGTTTAGGAAGCTCTTATGTCTATATCCTGTGCACGTGCACGGATCAAAGTGGTGGCATCCAATACCTGCCTCGTTAGGTCAGGGAGCAGCCATGCAAACTCAATGACAATGCCTGAGATCCCGCAGCAAGCCACCACATGATGGCTCGCCAAAACCAAACAAACATAAAACCCAGACCAAAGCTATTTGGAGAAGGGATTGCACCATTCATTACCTATTTTATAGAGTTTAGAAGGAGAATTTATATAATTATACTTTTATTTTTAATTTGCCATGGATTTGGCAGACTGAATGAAATGACTTTAGCATCATTTTTCAACCATCTGATTAAAATTTGCTTCATTGAAAATGCAGTTTATGGGGATAAGTTATTGGTATGACAAGTTGTATCAATCAGTGTCCTTAGTGCATTTTTCTGTTTAGAAACCACTGTAGGTATTTCAAAGAAGGAATTTAATACAGAGAATTTGTAGTACATAATTTGACATGGATGGAGCAAAAATGAGGAGGCAAGATTTCCCAAAGATTAGTAACTGCAGGAAGCCACTATCCTTGTAGGCTTGAAGAAGCCAAAGGGAACATAGCAGGACTCTTGGCTTAGGTTTGCTGATCCACTGAACTTGTTGCTGCTAAAACTGAGCTGACTGAGAAGAAACCCAGAACCACACTTGCCAGCCTTTGCTGCTGCTGCCACCATTGCCAGAGACACCACTAGAAGGTGGAAAAATAGCGTCTGCCTCACTCCCACCTTCCAGTTTGCTTCGGGTGCCTCCCATTGGTAGAACCCAACAGGAGACTGGTTGGCAAGGGATTCTGGGAAATGTAGTTTCTAGGCTTTCTGCCCCAGGGTCAGAAAGGAGAATAAAGAAGTGAGAGTGTGGAGGTGAGGAAACAAGAGATTCTAGTCAGCACCCAAGTGTTTCCAAGGACATATCCTATATAAATTTAAAGTAGATGCACATTGCTTGATTAAATTAATGAATGAGATAATATTTTATTATTAGCCAAGATATCACCTCTTTAAATCCATCTCTGTGGAATCATATAAAATTATGATATGATAATATCATAGCATATGCATACAATTCTGAAGTTGTGTGGACACTAATAGGTATTATATTTAAAATGTTCACATTAATATTTATTCACATGAAGTATCTACCTGGCTTTATTGGCAAGAAACAAGTCTAAAACTATCATTTACATTCTATGCCTTGGCCATGCCAATCCTGTCTTTCTACAATAACCAAAAAGGATTAAATTTAAAGAGAAAAGGTAGTGAAGAAATGAGATGAAACTCAGCTTAAACCTCATATATCTCCCACTTCAGATAAGAACCCAGGTGGCGCCTTCCCTGGGCAGATACAATCCCAAAGGCAACCCCAGCCCAACAATACCTTGGAGAGATGTGAAATGCTACAAGGACCTACTGCCTTCCAGTGGGCTTCTGGTGGTCGAAGCAAGTCAAGGACATGGACACTTGAGAGAAGAGACAGAAGACCTTTGTCTCGCTTTCTGGCCCAGCAGTGTTTTAGAGGAAAACCATTAATAAAAAGAAAACAAGCCTGCTGGTCTTAGTGGCGTTGTATAAACAGGACTGGATAATTTTCTTTTGTGAATTCGTTCTTATCGCTTCATGTGAGTCTGAGAAGTGTGTCTGGAGGGCATTTTCCTCCTTGGTTGGAGGTGACTTAACAGACTGGCAATTACTGTCATTACAGGCCCAATCATATAGCTGGAGAATCTAGCTGGCTGCTTACTCCTGAGCAGCCTGGGACAAGTGGGAGCAGTTGAGACCACACTGAGAGGCCAGGGAACTGTAGACAAGTAATCTGCTGGGGGAAAAGGCCCCTTTGATCTTCGCACCAGACAGCAATTTCAGCAAAAGCAGTCGACGTGGTATTTTTTTATTGCAGTGGGATGGGCATTCCCAACTTGCATGTGCAGGGGTTGCCAAGAGGAAGTAAAGATGATCTTTAGCTTACCTGCATCTTAAGTTGTGCAATGAAAAACGTTCATGTTTTTGTTAAATAGAAATGGTCTGAATATTTAATAAAGGCAAATCATTCATTTTTTAATGTTTTGATCACTCAGCCAATTTTGGCTCATGTAAAATTGGACCTTGCTGGGCAACTGAAGTCTGGTAATAGCTATTTTCTTTTTGATACCTGGGGTGGACTGCAAAAACTCAATTGTTTTTGTTAAATTCAGTACACTGCTTGCCTTCGGGTTTCCCTGGAAGCATCTGCTGTTGGTGTCCAGAGAGAGAACAGACCTGTACATGTGCCTTGGAAATGCTCTGGCTTATTTGAAATTTGAAGTAACAGAAACGCTGTTTATATAGAGAGTGGTCCAAGGCAGAAAGTGGTCTGGGTGAAGGGCATTTACCCTTGTGTTTGTCCTGGTTGCAAGAAAGCATCTTATCACAAGTCATTCTGCCTTGGTCAGGATCTGCAGAGGACTCAGTGCCTTCAGAAAAGGTTAATGGAAGCTACAAGAGGACGTGTCTGTGAGTCTTCTGGGTTAAGAACATAATTCAGCACATCAGAATTTACTGGTTTCAGAATCATGGTCTTTTCTTGAACTAAATAAGTTATGGTCCCTCTAACTGGACAGGATGTAGGGCGTTTATGACAGCCACTATTATTTTGATCTTCAGCATACACCAATAGGCTATCAATAAATAAATACTGAATGAATGGACAAAATGAGTCATCTGCTTGTGCCCATTGATTTCCTGGTAGAACTCCCCTTTCTCTAGTATCTGCAGGAAATGTATTCCTCACTTGTGTGTATGTGTGTGTGTGTGTGTGTGTGTCTGCCAGCCAGACTCGCCAGTTCTAAGTCGGCCACAGGAGGGGTTGGGTTCAGAAGCACACACCATGTGACATGTCAGGCAGATCAAAGCAGGGATTTCAGGACTGACTACAAGGGGAAATGGTTAGTAATTAATAAAAGGATGTGGAATTGGTCATGTTGACTGAAAGAGCCCAGAACCTTGGCGAAAGGCTCCCAGAGGCTGCCAAGATAAAAAGAGCGGCTGCGCTGAGTTATGGACGGGTGAAGCTTGCAGGTGTTAATGCCCCTGGGTGAGGGAGCAGAGTGAGAGGTTTGCTCTCACCCAGGCCACGGCCCCTCTGATCATAAGAGCCTCTTCAGCTCTGGCCATAGTTTTGGTTTGTTTTTAAATGGAACTTTTAGGGGCCTTTGGGGACATACAAAAACTTGATAATGATGTTTAATTCTGAGAGGCAAGCTGTGGTTTCTCGTTTGCCATTTCTGGCTTTTCATTGCTCCATGTCAATATGTTTTGTTTCTAGATTTAGGATCAAAAGAACCGTTCCCTTGCACTTGCTTGCTTTTCCTCCCCTGTGTGCGGGTAATGCATCAATGAAACGAGTAAATCCCCCAGGAATGTGCGAGTCTGCTGGCTTCTCCACCATGGCTGTAGCCACTGTACACTTTTTGGTATTTGGTGGTGAGGAGGAGAATGTGGGAAGAGGAAGTGTCACAGATAATAGGATGTTGGGAAAGAGTAGAGTAGAGGTGAGTCCCATCTCGGCCAAGTGTGTCTTGGTAAGTCTCAGCTAATGTGATTGAGAGCCGTGAGCTCTAGAAGGTCTGGCTGCAGCTCTGTGTGTGTGCATGTGTGTATGTGTGTGAGTGTGTGTGTGTGTATTCTTGGGAACTGGCAAACAAGTCATGGAACCTCCAAAGACATTTTCTGGAGGGAAATGGATTGGTTGGGACACTTGTGGGCTTATAAATTGCCTCATTGAGTTTCGAAGCCATTTTCCCAAGGGAGTGATGATGTTTTATCCCTTCTGCAATCTTCATAAATATCTCAGGACAGGAAGTCTCTGTAAGGAGGAGGTTCTATTGATCCTAACCAAGTGACAGTGCAGCTTCTTAACTTCTGAATGACTTTTTCTCTTGTTCTTTGCCGTTCTTCAGTCCTCTTCCAGCTCCTGCAGACCTCCTCCAAATAGACCAGTGTTGTCAACAACACGACAAGTTGGGAAAGCGTAGGGGGGCAGTACTGGACTTTGCTGGCTCATCTTCAGTGGTTTAGAGTGGAGTTTCCAGCCTCAGAGCAGACTGCAGCTTTATGGGTAATCTTACATTTTAAGAATGACAGATGACAGCTATGGCAGATGTTAAAATAACAAGCAATTATGGGCACTGGGGACATGGGTGTTTGTTAATTTCTCTGTACTCACCTATAATTTCAAGACACAAAAATGTCAGTTGAGGGATTGGAAGGCTGATGTGGAGAGTGGTAAGAAATGACAGACAAATGTATTCTGGAAGCCTTCAGGTCTTTACGAGGAAATATCCACGTCTTCTGTGTATCAGTTATCATTTGCCACATAATGCCATAGAGTAGTGCCCCAAAACTCAGTGGCTGAAAACTATAATTAATCCTGATTGCTCGTGTGTCTGTGGGCATGGCTGGGTGGTTAGGACGGTCCTGCTCCAGGTATCTGTCATCCTCCCCTGGGGTGGGGAGGTTAACCACAGAGTAAGCTGAGGCATGTTCTTCTCCCAGTGATGGCAGAGGTGCAGGAGGAAAATGGAAACAAGCGAAGCTGCTTAGGCTTATGCTGGAAAGAGGTACACTTTCCTTCCACCCACACACCATGGTCAAGGTGAGTCACATGGCAGAGCTCAAAGTCAATGGGCAAGAAAATATGGTCTGGTCATGACAAGGCTGGGCAAGGGCGTGGATGCAGAGAAGGGTTAAGATTTGGCCAATCTTAACATGTATGTAGAGAGACTACGTTCTACATGTAAAATCATATCTATATAAATATAATATAATTTATAATATAATAATATAACGCATTTTATTATATTATGTACTATATGAGTGTGTGTGTACGTATGTATTCTTGGGAGTTGGCAAATAAGTCGTGGAATATCCAAAGACGTTTTCTACTCATTGGCTGGGGAGACTTGTGAGCTTATAAATTGCCTCATTGAGTTTTGAAGCCATTTTCCATATATATATATATATGGTATATATAGTACATAATATAATTCCATATATGTGGTTCTATATCATATATATATATAGATCTAATGTTAGTGAGAATGCTCGTATCTGACTTTCTCAGAGTTCTCTTTGCCTCTATCGCTATGATACGGTTGAGGTGTTTTTAGCTGCCCTGTTAGATGTTGATCTCCCTTGGAAAATAAGCAACATCCTAAACTTTTCATCTGTGATTTTATTTTTGATTCATTAGCTACTGACATGTCCCAGCCAGCTTCCTGGGTCAGGAGCCTCTGTGGTTCTCAGGTGCAATCATCCTAGGTTGAGCTGGAGGAGCCAGCCTCATTTAAGCCAGAGAAGAGTCTTTCATTGAAACTCTTAGAAGTAAGGACATTTTGTTTCTGGATAGGAAATAGTACTACATCTGGGCCAGCCATCTCTGTCCCCACCTCCTCCTCGAGGCTCTTCCAGCAGTGATGGGGCTGTTTGCGTCTCTCCTTCCCTAGACTCCCCCATGTGGTAGCATGCAGCAAGGAAGCCACTGGACACACCGTGAAAACAGAGTGTGGCAGCCAACACGGTCTGCCTTCCTTTGTATTAACGGGGCAACGTCCTGGTAATGTAGGCAAACTCTTCACTTTACAGCAGTGTGTTGCTTCTTAGTAAATATTACAGAATGAAGAGGTGCTTTTCTAAGCACTAGGAAAACTTTCTAGTGGGGGTAGAGACCAAGAACTACTACACACAAGGAGAACCTGAGTGCAATGATGGAAGCGATACATGCTGATGTGGCAACAAGTGAGTCAGGGCTATCATAGGTGGGGTGAGGATGGAGCGAGGGAGGGACAGCTTTTCTGAGGAGATGACATTTAAATTGAGTTCAGCATGACAGGGAGGAATCAGTCAGGCAAAGACTTGGGGGGAAAGATTTCTAAGTAGGGACACCAGCAGGTGTAAACATCCCAAGAGAGTAATAATCTACCCCCAAAGACTGTATCTTCCAAAGGTAACTTTCTCCGATGCACCCATATTTTCTTGTATTTCAGAGGGAAGCATTCTTTCAAAATTCCTTTGGAGCCCATGAGTGCACTAGGAGGACCTACTAGGATTGGCTAGTTTATTTTTTAATACACTTTGCTTTTTAGAGCAGTTTTGGTTCATAGCAAAATTGAGAAGAAGGTAGAGAGATTTTCCACCTGCCCCCTACCCCCCTACATGCATAGCCTCCCCCATTATCAACATCCCACACCAGAGTGGTACATTTGTTACAGTTGATGAACCTACACTGACACACCATCATCACCCAGAGTCCATAGTTAAACTTAGTGTTCACTCTTGGTACTGTGCATTCTATATGGGTTTGGACAAACGTATAGTGACATGTATCCATCATTACAGTGAATACAGAGTGGTTTCACTGCCCTAAAAATCCTCTGATTATTTTCAAGTACAACGAAACCTCACCAGTGTCATTTACATAGCAAAAAGAAGAACAAAGGAAACCAGCCGGGGCAGCTTTTAATTTTTTTTCTCTTTTTTTAAGATCGTAAAGGTCTTTGACGCGTGGAAGGCCGGCTTTTATTAACTAGGCATTTGTATCATAAACATAATTCCCAGACAAGCAGGAAAGTCCCAGAATTCTGAGTCATTGATGTTTGAATAGATGTTTTGTAAGGCCAAGCATTTGCTTTTACAAATAAAGCATTGACGAACTACATAGTTGCTTGAAATGAACCGGGAAAGTTTTATAATGAGCACTTGGCCTTCAGAAGACAGTGCTGTGATTTATAACAATTTTTCCCTCCTTAATTTGTGTTTGACTTACAAGAAAATCTCCCTTTTTGGCCACCCATCTTGGTCAATGCCCAGTGTGAAGGAAACCTGTATCTGCAAAGAGAAAAATAATTAAACACAATTTCATGTGGAAAAACAAGATATTCACAAGATATATGCAAGATATCTGCACTTGGTTTGTGGGATACGGGGCTGCAGTGGTATCTTCTCTCATGATGAGAGTTATAAGAAAACAAGGAAGGATTCTGTTTGTGAAATACAGTTTTGTCAGGAGTACGATCAGTGTGGTTTATTTCTTATCCTGAGTTGCTGGGAACACAGTTGGGATGTTTTAACACCTTTGTACACTTCAAGAATCGAAAGGTGTAGAAATAGAGCTGGAGAGAGTTCAGAGAGGGGCAGAGAATCAGATATTTGAGGCTCCAGGCTCTGATTTATATTTATGAGAACTGAATACCTCATGAGGACTTTGCCTTACCAACAGCAAATGATGGGAAACACTAGCTATCTATCTGCACATACTTGAAGGGAATGCAATTCAAAAAAAGAGAACAATTTAGCTCAATATAAAGAGCTGAAGTTGGGTTGGTGACTCAATAGGTAGAAGTTGGGAGTTAGAAAAGCCTCTTTGTAGAAATAAGGTCGTAGAATTTCAAATTAAAATACCCAAGTCATGGGCTTAAGTACCTCTTTTCTCCTGTCTCTCTACCCTAAACTTTCCCTTTTCTTAACCATTCCAAACATTCCATTTGGACAAGGAGGTCCACTCCGAGAGACTCCCATCATGGAGAGGAGGGGATCCAGCTGTCCGTCCCAGGAGGCCGGGGAGGAAAAGATCCATGGTCCAAACATGTGGGCACGGCTCCCTCGGCAATGAGGAATCTCCAAGCCCTTTTCTGTTGTTGCCTGGATTTAATCATTCTCTACTACTGAATCCATGGGTCTTGAAGTGGGTCTTAAAGCTCATCTGCTTTCTCATTTTATTCAGGACCTCTCTATAATAATAATACTGACTGACAGTCACCCAGACGTTTTTTTGAAAATTCTGGTGATGGGTAAGTCAATTCTTTGTAAGTCAGCTCACTCACTCATTGATATTTGCTCTTGGTCAGTCCAATATACATAATCATGGCAGTACAATGTAATCAACTTGTGAATTTTACAAAATCTTTACTGCCTGGGGTCCATCCTCAGTGACTCTGATAGAATCGTTCTGGGGGGGATGCTGGCATCAGTATTATTTAAAACTCTTCACGTGATGCCAATAGGCAACTGAGGTTGAGAGCAATGGCTCCGGTTTTAGAAAATGCTTTCTCGTACTGATGAAAGTCAACTTTCCTGGAGCCACCACTCATCCACATTAATTCTTTCCTCTGGTGCTAAGTCCATTTCCTCTTTTACATGACAGTCTTTCAGACATATGAAGTTGAATACCTGCCCCTAAGTTGATATCACTTCCCTGAATCTTTTTCTTCTCCAGGCGAAGTCACTCATTTTCTCAAAAGTTACTCCTATGATGTGGTTTTATTTCCCTCACCATCCTGATCCAAAGCTACCCTGTCAGGATGCCACTTACAGTGTGTGTCTCTTCATGCTTTTGTTTCATTGTGAGCCTTCTGTCAGCTAAATCCCCTCAATTTTCTCCCACAAAAAGCTTACAGCTTAGTCGGGGAGACAAGGATGCCGGCAAACCAAAGCTTCCCCATCCTGTAATTATGAAATTGATTTTAAAGGTCTAAATGTAGGAATTTTATTTACCCTTACTAAATTTCATCTTGTTGGGTTTGCTATTTAATTCTGTCCTCCAAAAGTACTGGTAATGATTGCCTGTTTGGTAAGAGGTCTTTATGTTTTTATCCATGTTATTAATAGCAGTAACAATAACAGACTCTATTGACTGTGAGCACTTTATTGACTGTAAACCCCTAATGACTGGAAGCACCACCAGATTGAAATGAAAGAGACAGAAAGAGAGCCCCAACTTCTATGGGCGAGAGGTAGCCTGAGGCGGTTACAGAATCACCAACTAAGTATTCTTATAGAAAAAGAAGGACGCTCAGGGGCAAAAACAAGAGTCCAGAGGGTGCAACCAAGAGGCACTACAGAGTGCTGGGCCCTAGAAAGAAACTGGCACCATCTATGCAGCTAGGGTGCACGATTGCTCGGAGCGATGCTGGCTACCTACCTTCTGTTTCTCCCCTTTTTGAATGGGAGTGTCTGTTGTGGTTGTTCTGTGCTTGTCTCACTATTATACATGGAGTGTGTGTGTGTATGTAGGGATGAACATAACTTGTCTCTATAGTTCACAGTATTTGGATGGTGAAGAACAGCACTCAATGGTTTGTTCATGATGAGCCTTATTCAGGGATCTGCATTTATACTTAGACCGTGATTTAGAGGGATGAGACTTTTGGAGGGTCTTAGGAGGGGTGAGTGTATTTTACATGTGTGAGGGATGTAAATAATATGTGTCGAGGCAGACTGAACTTAGTCTGTAACTGTTTGACCAACAGAATACGGTGAAGGGACACTGTGCCAATTTTCAGGCCAAGGCCTTAGGAAACTGGCAGCTTCCACTTCCTATCTCTTGAGATGCTTATTCTTGGAATCCAGCCACCATGTTGAGAGGAAGCCCAAGCTGCCCTGTGGAGAGGCTCTCATGGGGAGGAACCAACAGCCAGAACAATTGCCGTCCATGGCAGAGGGTCACCTTGGAAGTGATGGTTCAGCCCCAGTATTGCTGCCTCAGCTTATAGCAGGGGAAGCAGAGATGAGCTGTCCCTACTGAGCCCTGTAGGGGCTGAATCAAAATCAGATTCATGTGCACAGCAAATCATTGTTGTTTAAGCCACCAAATCTGAAGTGATTTATTTCACAGCAATAGATAATAGTGCCAGGCACTGTGTTAGTGACTTTTCATGTATTTTCTCATTTAATCCTCCTAACAATACTATGACATAGGCATTATTTCCCCTCCTGAGAGAGGAGAAAACTGGGACCCAATGAGTTAAGTAACATGCCCAAGGTCAGACAAATACTAAATGGCAATATTGGGATAGAAACTAGGCAACGTATCATTCATTTATCCTCTAAATGTTGAGTAGGACAGGGCTGAGGGAAGAGAGCCATGCAGCCATTTAACAGATATCTACAGAGCACTTTCTGTGGAAAGAAAAAGAAATAAAACATAGACTGCCAAAGAGTGACAGCTTAGAGGAGGAGATAGACATGAAAATAAATAAGTACAGTTCGGTATGAATGCTATGAGAGCCAAGAGAAGGGATATAACTATGTTTCCAGTTCTTTCTCTGCAGATTTTCTACCAGCATAGATGTACAAATTGTATTTATATACGTTTTAATAAAAAAGTGATAGTGCTCTATAAATATTCTATGACTCACCTTGTTCATATCTTTCTTTGTCACGTATATGGGCTCACTATTTTAAATTGATGACCATAATTTATTAGATTGCGCCCCCCGTTAGATGTTTCTAATTTTTTGCTATTTAATCAGATATCTTTATATATACAGCACAAATATAAATATTTCTTTAGGAATTGTTGGATCAAAGGTTATGGTTGAGATTTTTAAAAATTATTACCAGAAAAGCTTGATCAATTTGTACTTTTACCAAGAACACATGAAAGTGACAATCTCCCCCCGCCTCCATCCTTATGAACACTGCTTTTATCAGTCTGTTAAGTTTTTGTCATACTGATAGGAGAATAAAGTGTTATTCTTGTTTTAATTTACAATTTCCTGCTTATCAGATCGTCTCATTTGCCTTTGGACATTTGTATACATATTTTTGAGAATTCCTGGTTTAAATTCTTTCCTTCTTTCTTCTTTTTCAAAATCTGTTTTTCTTGTGGATTTGCATGAGTTCTTTAAATAACATAGATATTACTCTCATTAATTATTGCAAAGACTTTCTCTAAGGCTGCTGCTTGTATTTTAAGTTTGCTTAAGGAGTCTTTTCTTAGGGGGTCATTACATCCTCATGAGAACCAATATTTCAATTTTTGTTTTTGGAGCTTCTAGTTTGTCTTGGTTAGGAATGCCTTGCTCCAAGTTTATAAATTCCTTGTATTTTCTCCTAATGTTTATAGTTTTTTTTTTCTTTTTTTAATATTTAGCTCTTCAATCCATCTGGAATTTGTTTTGGTGTACGCTATGAGGAATTTTTCTTAATAAATGTCTAATTGTCTCAACACCATTTATTTGGTTATCCATCGTTTTCCTACAGAATTGAAGCTTTATAAAAATGAAATGTATCTGGGACTGTTTCTGGACTCTGTTTTATTTTATTGATTTATTTTTCTATTTCTGTACCGATAGCACATTCTTTTCATTAACACAGATTTGAAGTATGTTTTGATATTTAATACTAGTTCCTTTTAATCTTTTCAAAACGTTTTCATAGATTTTCTCTTCCTGATGAACTTTGAAATTAATTTGTCAGTTTCATAAAAAACTCTGATCCAAATGGCATTGAATTTATAGATTAATTTGGGGAGATCCGACATCTATACAATTTTTTTATCTTCTCATTCAAAATGACTGCATTTACTTTATTTAAAAAAATAACGTAACTATATTTTATAATAGAGATTTTAAATTCTGGCTGCACTTATTAATGCCTGGGTCTCACCTCTACAACTCTGATTTAACTAGTATTGTAGAGATTCTAATATGCACCCAAGAGACAAAACCATTCTTGTATGTTGTCTTTTTTTTTTTAATTTAGTTTCTGTACGTTTTCTTAAGTTAATTTTTTTACTTTATGTTTTTATTGAGGTATAATTGACATAACATTTATGTACATTTTTCATTAGACTTATTTCTAGGTCTATAATATATCTGTTTGTTGTTATTATTAATGATCTTCCTAAAAGTATGAAGAGTTCAAATTAGACTCCTCCTTTATACTTTATGCCCAAATGAATTCCAGATGGATTAAAGAACTAAATATAAAAAACCAAGCTGTAAAGGTATTAGAAGAAAATGTGAGAGGTATTCAATTTGTTAATGCTTGTGTATAGGAAAGCGATTGATTTGTATCTGATCTTATTTTTTAATGGTATTTCTGTCAGTTCTCGGGATAAAAATTTGTCTACATATAGGGAAATTTTTATTTTTTTATCCACAGTTTATACCTCTTATTTCTTTTGTTTTTCTCTCTTTTAAAATAAGACCTATAATATTGAACAGTGATGGATGGTAGCTGTGATGGTTGTCTTATTCTCAACCTTAACAGAAACTTTCTAATGGTTCGTTGTTCAATATGATATTTTCTGTGAGTTTTTCCCTAGGCTACATGATTTTACATCCTTTCTTAGTGTAATAAATTTTTTTTTAATCTGGAAAGGGTGTTGAATTTTATCAGGTGAATTTTTGGCATACATTGAAATGAGCATAATGTTTTGCCCTTAAATCTGTTGATATAGTTGACTACAGCGTAAATTTCCTAATATTGAGCCACTTTTACGTTTATAGGTAAATTCTGCTTGGCTATGATTTTAAAATAATAACATATTACTGAATTTGATTTTTTTTAAATATGTTTTTTAGTATTTTAAATCTATGTTCATATATTCATGTATAATTTTGACCTATGGCTTCACTTTTTTTGCTTGTTTTGTGCTAACGTTGTCTGGTTTTGGAATTAAAGTGATGCTGGCTGTGTAGAATGAGTCTGGAATCTTTCCATTTTTGTGCAATCTCAGATAGATATATAATTTAAGGATTATCACTTGCTTCAGGGAATTAAAATCCCTGTGAAAGTATTTGGTACTGGTGCCTTTTTCTTTTTTTCAGGGATTTGAGCTTTGACTACCTTTTCAACTTTTATAAAGGTATTAATCTATTCATCTAGTCACACTTTCTACCTCTTCCTGGATCAATTTTGATTAATTCATATTTTTATAGAAAATCACGCACTTGAGACTTTCAAATTTTTTATATAGTATTTAATAAAATCTCATATCTAGAGTTATGTTCCTTTTCTCATTGCTAGGTAGTTAATTAGTATTTGGAATTTTGGAATCTATTTCACTTTCACATTTCGAACAAAACTGGAACCTGAGCTTGTTTTCACTCCATCCCCTCTACTCTGCAACCCTGCCACCTCCCACGTGGAGATCTTCTGGGATTTTGGTCACAGATTATTGTTAAAAACTTTCAAATACATTTCCAAACTGTATTTTATTGGTTTCTCTGTTTATTGTTGATTCTTAGATCCTACATCTTCCCCTTTTAGAATTAATTTCTCATTTTTGCTCTGATCTGTTAGCGGAGACCTGTGTGTGAATTTTTGAATGTCTCTGAAATGCCTTTATTTTGTTTTTCTTTTTCAGTGCTAATCTGGATAGGAATCAGATTCTAGATTCAAAGTAATTCCCCCTCAGAACTTTTAAGATATTACTGTATTGTCTTTTAGCATCAAGTATTGTCAAGGAGAAATCTGATGCTGCTCAGATTCTCATTCATTTTTGGTAGCCTGTTTTATTTGCGCATGAAGCATTTAGGATTTTATGTCTATCCTTGAACTTCTGAATTTTACAACAGTGTGTCAAAGGGTAGGTCTTTTGGAAAGTGATGAACATTTTTCATTCATATGTTTCTTCAGCCCTGGGAAATTTTCTTGTTTCTTGATTACTTGTTCTCCATTTCTAGAATTTTCTCTCTTCTCTATTTCTAGAATTTTTGTTAGATGGATATTGGCATTTTATACCTTTTTAAAAATATATGTTTTCCATTTTTCTTTTTTGTTGATATACCCTTAAAAAATCTCTTGGCTTAATTTTCCAGGTCAACAAGTTACTATTCAACTGTGAACTTACTCCAATTCCATTTATCCAGTGTTTTATTTTCTGAATCAGTTTGTACAATTTTTAAGATTTCTCAAATTTTCTTGTATAATAGCTGATTCTTAATTGGCAGATATGATAGCCACTCCTATATTTCCAAAACATGAAATTTATGCTAATCCTCTTCCGTTTGCTCTATGAACTTTGTTTCCTTTGGTATTATTTCTTTTTCATGGTGACTTTTGGACTGCTCTTTCCTAAAATCTTTGATTCTTTGTTGTCTGCTCCCCTTTGTTTTGTTTGTCCCTCTGTGAATGCCAATTCTAATCACAAGTGTTCCTCCCTGGTCACTAGAATTGAGCAGGATGAGCTGCTGGGTGTTCTGGCTTTTCTCGTTTTGTCTCTCAGATCTATGTTCTGTCCTAAGCAGCCTTGCTCTGGGCCCCAGAAAGCTGATCTCCATATCACTGGGCTCCCTTGCCGCATGGTTCCCAGTTGGTTCAGCCAAAGGGAAACTCTAGCTGAGGCTGGAGGACAGGAGGAAAGATTGGAGTGTTGATCTCCCCTCTCCTCCTCCCTCCCTCTGTCATCCCGGTTTTGGCAGTGGTGATGTTTTTCCAAGTATAGTCAGAACTCCTGGCAGGAAACTCATCTCCTGTGGCTACAGCTCTTGGTTTCACGTAACTTCTCCATCCGTCCAGCTTCAGGACTGGGGGAGGTCGTGGTTTTCCGCTGTTGCTAACCCCAGGAGCTTCGTCAACCATCGATGGTTCCCTCAGCCCTGTCCTTACCTCTTGAAATAGTTCATTTGTGAAAATCTCTTTGGTCAACCCTTCGAGTGTGCCATCTATTTCCTGTCAGCACCTTGATGGAGATGATGGAGATGCTGGTGAGGTGTTTTCTCGTTGTGGCTCCTGCATATCCCCTCAGGGCTTCCTTGCCTATGGTATTGGTTGGGGAACTCATATCAGCTATAAGAAACAACCCCCAAATCTTAGTAGCTCAATTGAGATTTGTTTCTCTCTCTCCTGATTTTGGGATCTTGGCTCTTTCCATCTTGGGGAACTGTCGTCTTGCAGGTGCTTCTCATAGATCTTCACTGGATCCTTCACTTTTAGAGAAGAAGGAGGAAGATTGCACAGGATATTTCATGACCAGGTCTGGAAGGACTACTTTTCATTGCCATTCATTGTCTAGACACTAGTTACGTGATCTCAACCTAATACGAAGGAAGCTGGCAAATACAGTCTTCCTGTCTGCCCAGGAAGAGAAAAATGGGCTCGGTGAGCATCAAGTCACTTTCTGCCATAGCTCCAGGTGAATGATGCCTCTTAGGCCTAAGTGTCCCAATCCATCACTTTAACCTGTGCTATATGCTGCTGTTGGCCACTACTCAGCTCAAGGAGATGGAGGAGTCAAGAGATGTGACTTCTCCAAATGCAGTGACCCAGTTAATCTCCTATTTTTTTTTATCGGTTATTTTTAAAAATTGTGGTAAAATACAAAAATATAATTTACCATTTTAACCATTTTTAAGTGTACAGTTCAGTGGCATTAAGTACATTCACACTGTTGTACTTAATCACCACCATTCATACATAAAGCTTTTCGTTGCACAAAACTGAAATTGGCACCCGTTAAACAGTAACAACCTATTCCTTCTTGCCGCCAAACTCTGGTGACCTCATTTTAATTTCTGCGACTGTGAATTTGACTACTCGAGGAACGCCATATAAGTAAAATCATACGTTATTTGTCCTTTTGTGACTGGCTTATTTCACTTATCAGAATGTGTTGAAAGGTAATCGACGTGGTATCAAAATTTCCTTTCTTTTTAAGGCTAAATCATGTCCCATTGTGTAGATATACCATAATTGATTTATCCATTCATCAGACAATGGACACTTGAGTTATTTCACCTTTTTGCTATCGTGAATAATGCTGCTATGAACATGTGTGTGCAAATATCTGTTCCAGACCCTGCTTTTATTTATTTTGGGAGTATATCCAGGAGTGGAATTACTAGGTCATATTGTAATTCTATTTGTAATTTTTTCAGGAAATGCCATACAGTTTCGATAGCAGCTGCACTATTTTAACATTCCCACCAACAGTGCACAGGGTGCTAATTCTCCACATCATTGCCAGCACTTTTTAAAAATTTTCCTTTTCTTGTATATAGTAGCCATCTTAATGCATATTAGGCAGTATCTCACTGTGGTTTTGATTTGCATTTCCTTAGTGATTAGTGATGTTGAGCATCTTTTCATGTACTTGTTGGACATTTGTATATGTTCTCTGGAGAAAGTCTACACAAGTCCTTTGCCCATTTTTAATCACACTTTTTGTTATTGAGTTGTGGGATCCCCTATTGTTTTTGCCCATTCATCCCTCTTCTTGAATTCATTGCCTCAGAGCTTGGAGTACGATGTAACCACTCCTCTCTGTAGCAGCCTTCTTCTGCACAACTGTTTGTATTTTTTCTCTAATAAGGTGATCCTGTCTGATTTTTGTCTTTCTGCTTTTTGTCTCGAAATTTCTGGTTAATTTTGGGTACTGTTTCTTGTTTTGCACAGCTATTATGGCTTCAGTATTTTTAAAACCATCTGTTCTGTCATTTATAAGGATGTGGAGCAGGAGAGGAACTAAGTGAATATACCAAGTTTGCCACTTGGTCCAATGTCTTCATCTTTTTGTGAAATATGTAGAGTGTGGAATGATTGGCTTGGGAGCAGTCCTAATGTGCAGTATGGAGAGGTTGCTAAAAGAAAAATGAAATTGTGGGCTATTTTGATAGACATATATTGATACCAAGAGGCTGATTGATGATTCTGTATTCTCATAGGAGCTGAAATAATATTTCTAGTATTTGGGTATTGGAATTTCTAACAGACGTAGACAAGCTGGAGTTTATCAAGTTGGGGATATCTATGATGGCGATTGTTCTGGAAAATATGTCATAGGGTAATTGTGGTGGCAACCAGGGATATTCTACATGGAGAGTAAAATATAAGGTGGGATGGGAAGGTGCATGTGTGTCAAAATATGCAGACTTTATGATAGCTGTTTGTTAGTCTGCTCTAGACTTTTAAAGGGATTGATGTTAATATTGTAGTATATTCTATGAATCCTCTTCCCTTTAAAAATATTGAGGCATTGTTTGCCTAACTCTGTTCCTAAACATTTCTCCTTGTGCTCTAAGGAGACCAACAGTGGCTGACTATCTGACAAGTTTGGACCATTTTGTAATATTTTATTCTTCTTGGGAGTTTTTGAAGTTGCAGTCATCAAAATGTGATAATCTACCCTTTTGAAAATATCCTTTTAAGTTACGCAGAGCCAGGCAAAAGAGTATGTAGAATTTTGCTCAGAAAAGGTTGCAAAGTGGAAGGAGTGATGCATCCTTCCACGAAACAATAAAATGGTCTTGTTTTGCACCATTGTGTCTTTCTCATAATGACAATGGTTGGATGAAGGAGAGCATGAATGGACTTCTTTATTATGCATGACACTTTGGGAAAGTGAACAGTTAATTAGCCTTTCTTTGCACGTGCATCCATCCATCTATCCATCCATTTATTCATTCACTCAAGAAATTTCTTGTGCTCCTTTTATGAGCCAGGCATTATTTTAGGTTCTAGGAATACAGCAGTGAACGTGATTTACTTCCCTCATAGAGCCTTACATTCACTTGGGGAAATAAATGAACTCATAAATGTAGTGATAAGTGTGGTGAGGAAAAATAAAGCTGGATCACTCAGTCCCAGGGCAAAAAACCAACCAGAGCATCTGATTGGCCACAGAAGGTCACGTGACCAGCTTTCATCACCAGGTGTAGGAGCAAGCAAGGTGGGGCATTTTCCGCTTCTGTAGGGGTAGGCTGTCATGGTGGGCAGTATGTATGAGTAGAAGTCCCCAAATGTGGAGAAAAGGTTAAGATGCTGACAGCCAAAACGATGGCAAGACTGTCCAGCACAGTCTCCAAAGATTTATATAATCCTTCATGTAAATTGGTGCCAGTCCAACCTGGTTGTGGGGCCCAGGCTTACCGCCCAGTTTCCAGAATTGTTTTTTTCCATCAACCTCTATTTGGTTAACATTGTGAGAGGAAACACTTTTTACGATTCTGTTTTTAACAATGTTCTAGCTGAGGTTTAGAATGAAAATTTTTTGTTGGGGTGTGTTTTATGATCAAAACTTCCTTTATCCGCCACACATGTAACCCATGAGGTATCTCAAAAATTTACAACATGCATATTTTGAAGAAGTCTAGCATGAGTAAAGTATTGGCTGCTGGGGGCATTTTGGAAGGACATCTAGAAGAAAAAGACACCGTCTATGTGCTCTTAGGTAACCACATAATGGCTGAAGGCCCAATGTTAGTGATGCCAATAGATGGGCAAGGCAGTGATTCAGTAAATGAACAAGGAGACCATTTTTATTTCTATTGTGAAGTGTTGTCTTTTTTTAATGTAAATGAGATGGTATTTCATTGATTTTAGGTAGCATTAAACTAAAACATTGAATGAGCCCGTGCCTTTGATCTGAAATACAAAACTTATGAAAATCCCAAAGCATGGCATTGTTCACTTTAGTAGGGTCAAAATATCTTAGGACAAAAATGATTGTGCTTAAAAAGGTAAATGGGACCACTATGAATGAATCTGTTTTTTACTGAGAGGAATAGAGCTAAGAAGTTAAGGGTTTAGACCTAGGACACAGAAAGCTTGGGTTTGAATCTTGTTTTGCTACAAGATTTTGAGCAAGGAATCTAACTTCTGTGTTCTTCGGTTATCTAGGATGCAAAATAATAACATCTCACTTGATTGTTGAGAATTAAGTTAATATATATACAATTAATGCAGAGCAGAAAGTAAGTGCTCAATAAATATTAGCTGTTTTTATTTGTAATCATCATCTTTCCTCACAAATGAATGTCAGAAAGATAACCAAGATAATTCTTAGTAGGGTTTCTTGAGCATTGAGAGAGATAATTATTAATTACTTCCATCCAACAGGTCAATGCATTTTGTTTCTGAGGGGAACAATAGCCCCTGCTTTATCTTGGTGGCCCATCAGGACTCATCAGATCAGAGATTCACAGGGGGCCACATGAAGCAGTTTTGTAGTGGAGACTGGTGGCCACATACATTTGCCTTAAAAAATCTTCTTAAGATTGCTCCTTCCTGCGTCTTGAGAGCATCACCCTGGGCATTGCATCAAAGTTCATCGTAAACACTTGAGTAAATCCAAAGTCACAACCCAAGAGCAGGTCTGTGTCTGCCATAGGTACTCTACGGTATACTTGTGGGAGCAACAGTGCTAAATACAACTTTCAAAGTTAACTTTACACCTGCGTTTGGGGAATCTAAAGCATGTGGATCTATTTTAATTTAGGAAAGGAGACAACGTGCCCTTCTGCCACTCTTTAGTGCTCTTAGTCTTGACAGAGGACTGGTCAAGAGTTGGATTAGGACTGTGAATGCTGATTTAAGACATGTGCTAATCATTCTCTCTGCCAGATTCTCCAGCTGTGACTCAAGTCAGAGTACCAGACCCACCTCCTCCTGCTTCAGCCCAGGGAAAACTACATTCCTACTGTTCTGATATGAAATTATGCCTTGAGCATTTATTAATTCACACGCATAGGCAGAATGTTTCCCAAGGTGATAATGGATATTGCCCATTAGGCCACGTTTTCTCAATTTGTGGCTCACGGATCACTTGGGTTTCTAGATAAAAAGGCCGATCTAAGTTGAAAAATCCCCTTGAGATTATCATGATTTTAATCAATCAATCAATCAATTAATTTATGTTGAGATATAATTGACATATATTATATTAGTTTCAGGTGTACAACATGATTCGATATATGTATATATTGTGAAATGATCACCACAGTAAGTCTAGTTAACATCCATCACCATACAGTTACAAATTCTCATGATTTTAAATGGCACCAACATATTTACTAAAGAAGAGTTGGCTGTTATCTGTGATGCCAGCCTTTCAAAGTTGATGATATAGCACACATATCCCTAGCTTTCCTTTTCAGACCTTTTTGGATGTGTCATCTGTGGATTTATTTAAACTCACTCTTGAACCATTTTTAATATTCAGGCAATGAATTTCATGAGGTCCCTCCTACTGCTTCAGCTGCCTCTTCCTCTTCCTTATTGCTGTTGCAGCTTCCATGTGTTGAGGACACACTACATCCCAAACTGTGGCTGGCAGAATAATAGCCCCCAGGGATGTCCACATCCTAATCCCCGGAACCTGTGAACATGTCACCTTGCATGGCAAAGTGGATTTTGTGAATGCGATTAAAGATTTTGAGGTGGGGAGATTTTCCTGGATTAGCCAAGTGGGCTCAATGTCATCACAAGTGTGCTTTTAAAAAAAAGTGGGAAGAGTAGAGTCAGAGGGAGATTTGAAGATGCTACACTGCTGGTTTTGAAGATGGAGGAAGGGGCCACAAGCCAAGGAATGCAGGAGGCCTCTAGAAGCTGGGAAAGGCAAGGAAATAGATTCTCCCCCAGAGCCTCCAGAAGGAATGCAGCCCTGATGACACCCTGATTTTAGCCCAGTGAGATCCATTTTGGACTTTGACCTTCAGAATCATAAGATAATATATGTGTGTTGTTTAAGCCACTAAGTTTGTGGTGATTTGTTACAGCAGACAGAGGAAACTAATACTCAGGCATTGTGCTAAGTTTTTTGTACACATTAAAGTTAATCCTCTCCACAATCTTATGAGGAGGTATTATTGTCTTTATTTTCCAGAAGGAGAAACAGATTTGGAGAGATCCAATAGTTCAGGGAACATTCCAGTATATCAGGACTTGATGCTAATGTCCTTGTATTTACTATGCCCCGTCTTTGTAGATCTGGTAACATCCAAACATGTATCTCCCTTTGCCTTTCCAGATTGGGAGTGTATGTTTTCCTTCATTTTCTCCTGGAAACCTCTGCATCCTCATGGGCACTTTCCTTATCCTTCTTTGAACATTCTGTAACATTCGTTAACTCATTATGTATTTCTTGGGGGACAACAACGGCCTTAAGCGCTTTTCAGATTATTCCTTGAGTGTTCAGTTAGCATAAATTTATAGATAAATTGAGGAAGAAAGAAGGAAGGGAATGTAGGTTAGTAGAGCGCCACCTTATGCCAGGTGTTATCCATCTATGATCTCATTTCATCTTCATAGTAACATAAGTTGTGGGTATCATAGGCCCATTTTATAGACAAGAAACTTGGGGCTCAGAGGCTGGGTAGCTGGCTCAAAGTCAGTTTTTACATGTGGGGGTTAAGATTTGAGCCCAGGGCTACGTCATTGTAAGTTCCACGATGCTTCTGAGATCATGGAGAAGGATTCCTGTGGAGGCAATCAACACAAGAGACTAGGGAAGACAGACAGAAGGAAGGAGGATATCAGACGTACTGTGCTGGTGCAAGCTGGCACTGTGACGCTGATGCTGGGGCTGGTGGAGTAAATCTACCTTGGTGAAGCCGATGGCTGATGGCTTGCTTGTGTCCATTCCCTGCTATCGTTTGCCCTCCTGGGCCTTTTGGCAGGCAAGATTCTGCGAGGCGATGCAGGAAGGTGAAGGAATGGAGAGAGTGATTCCTGGTCTATACCAATGTGTGGGTTATAAAATACGGAAACAAACTATTTTATTTCTGTAGGTGTTTTTTGCCTACACTGAGGCATCTCATACATGATATCGAGGGAAAATAAAAGAAGATTTCAAAAAAGTACCTGTACCTAAGTGCCAGGAACTTCATGTTTGAATTGTTTTTACTGGAATTTGCAAATGACCTGTGTTCTATGTTTTACTGGATTTGAAATTAAACTAGTTTGGAACTGAAAAATTTTTTTTTTTTGAAGTTATCTAGTTCAAGGTCCTGATTCTTGGGGAGGAACTTTATTCAGAGAAGTAAGTTTTGTCACTTGGACTCCAGGTCCAATCTTGTCCTCACTTGTCTCTGCCACATTCCTGATGTGTGGCCCTGAGATTTTTGGGTCAAGGTGTCCTTGTTTCTTTCCTGAGATCCTTTACTAGGGTCAGTCCGATTGCCTGGGGGACACTATGATTTAATCTCTTGAAAGCAACAGGAGACTGCCAAGTGCTAGTTCCTCCTCTGAGAGATCTCTCTGGATTGCTCGTCAGCATCCCTTGGGTTCCTGGACTCAGCAGCTGAGGCAGCACAATGTTTTATTCTTTTGGTTTAGATATTAATCTAAAGGTGCAGGTCCTTTGTTGGAAGCTAACAAAGGCAAATCCAAAATATTCTCCCCTTAAAGGAAAATCAAGCATACAATTTTTAAGGTGGCAACCTAAAATCAGAAAGTTTTAAAGAATTCTTTTTGGTATTTAAGAATTTGGCGCTATTTTAAAAGCTAAAAGTAGGAATTGATGATTTTGAAGCCTTTGTGTGGCTAAGAAGAGACAGACCTTTTCAGTCATCTCCAGTAAAAGGAAGCCTGAGCTGTTATCCTGAACTTCAAGAGTCACAAAACTGAAACCAGCTGCTGAAAGGAGTTGGGCAAGCATGGAGGAGAAGGAATGGGGCTACCATGTTCTGTTGAAGTTGTGGAATTCATTTCTCGGCCCTCAGAACCATACTCAAAGTATCTCAGAATAGATGAATCAGCACTATGAAAAACTAATTTGTAAGGAAGGAATGCTCATAACCTCTTACAGGGACTCATGTGAGTGTTTATCAGCCTTCACAATCAAGAAATTCTTCCTTGGACCTCACACAGCAGATCTGTCTTGAATCTTCTGAGTTGGTATGTTTCCAGGGTGCATCGTGGTTGATGAATGATTGTTCTACGATAGCTCTGTGACTGGTTAGGTGTGGGGCAAACAAGGCCAAGTATTCCTCAGGAATTTCATCCCTTCCCATTTGTTCCTTGGTCTCCTCCCCACAAAATATTCTTCATGGCTGTCTCTGAGCTCTCTCTGCCTTATGCTGCCTTCTTCCTTTCCTGGTTCTCTTTCTAAGATGAGCCTCACTTTAACTTAAAGTACCCCTTCTCTGGCCCCTGCCTATTCTCAACCTTGGTGGCTCTCTTCTGCTGGGATCTGCTGAACAAAATGGGGATGATCGGGGCCAATCCGGTGGCATAGTGGCTAGGTTCATACGCTCCGCTTTGGCCGCCAGGGGTTCGCTGGTTCGGATGGTGGGTGCGGACCTATTCACCGCTCATCAAGCCATGCTGAGGTGGTGTCCCACATAGAAGAACTACATCTCTACAACTATGATACACAACTATGTACCAGGGCTTTGGGGAGAAAAAAGAAAAAAGAGGAAGATAGGCAACAGATGTTACCGCAGGGCCAATCTTCCTAAAAAAAAAAAAAAAACAAAAAACCTGGGATGCTTGGCCGAGGGTCCTGCTCCAGGCCCTTTGTATGCTGCTAGAGGAAAGAGCGGAGGGGTTCTGGCCCAGTGCCCTGGGCTGCAACAAGTCACTCTATCAGCCCTTTCGTGTCTCCTTTGCACCCAGGTCTACCACTGGCTTCCATGCAGTCTCAGGCATCCAATCCCTCTCTTGGGGACCTGCCCAGTACTCAATCTCCCCACTCCTGTTTGGATCAGCCCCTTCTGCTTGCCCTTGCCGGTCTTCCGCAGGGGCTGGAGTCTTGCCCCTGAACCATTGTCCATTGGCAGGATCTCAATTATCTGCCCCACTTCTCTGATGCAGTTTGGCTGTCTTTCTGCCTATTTCTTAGACTAGTTCCTGCTCCTGCTTCCTTCCTGCTCCTGGTTTTGTTTACTTGTTGGAAAACTTTATAGTTCACCATGTGGACAAATATACTTCCTTCTCTTGTCCCATCCTCATGTGGTCTGCCTCTCTGGATGACTCTTGGTTGGTTGTTGCCCACCCCTTTGGACATTGAGCCCTGCTTGCTGAATTGGATTCTGAAGCTGGGTCTGCCCCCAGCTCTTGTCCAGCCTATCCCCACCCCAGTGAGTCTTTCAAGTTCTAGGTTGGGCATGTCTCTTCCATCCTATTGCAGTTAACCAGACTTTGTCCTTACATTACTTATTGCCAAACCTCACATTTATTTGAATTCAAATTTTTCCTACCATATAATCTCCCTTTCCTAGTTTTGCTAATCTGCCTCCTCACGTGTAGTCTCTCATTACTGGCATATGTTTAGAGGCAATGTGAGGTGCATTAACAGTGATTGTCCCTACCTGGTAGTTGCTCCTGTTCCCAGCACTCTATTACAAATATACCACCCAAAGATCCTAACGGCTACCTTAGTAACAAAACTGTTGGCTCTATCTCAGTCTTCTTTCTCTCTTCTTTAATCTCTTTCCAACATTTGGCACAGTTGACCACCTAGTTTTTCTTAAAACACCCTTTTGTCTTGCCTTTGATGGGGATTTGTTCTCCCCATTCTCCCTTTTGATTGTCCTGATGTGTAACCTATATTGTGGACAAGATGCTACTGTCAGGGCAGAATATGGACAGACAGAATGGTTTCCTTTAGGCAAAAGTGTCAGACAAGGGCACATTTTATCTCCCTATCTGTTTAATCTGTACACAGAACATATCATACAAAAAACGGCTAGACTCAGATGAAGGAGGAGTAAAACTGGTAGAAGAAGTATCAACAATCTGAGATATGCAGATGACACCGTCTTACTGGCAGAAAGCAGCAATGACTTGCAATGACTTCTGATGAAAGTGAAAGAAGAAAGTGCCCAAGCAGGGCTGCATTTGAACATCAAGATGACAAAAATTGTGACTACAGAAGAGCTAGACAACTTTAACATAAACAATGAAGGTTTTGAAATCGTTAAAGATTTTGTTTACTTTGGTCCAGTCATCAATTTAAATGGAGACTGCAGCCACGAAATAAAGAGAAGACTGAGACTCCAAAGGGTAGCAATGAAAGAATTAGGAAAGATCATCAAGTGTAAGGAAGTATCATTAGAGACCACGGCCAAGATTATCCACACCCTCACATTCCCAATTACTACACACAGGTGTGAAAGCTGGACACTGAAGAAAGCTGACAAGGAAAAAAATTGATCATTTGAAATATGGTGTTGGAGGACAGCTCTACAGATACCCCGGACTGCCAGAAAGATTACAAGGGGGTCCTAGAGCAAATTAAGCCTGAACTATCACTGGAGGCAAAAATGGTAAAACTGAGGCTGCCCTACTTTGGCCAAGCACATCATGAAAAGGCAAGATTCCTTGGAAAAGGCAATAATGCTAGGAAAAGTAGAAGGCAGCAGGAAAAGAGGATGACCAAATAGGAGATGGATTGACTCTGTAAAGGAAGCCGTAGGCATCAGTCTACAGAGGCTGAGTAGGGCTGTTGAGGACAGGATGTTTGGACATCATTCATTCATCACTCCGACTTCGTCAGGAGTCAGCATGTAACAACAACAATCCTCTTCTTGGCACCCGTGATTATGACTGCCTCTGCTGATTGTTCCTGGGCATTCCTCCCCTCCTCCATCCTGGGGGCCCTCACCATGTATTCTAGGACCTCTACCTTTACTCCCTTGGTGAAGCCACATGCAGCTCCAAGCATGTAAATTGCAAACCTACAGTCCTTGCCTCCATGGCACTCCAGTTTGTATTTCCAATTTTAGAGTTGGAGGAGGATGTGAGAGCTTCCTAGAGCCAACTATTCTACACCAGTTCTTCTTTTTTACTATTACATTCTCCCAGAGAAGGAACCTTGGATGCTTTCATTCGATTCCTTTTTCTCCTTTAAACAATAGCATCCTAACAATACATCCCTGAGTCCTGCCATCTTCTTCATCTTTCCTTGTAGGAAAACAAAGAAAATGCACTAGAGTTTTTGCTCTGCAGTAAGAAGTTCAGCTCCTGGACTCTGAGTGGTTGGTGATCCAGCTTGCTTGAGGCAATCTGGCAGAACATGCACATGGGTGTGCACACATACACATGTGCACGCACACACACACACGTGCACCCAGAGGAATAGACCAAATAAGGAGAGAGAGATGGGTTCCTGGTTCTTCTGCAGTTTTCTTTCTGTCTGTCTTCTGTTGTCCATTTTGGTGCTTATCCCTGGGTCTCCAGCTAAAGTTTACTGTGGTGGGCTCTCCCCTGAGGTGTGTGACACATCAACACACCCAGATGTGCCAGAGCTAATGGTGGTGTGGTTGGAAGGCGTGATGGTTAGAACACACTCCCAAAGAAAATATTTAACTTGAAAAAGAAATGATCTGGCTGTAATCTCTCAAACAAACGAACAAACAAACAAACACAAGTAATACTTTTGAAATTATTTTTTTCTTGGTTAGTTTGCTTTTTACAATGAAAGCAACTCTGAAACTCTGAAAGCTTTTACCTAAGTCACTAGAACAAAGCAGGTAAGTGGAAAATCAGAATGATAATATGTTTGATGTGTTTGGCACTTCATTCTATCCACACGACACACCTGTGGAGGGATTAGTATTCCCTAGTCTCACCTTTTGCAGATAAAGAGGTTGAGAAAAGACTTCATACTGTTCATTGACAACAGAGCTGGTACTAGAACCCAGGAATTCTCTCTCCTGGGCTAGTGCTCTTTCTACTATGCTATTTCACTTCTTAAACTACTTAATTGAACAGCGTTAACTAAAGATCTCTCCCTATAAAATAATACTGTTGGAAACTTTATGAAAAAAAGAAATATAAAAAAGTAGAAAATGAAACTATATCAATTTAGTCCTAAACACAACCAATATGTATAATGACTGTATACTCATCCCAAAAATATTTTCTGTAATCGTTGCTTTTTTCCCAAAGTTTGAAAAATACTATCAAAACAATTTTTGATTTTTCTACTTTGTCACAGTTATTTCTTTATGCTGTTGAATCTTCATTAACATAATTTTTGAGATATATAATATTTTGTTAGTTGTTTTAATACTGATTTTTTTTTGCAAAATTTAGGATCGAAGTGTCAAATTCTGACAAGTCTGTTGATAGTATTACTTATTAAACAAGTATTTGAGAACTTCCTAAGTGAAGGGAAAAGGTTCACTGAATGAATGAATGAGTGACTAGTTGTAGGAGATGTGGCATAATGTCATCCTGACTTATTTCAGGCAGTGAATTCCAGGTTTGAAAAGTCTTGGTTATTTATTAAAATAACACTTCCCTCTAAGTGTTTGTTACAATTCAGACCAGTCACTGCTCAGATTTCTTGCTAATTGGAGCTGTCCATGATGGTCATAATGTCTTGTCCATAATCCCCATGTTTGGTCTGCTTGGCAGCTCGGTTTGTTATCTGGCAAGATCAGAGCTGGCCATTAGTGAAACAGCAGGGATATGAACAGGGCACTGAAGACATTCAATGCTGTAGTAGGGAAGTCCTCCCAATGCAGTATCTATGCCCTGCATAGAGGCAGAAAAACAAAGATTTCTCTTGCTGTTGGGTAGAAGGGTCCCCACCAAGCAAAACTAACTAACAATGAATTGCCAAATGTGGTAGCCAGTCTCCAAAATGACCCCCAGTGATCCTCACCTTCTCGTGAATTCGTGTCTTTGTGTGGCCCCTTCCCATAGTGAAGGGGATGGCCTGTGTAACTAATAAAATATGGAAGAAGTGGTGGTATTTGACTCCAAGGCTGGCTCATGGGTGAACTCTATTCTATTTGGAAGTAAATTTGAAGAACTCCCAGTTGTAGTGTCAGCCCCCCACACACATGAACTCAGCTACTTGCATTCTTCTTAAGATTAAGTTCAAAAATATTCAGAACCATTGAGGTCACACTGTATAAGTTTGTGCCTCCATTGCCACGGTACTCCATTTTCTTGCCTTTAAACAGTAGATTTGAAATAAACAATGTTAGCATACTGATTGCAAAGATGAAGAAATGAAACTTGAGTTTCTCCTATTCTGTGTGACCACTTGGAATTTTTGTGTTTAAAATTTAAAACAGTGTAACAGTGAGAGTTGCAAAATGTTTTTGTTTGATAAGTGCAAATTTTAGTTCGTGTATAAAATATTTTCCTGAACTTGAGTAAAATCTTTAAAATGGAAATTTATTCTTTTAACATTTTTGTTTGTTTTAAAATTAAAGGATGAGTCAAGGAAATAGTGACTGTTATTTATTATTGTATAATTATTATTGACAATAATTTGGTTGTATAGAGGCTCTTCTCCAAGTGTCAATGTACAAGATATGCCACTATCCTGAGACCGTCTTGTTGGCCAGGCTTGAGAGCAGTGATGGGACAATGACCGAATTTATCCCAGTGTGTTCTGGGCCTTCCGTTTCCCTAAACCAGGGTTTCTTAACCTCCCACTATTGGCATTTAGTTTGGATAATTCTTTACTGTTGAGCTGTCCTGTGCCTTGTAAGATGCTAAGCAGCATCCCTGGCCTCTACCCACTGGATGCCACTAGCATCACCTCCCCCGTTATGACAACCAAAAATGTCTCCAAACATTGTCAAATGTCTCCTGGAGGGCAAAATCCCCCCTAGTTGGGAACCACTGCACTAACCCCACTCCCTTCATCATGATCGCTTGCTGTATTGTCTATAAATTTAGTCTGTTAGAGACAGTTAACTATGAGATGAATCCATCATCTTGGCAAAGAAACTTAAATAAAATAACCATAAACACTGAGTCCTGCTGGTTGAACTAGTCTGTGAAGACTCGAGATATCAACGTTATAATTAAAAAGTGTTGACCTGGAGAACAGGCCCAGGAAAAGGAAACTTTCTCACAGTGTTTGAGCTCTGTCACATTGGATAGCTAGATTAAGGACTCAGAACCTGTGAGTAGATTCTTCTGGAAGTCTTTCCCCAAAGAAATTTTATTTTGGTAAAGAATTTGGCCCTTTACTGAATGTGAAAGAAAGATATTCTTTTCGAAATTCATCTCTAGGTCGGTGAAAAGCTGCATGACCTTTAATGGACAAGAAGTAGAAGCCAGGAATGAGGGGGGTGACCTCTGACAAAGAGCCCCTCAGGGTGACCTCTAAAGCCTTTGGGCCTTCACAGACACTTATCTGTGGCTCTAGCAGTCAGTGCAGTTTACGAACACTTAACTGGAGGTGCAGGTTGCAAAATGAAGTGGATATATGCTCCTGAGAATCATCGTCTACTGCAATGGGTTTCACACTTTTTGCTATATATGGGCACTCCCATATATACAGTGCTTATTTTGGGGTAGTGGCGATCCTGGAGTCCTGCTTCCTTGGTCTTCCTCTTGTCCCATAGTAGCCCCTGAGGTGCCTCCCAAGGGGCTCATACTGGCTCACGAGAGCTGATGGTGTGCAGCTCTTCCCAACTTTGCATTTGCTGACTACACATTGGTAGCTTGATATTGGCCATGAGGGGAGTATTTACACCATGGAAATTGGCAAATACTGCACATCAGGTCTCCCTTCACCACCTCTGGAGACCCACTTATTAAACATTTACCAGCACATCACTGTGTGCCAGGCCCTAGAATCCTGGGTAGCAGAATTTGAAAACTATTAGTATGGTGGCTTAATATGAAAGTAGTTGTATTAGTTTACTAAGCATGCCTAAACAATGTACTGAAAACTGAGTGGCTGAAACAACAGAAATTTATTGTCTCACAGTTCTGGAGGCTAGATGTCCAGCATCAAGGTGTAGGTGCGACCATACTCCCTCTGAAGGCTCTAGGGAAGAATCTGTTCCAGCTCTCTCTTAGCTTCTGGTAGTTTCTTGCCTTGTGGCAGCATCACTCCAATCTTCACATGGTGTTCTCCCTGTTCTGTGTCCAAATTTCCCCATTTATGAACACCAGTCAGATTAGAGTCCTCATTTTAACTTGATAACCTCTATAAAGACTCTTTCTCTAAATAAGGCCATGTTCAGAGGTACTTGGGGTTAGGACTCCGGCATGTCATATTTGGGGGACACAATTCAACCTATAACAGTTGCCAAGCATGGATTTCGGTTCGGTTCTGTTCTCTCCCTCATCGACTGTGTGGCCTTAGTTTGACACTTAGCCCCAGTTCCATACCCAAAAAGTAAGGGGGTTGGGCCAGGTAATCTGTGAGACTTTAACTCTCAAATTCTATGGCTTTACAAACACGCATACAGTTCCTGACCCTCCATTAGTGGGATCAATCTCTAATTTGTTTTTATTCTTTCTTTATGTGTAAGCTTCATGTATGTATGTGAAGCTGTTTGGAATTGGCTGGTTAACAGCAGTGGCTACTTTTTTTTTTTAAAGCAACTATGATATGCCAGGCATTCCATTAGGAGCTTTACATATTTTATTTAACCCTTAAAAAAGTCCTGTAAGATACTTGTTGGAATCCCCATTTGATAGTAGAGGTATCCAAGGCACAGAGAGGTCACCTAATTTGTTAAAATTAATACTATTAGCAAGTGGCAGAGCTGGGATTTGACTCCACATCTTTATGACTCTAGAGTCAATCCTTTTTTTTTTTTGGATGAGGAAGATTAGCCCTGAGCTAACACCTGTGCCAATCTTCCTCTACTTTATACGTGGGTTGCCACCACAGCACGGCTGATGTGTGGTGTACATTTGCTCCTGGGATCTGAACCCGTGAACTCGGGCTGCCAAAGCAGAGTGTGCTGAAATTAACTGCTAGGCCACAGGGCTGGCCCCTGGAGTCAATGCTCTTTATACTCTCCTACTCCTTTGTTAAGCTGCCATCCTCTAGACAAGTGAAACCCACAGGCCTAGCTGCTTTCACACCGGGTTCTCATGACAGCTAACAATCTCTATTCTGCATCCTATTTGCTCACCTGAGAGGTCTATATTTTAACTAAGTTTCGGATTAAGCCAGCTAAGTTGCGTAATTCTAAAGGAAGATCAGTGCAGAAGAGATCTCTGAGCTGCACTTTGGAGGAACCCACAACCTTTCATGTGTTTATGATTTTTGCATCCCAGAAAAGGTTTGAATTTGTAAACTGTGGTTAAGATTACACAACTCAAGGAGTTTAAAAGAGGCTCCCTCTAGTATAGACAACCCACATTTTTCTTGCTTTTATGGGACTTTGACCCTCAGAAACCTTTCTCCTAATTACTCATGGGCTTGGTTACCATGAGGCAGTTGCCTTTTTATTCCACTGATGCTGGGCAGCTGCCTATAGAAACTTCTCCACTGCCATCCAAATCTCCTGGAGAGCTTCTGCTACCCCTGGGAGTGCGGCTACCTCCCCTCCCAGAACCCTCCCGTGGGTCCCATCTCTTCTGCTTGTGCTGATGATCCAGTGGAGCCCTTAGGAGCCACAGCTGTGTGGTCTTCTGTGGAGAGAATTCCTCTTTTCACCTAGTCTTGAACTTCATGAAAGGTAACCGAAGTAGTGCTGCCCTTGCCTCAAGGCTTTAGATATCTTTAGTGAAAGACAACCTCCTTTCCAGTTATAGTCTCTGTACACGGCAAGCTGGGCTGGGCTGGATTGGGCTCAGACCAAACACCAAGGTCTACTCAGAATCGCTTCTTCACTGATGACTGATGGTTGCTTATTGGGTCATCTTTTTCCAGGAAGCTCTTTGGTTGCTCATTAACATACGTTCCTGGTGACTCAGCATTTCTACCCCTCCAATACTTTAGTCATATCCAGATGTCCGGCTCTGCACTGGGATCCAAGGACAGCAAAAAAGATACTATTAATTGTTTTCTGTGCAGAGGAAGAGGTGAGGCCATAACTGTTACTGGCCATAGCTGTTGGTAATATTATAGAGGTCTTGTATGCCAATGCATGTAGCTGATTATCTAGACCATCCTGCCTCTATTTAACCAAACTTATCTTCTTGTGCAAAATACCATTTCTTGGATATGTGTCAGTGGAAAACTTTTAAGAAGGAGATCGTATGAACATGGAGCTACTAATCAGATAAGCTAGGAGGAGAAGTCTCAGGAAAGAACCTCCTGTTCCACTGTAAACAGAAGTACAGTTTACCTGGAATCTCTGTGTGTGTTTATTTATGCATTAACTCATAATTTGGGTCCCAGTTCCATTTATTACACCTCTTATAAGTTTGTTTGTCTTCCTCCTCTTGCCTGCTGGCAAAAATTGTCTGGCTGGGATGGTAAAGTCCTTACGGGACAGGCCAGCCCCAGTTTAACGAGCTTGGTTAGAAGCCGACATTTAGGTCAAGTGTGAGAATCCAACTAATGCAAAAATGTAATCTAGGAAGGTCTGAGGTTAGAAACATGATAGTCCTTAGCAAAGCAAGATGTAGGAACTGGTCTCTTCTACAAGTGTACTATATTTAGCATGGCATCGGCTGTCACAGCCCCATGTCATGGATTATTATTACTTAGTGGAGGAAAAAAGCATTTTCCATGTGCATTGCATATTCCTGGCAGTTGAAGATCCTAGTATTGACGTTTAAGTGACTGAGGAATGACCAACTTGTTGCTGGCTCTTTATTCCTTTCTTTGTTGTGTCAATAAAGTGATGGGGGAAAGTGGGGGTTCTTATATTGATTAAGAAGAAGGTTTGGGCCAGGATCTTTTCCTTTTAGGCAGTCTGGTGAATTTTGTCCTCACACATGACTCAACAAACATTTATTTGAAATACTACCATCTCAAAACTAATGCTTACCTCCTGGAGTGCTCTGGTAGCCAGGGATCCAGAGAGTCTGCAGCACCCTGTCCCTAAGTGCCCTCAGGATTTAGATTGGGGAGGATCTTACCCACTTCCTTCTCTGCTTCCTATCTTTCCTCCTCCAAAAACCACATGGCATTGCTTATTTATTTCAATGGTTACTTTTATAAATATTTTGAATAAGCCATTTTTTTTCCAGTGAAAAACATTTTTCCATTAGGAAGATAAATTTAAACGTTCTGAAGACTGGTTTAACAACTTTTGTCAGAGCCCTCTTGGAAAGGTGAAATTGATCATTGTATAAAGTAAAAAAAAAAAAAAAGTTGGTTCCCCACTTCCTGTCTGAAAAGGGATTCTTCTGGCTAAACAGGTTGGTAGGTTGGGTCAAGTGACCGTCACTGGGGGTGGGCTGGGTTCTGCTGCTCCTTGGTCCTGGAATCTTGGCCACTTTTAGGCATCCTAGTGGTGTGAATTTGCTGTAGGATTTGTTGGGGGGCTATGCTTTGCATGCAGTGGGTCCTTGGTCATTTGGTGGTGGTGATGATGATGTTGGTGTGGATAAGGTTCCATTTGGTTCAGCCAGAGTTGGCTGCGTTCCTCTGGGAAGCCCCCAAGTGACTGGTCCTCTCAGACCCCTTAGGAGTACCAGTAGCTGAAGACCATGAATGCCTCTCTGGGGTCATAATGGCCTGAATCTGTTATCCATTTGGGTCCAGTCAGTCTCTGGGGCTCTCTGTTGGTTTGGGTTCATGGGTGGATGGACATAGAATCAGTGGGTCATGGGATTGGAAGCCTTAAGCCATACAACTTTCTAGGCCTAATCCAAGCCCTTCATTCTGTTGATGAGACTGAGGGCCGGATAGGAGGAGGAACTCGACCTGATTGCAAAGCAGTTGGTTGAGTGAAGTTAGATTCAAGGTGTTCTGACTCATGGTTCAGGTCACTGTCTGCTGCTTCAGGGGTCCTCAAATGGCAATGATCTCAATCATATGGGTGCTTGTTAACCATGCAGATTCCTGGGCCATCTCTATGAGATTCTGATTTTAATAAACACTCTGCATCCGCACTGTAGAACCAAAATATAATGTGAGCCATATGGGCAATTTCAATTTTTTCTATTGGTAACATTAAAAAAGAAAAAAGAGCGGCCGGCCCAGTGGTGCAAGCAGTTAAGTGTGCGTGCTCCGCTGTGGCGGTCCAGGGTCCGCCGGTTCGGATCCCGGGCACACACTGACGCACCACTTAGCAAGCCATGCTGTGGCAGCGTCCCATATAAAGTGGAGGAAGATGGGCATGGATGTTAGCACAGGGCCAGTCTTCCTCAGCAAAAAAAAAGAGGAGGATTGGCAGCTGTTAGCACAGAGCTGATCTTACTCACACACACACACACAAAAAATGAAATAAAAAAATAAATTAAAAAAATAAAAAAAAAGAAAAAAGAAGCAAGTGAAATTTTAGTAATATATTTTATTTAATCCAGTATAGCCAAATTACCATTGTAACATATGATGTATCTAAAATGTTACTAATGAGTTATTTGACATTTTTTGGTACTAAATCTTCGAAATTTGGTGTGTATTTTATGCCTATGGCACATCTTAATTTGGATTAGCCACATTGCAAGTGCTCAAAAGCCACATGTGGGCAATGGCTATCATATAGGACAGAGCAGATCTAGAATTGTTCCTTCTCAATCATTGGAGCTCTTCATAAAAGGCATGAGCTGCCGACAAAGCAAAGAGTTCCCCACTGCTAGATTCATCCAAACATCTAGCGTTGTAAAGTTCAAAATCCAAGTGCTCTACCACCAGAACCTTGTTAAATTTTGTAGGTTGCAGCACATTAGTAGACAGGGATGTGTTTACACAGCAAATATGCAGGAAACCGTTGGCGATCAGATGACACAGACATCTTGAAGCCACACGCCACGCACGTACCACTGATCGTGTGTGTTTGCACGTGTAGACTATTGTGCAAGCACTGGGAACTATATGTGCTGAAGGCATGGGCGCCCAATGAAGTGTTTCAGTGGAATTTTCAACCAGAAGCAGCTGAAAATTTTTCCAATTTAATCTGTAAACGCAGTTGGGGGATTTTTGCACATGAATCAACTTGTTTGGCTTGACAAATGTTCTCTGTGCTCAGTCTGGGGCTCACAAAGGTGCTCTGTGTGTAAATTTGCAGGATAGTGAGTGGAAGGAGGTGTATGGAAGGTCAAGGTAAACTTTTCTGAAAAACGCAGCACCAGGGAGCCAAGGTGGAAACACAGGAAGGGTCCCCTCTCTTGACTTTCAACTCTCCCCACCAGATGTGACTTTCAAGTGGTTGAGAGTGGAAAAACATTGGAATTCTATCTAATAATATAGAAGTACACATGTTGGGACTTACATTTCTGTGTCTGTGCTAATGTAATTAACTAATGTAATTAGTGATTAATTATGTTTGAAGAATAGTTACAAAAGATATCAATTGTTTACCCCTCACCATTCTTTTTCATCTGCTTTATGCTTCCTTTTGATTAAAAAATGAAAAAAATGAGTAGTCAGAAGAAAATTGGGTATCTTGTGCATGGTATGTTCGTGGAAGGATGTTACATTTTGTTATGGCATCTACTTCAGCAGCATCTACTTATGAGGCCTTTTGTGATGCTGGAGAGTGAAAAAGGATGAGAAATCAGAGTCCAAATCGTAATAACAATGTCATAACAAGAACCACAACCAACATTTACCAAGCATTGATTACGTCTCAGACCATTGATATGGATGAACTCAGTTAATCCTCGAAACAATCCTATGAAGTAGGCACTGCTGTTTACCTCCATCTTACCATGGAAGAAACTGGAGCACAGAGAGGTTAGCTACTTTGCCCAGGTCACCCAGCTGGTGAAGGGCAGACCAGGGATTAAACTCAGGTGGATCCTTAGTTCTTACCCAAAAGACTGCAACCTGTTATGTTTGGAAGACTCCTTAAATGTCCTCCCACCAACTTCCCACCAAAGCAGAAATCTCTCCCACCTTCCAGCCAGGTGGTCATCCGGCCCCTGCCTGAATGCATTGAGCAATGGGGAGCTCATTACTTTGTTGGCAGCTCATGCCTTTTATGAAGACCTCCAATGATTGGGAAATTTTTCTTTATATGAAATCTATCTCCCATGGTTAGCAAAGTTTGATTCCCCCCAGTGTTCTTGGAGCGGAGACTTCTTGAAGCTGCAATAAGATAAAACTACACCTGGGACTTATATCTCTGTATATGTATTAATACACTTGGAGATTAATTACTTTTGAAGAATACCTATAAGGACACCAATTGTTTAAATCTTCTCACCATTCTTTTTCATCTGCTTTATGCTCCAGCACACGGATCTACTTACTTTGTGACCTGTTATGTATCTCAGGAGACCCCACCTCCATACTGTTCATAACCAAATGCTGTTCCCTCTTTACGCCTAAGTTCTCTCTGCCATGAAGTCTTCTTTAGTAAGGGAAGAGTTGTTGTTACCAACAAGAGCTAAATGATTCTTTACCCAAGAAGAATTAGAAAACAGGAGGTGATTTCCTTCCTCTAGACCTAGAGAAAATATTAAAGCTGTTCGAGCATCCATGTCGATTTGGAGGGTGACTAGGCTCCCTTCATAGCAATGTGACTTTGGGCAAATCTTTTAACATTGTTGGCCTGGCTTCCCTGTCAGCAAAATGAAGAGCTTGAATCAGAGGACCTTACCAATCAGGGTGCATACACAGACCCTCTGGGCAGCTTTTCAAAAATGCACACAATAGGAGTGCTCTGTTAAATCTGTGAGTTGGTAAGCCCACTGTTAATAGAATTCTCTGAGTCTGTGTGAGGAAGACAGAAGGCTGCTGCCCCAATGATGAAGCAGTACGAATATTTTTAGAATTTGAGAGGGTTGAATCAGCTGTTAAACCTGTTTTTGATCTGAATGGGAGGTATTTTGGTAGATGGATGGTGAAAGCATGTTTCTACCATTTGGATAAATTCAGGGTCTTGGATTTGGTGAAACAAGTTTGATTTTAAAAACTACAGCATGAGTCATCTCTGATCCTTAAATAAGCTGCAGGCTGAGCAAAGAAGAAAAAGGCAACAGCCAGCCTGCATGACTGTTGGGTATAGAGACTCTTAGAAGGACTTCTAAGATATACGTGGATTGATCCTTTTTTTATTTCATGGTTTTTCAATATAGTATAGAAACACAGTTTTAAAAAAAGAGAGTACGATGGGCACTGAGGCTTAGTAATAAGGGTCATAACTGAGAGAGGAAGGTCTGTGAGGTCTGTGGAGTCCCACAAGGGGCCTGAGGCAGTCTGTGCATCATGGAGAGAAGGCCACAGTGCACATGGCTCCTTCTAACACTAACAGTGAGAGCTGGGGAGGTGGCTGAGGTTGGATCAGGGGAGATGCTCATGGCAGCTGAGTTCTGCGGAGCTTCCAGCAGATGGGGTCAGAAACTACCCAGAAGTGCTCTGGACTTTTTGGTTTTGCAACTGCTTGGCTTGTCTTACTAATAACATGGGGGCAGTACAGCCTCCTGGGTTTCCCCATTTGGGAATTGACACTTTACCAAGCCGAGCATTGAGGTCTGAGCTGCCCCAAGCGCTGGAGTCTTTCCAAGCATCGTCTTGCTGCTTCAGTTCTAACCTCTTGGTACGTTACCATTCAGTAACTTGTAGTAGAGCCTGCGCTCCAGTCTGATCTTGTCCCCCAGAGTCCAACATGCAATAGCACAGCCTGGAAGGGAGAGACCGAAGGGAACAACAGAGGTGGCAACCTCCGGGAGGCTCCCTTCCAAATAGGGTGAGTCTCGCAACCCAAGCGAAGGCCAAGCAGCCATCGTGACCCATCTCCCCTTCTCCTCCCTTGTGCTTGTGCTCTCAGACTCGTGATGGTCCAGGATGAGAAAAAGAAGAGACAGGTGCAGTAAACAGCCTCTTTCAAGAGGGCTATTCACATTTTCTCCACCTGTGTCCTCTATTTCCCTCCATGAATCTTGAATGCTCTGTGTCCCAGTCTCCTTTGGTGGAAGTGAGATGCAGCTTGTGGACATCCTTTGAAAAATTAGGAGCATTAGATAAGCCTCAAGATTATTATCTTGCCTGACTGGAGTTTGTTTCTTGGCAATTCTTGACTTTTTCCCACTATTGAGAAAATGCTCTTCAGGAACAAGTCAGAGGTTCTCATAACTACTCAGTACCTGCTGAGAACTGCCAGCTGCCCTGATGAAGTGCTCGATAAAGATGATGAGCAAAGTGCTTGCAATCACCAGAGATGCTTTCCTAGGCCAGGCCTCAGGAAAGGCCAAGGAGGAAGGGGACACTGTGCCCTTCGAGGAGACTGTGCCTTCCTAGAGTGAGTGCATTGCCATGAATGTGTCATCTGGCAAGGAAGAGCCTATGTGCCCGAGTCTGCCTGCTGGGGCCATCGCCCAGCTTCACCATTAGCTGTGTGACCTTGAGCAAGCTCCTTAACCTCTCTGGTCTCAGGTTCCTGTTCTGTATAATGGGGAAAGTAATAGTACCTACCAGGGGTGTTGTCAAGATTAAGTGGGTGGGTCTGGTGGCATGCTTAGAATAATTCAATCAATGCATTGTTTTATGGTAATTGCACATATGGGTGCTGAGCCACATGTGACAGCTATGTTATTCCATTTATTCCTCACAACCACACTGCATGGGCAGAGGTATTATTTCCACTTTATACAAGAGGAAAACAGAGGCCCTGACGGATGAAGTCTCTTGTTATGCTAGCGTAAGTGGCAGAGCTGGGATTTTTTTTAACCCAAGACAACTTATCCCCTATAACTCATTCGGTGTTCACATTAAAAGGTCACCAATAATATTTTAAATAACTGATTAATATAATTTGTGCGTTCTTGACGTTTGTAACATTTCCTCACCATGTAAGGAAAGTGCGTAGGGAGGCTTCCTGGGCAGCATGGGCTGTTCTGGAAGGGTCTGTGCAGCTCTACCAGGCTTCCATGGTCTAGCTCCTTGCCTGTATTCCTAGCTGCCCACTGGACAGCTCCACCTGGTCCCTCATAGGTACTCTAACTTCTATAGGTCCCCAGTGGGTCTCATTAGCTTCCTCCGAAACCTTTTCCTCCTTCCATGGTCATTCTTTCAGATTAATAGCCTCACAATTTTCCCCTTCCTCCAGGCTGGAAATATTGGCGCAATCTTTGACTCTCACCTGCATTAAAATTAGTAGCCAAGTCTTGAAGATTTACCTCCGCAACGTCTTTTGACTCTGTCTCTTCCCATCCCCACTGCCACCATCGCAGTTGAGGCCAATTTTAGGTAGAGTAGGCATAGTTGATAGAACAAATAGATCTCAAAGCATAAAATGGTACAAAACCAATAGAAGGTTAGTTTTTGCTCATGTAACAGTACTGGGTGAGTAAGCTGGTCATAGTGTGGCCCTGTGCACACAGCCATTCAGAGATTCAGGCTGGTGGAGGTTCAGCCATGTTCATTGGGCTTCCAAGGCTATCCCGAGGTCAGCTTCATCACTGCCAGCTGGAAGGGAAAGGCATGGAGAGGCACTCCAGGAGCTTTGATGGGCAGGTCTGGCAGTTGAGCCCATCACTTTGCTCACATTTCACAAGGCCACACCCAACTGCAAGGGAGGCTGGGAGATGTTGTTCAGCTGTGTGCTCAGCCTCAACTATAAGGCTTTGTCATTTCTCACCTGGTTTTTGCAGTGGCCTCTGAACTGTTCTCGCTGCCTAGTCTCTCTCCACATCCAATCCATTTTACATGATGTTGCCAGAAGTAACTTCTAAATCACCAAGCTTGCAAGCTTCATGTTGCCTTTAGGACAATGCCATTAATGTGGCATTCCAAGGCCTCCACTGTGATCTAGTCTAAATTGCTAGCTCATCTCCTACTGTAACTCACCAACAGCCTCAGGTCAACGCTGGCAGGCCCCATGCTCCTTCTAGAACAAACCGTGCATGGTCATCAACCTGTGCCTCTGCTTTGATCAGGACACCATTCCTCATTGCTCATAGTTTGAGTTCTGCTCATATTTTGCTGCATTGTTCAAAGGCCACCTTTTTCCTGAAGTCCCCTTCAAGTTGTCCTCAATTGAAAAGGATTCTTTTCTCCCCTCTGCTCTCCCTGTGTACACTTCTTCTATAGCCACGGGAGAAACATATCAGATTATACTCCCTATTATAGCTCTTCATCAAGTCCCTTGCCAGATTGAAAGCTCTCCTTGTGTTTTGCCCTTCTCTTAGTGCAGAATAAATCCAACCTCCTTGGCATGACACACCAAAGCTTTCATAATCTATTTTCAATAGGTATTTCAAGGCTTCATTTTTGCCACTCTTCCCCAAAGCCTGGTCTGGCCACCTTGAAATGTGTTACGTCTCCACGGACCTGTGTCCTTCCACATTTTCATACCTTAGCCTCTGCTGCTGTCTTCCTGGAAGGCTGTCATGGCACATCCACCGGCTGGTGAACCAGTGACCCCATCGCATGCTGTGTTCCTTGGCCTTCCTTCTATCACAGGTGTCCACTCCTCTGGGAGAGCCTGTGCTTACCTCTATTCTAGTCTGTCATTCCCAACAGATGTGAGTTCTCAAGATCCAGAATGTCCTGATTGGTTTTTTGGAGTTTGATGTGAGCCCAATGTTTGGTGCATGGAAGGATTAAATAAGCATTTCTTGAATGAATGTCCCCACCCATCGAGTTAGCCAGACGCTGTTCATCCTTGCCTCTGGAGGTCTGTGAAGACAGATTAGTCTGAATCTAATGATAGTGCAGTTAGGACTTCTTGAATGAGCAGTTTCTTTTGTCATTTGATGTCATACCACGCCCCTACTAGAATGGCAGAATAAAAGCAATTTTTCATATGTCAAAGAGGCCAAGGGTAGGTAAAAATCTGGGGAAAACCCAAAGTACACAATAACGTACCAAAAAAAAAAAAAAAAAAAAATAGAAAAGAAGCCCAGGAAAATATACGTGAGAAATGAAGTTCACATTCTTGAACTGTTTCTTCTTTCTTAAAAAATTGAAACATCTCCAAAGAGTACAGCCTTAAGAAACTTGGCCCAGGTGTATTTAATTTTCCAGAACAATATACTGATGATTATCATCTGGGAGCGTGAATTCTTAACCCTTAGGTCGACACCTACTGTTTGCTAACCGCCCTGAAAGCTTTAGGGTTTTTGCCAAGGCAAGAAATGTCAAGGGATGAAGATGGAAGTTCAGTAAACTTAGAAGCGAAAGGCTCTGGGTTGGCTTAAAGGTGGTTCACATAGAGGGGATGGAGCAATACAGGTGGGGTCTTCAGAAGGGGTAAGAGAGTTGGATGCCTGGCAACCCCATGTGTATTTCACGGTATTAGGTTCTTGAACATTTTCTCAACCATGTGAGCTGGGGCAAGAGAAGGCAGCCACATATCCATTTTTTACTTTTATTTAAAGCTTGGAGTTTAGAATGCTGTTGTTCTGCTTGAAATGCAGCATCAGAATATCATATATATTGCTTTCAAGTTGAAGTTTTAAAAGTAGACAGACAAACACTTTCAACTCTGGTGCTGAAAAGAACTGAACGCTAGCTTTTTGGGAGCATTCCAGTTTTTCTGCAAGATGGCTTTTTTCTTGTATTGTTAGGTTTTCAGTGCCTTCAAGAGGCATCATGAAAGCTTTATTTTAAAAGTAGGCATCCACGTGAGAGAAATGTTCATTTTCGTGTCTTTTTCTTTTCTTTTTAAATGAATGAGTAATTATCCAACCAGAAAAAGCACATGACTTAAGTCCTTTTAGCTTTTAGGCAAACACCCTCTGGCAGCTCACAGCCCAGAAACAGATCTAGTCACTGTTCTCTGCTGACGAATTCCATGTTGGTTGGGCAGGACACATCTCTTCCCATCTTCCTTTTGAAACATGATATGGCTTTTGCGACATGTCACGAAATCCGTGTCTAGTCTCACTTCTTGAGAAAAGGCTGTAGATTTCTTGAGGAAAGGCTGAGGGCTGTATTTCTCCTCATTCGTTGGAAATTTCCAACAGTTTTTAGATGGTGGAGGGGCTATGCAATTCGTAAGAGATATAAAATGCGTGGATATTTATGAAATCTCTTTGTTCATTTTGCAAAACTACAGATTGGTCCAATTTCTGTCTGATATTCTTTGTCACATTTACATGTTGTCCTGAAAGTTATGGAATGTTTTGCAATGACATTTTCCTTCTTTCTTTCAATCATTCCCACCTCCCCCATTGACTCTCCATTTGAATCCCAAGATTCTCAGAGTGGTGATATGAGGGGAAGATATCCAAGTGTTTGCAGTCTTTCTTCCTACAGAATTTGCCAGTGGTAACAAAGTCCAGGATCTTTGCGACATTCCTATAAGACTCAGACCTGGGACACAAGAGACCTTCTGCCATGCCCTGGATTTTGTCCTGCAGAACCCTTTTTAAGGTTACACCTAAATATCCCTTATCCTTTGATTAGATGTGTCATGTACCTTTTCACATTCATTCATTCACTCATTCAATCAACACCTATTTACCAAGTGCCGACTTTTCACCGGGCACTGGACTTAGTTGTCAGGATATAATGGCACACAAACCAGACACAGTCCCTGCTCTCATTGAGCTCTGAGGCTAGTAGAGGAGCAGTCACAACAGTGAAGGGATAAATGCAGACTGAAATGAGAGCAATGAGGGAAAGAGATATGGTTCCATGAACATATGGAGCCACCTGGAACCACATGGAACAAATGAATCTGACCAAGACAGTTTCTCGAGGAGCAATTTTTGAGCAGAGATTTGAAGGGCAAGTAAAAATTGTCTAGATGGTGGAAGAGTTAGGGGAAAGAGAGTGTCTGAGAAGGTGAAGAGCACGTGCAAAGACCTTGTGACAGGACTGGGTATACAACTGAAGGGAGGCCCTGGGTGGAGCTCAAAGTAGGGAAAGGTCTGTGAGATCAGATCATAGTGGGTGTTCTAGGTCATGCTCAATGTTTTCTCTTTTACTTGGACAATGGAAAGCCAAGGAGGAATTTAAAGTGGAACTTTGAGTTTTGAGAAGATCATTCCAGAAACTGTGGGGAAGAGATTAGAGCAGTGCCAGGGAAGATGCAGGAGGACTAGTTAAGGCAAAAAATATCAGTCTCTTGGGTTTGTAGGTTGGTGGACATGGAATTGGAGAGATGTGAAGAGACCTGATTATCATAGGAGGGAAAATGGACAGAGTTTGTGATGGGTTAACTATGATGTGTGGGTAGGAAATGGAGAAAATGGTGCCACGATGGCCTCTCAGTTTCTACGTGGCAACACTGGATGTAGGAAGAACCATTCACTGAGAGAGGAGACAAAGGAGGAGGGAAAGAAGGTCTGGGACTTGGGGAGAAGATCATAAGGTCACATTTGGACAAGTGGAAATTGAGATAGACACATGGAATTTACCGTTCTGGAATTCATAGGTGAGATCTGGGCTGGAGAAGTAGATTTTGAAGTCATCAGTGAATACCCACTTGAGCAGTCAAAATTCTCTAGGTAGGCCCGGTTTGATTGGTTGTATTTGAGTAGGGAAATTGTCCTAAATGTACAAGGTACAAAAAATTACTTCACATATTTAAATTCTCCGCTGATGAAAGAAAAATTATAAGCCTCAATGGTCTTCACCCCATCTTCACTCATAAAAGTAACAAATATAGGGGCCGGCCCGGTGGCACAAGCGGTTAAGTGCACGTGCTCCGCTGCCGCGGCCTGGGCTTCGCCAGTTTGGATCCTGGGTGTGCACCGACGCACCGCTTATCAAGCCATGCTGTGGCGGTGTCCCATATAAAGTGGAGGAATATGGGCATGGATGTTAGCCCACGGCCAGTCTTCCTCAGCAAAAAAAAGAGGAGGATTGGCAGATGTTAGCTCAGGGCTGATATTCCTCACAAAAAAAATAAAGTAACAAATGTATAATTTTTAGTCTTAAATCAATATTTCTCTGTAAGCCTTTCTGTGTCTTGGAGAAATTCCTTCCACAAATGACACTACCTCATCCCAGTCCACACCCAAAAAGGAAATAAATGGAAGCAAGCATGGTGGTGGATTGGAGTAGCCTGTATGGGTTTACCATGGTGCATCTCTTGCTCCCAGACATCCTTGCTCAACCATCTTGGAATGGCTTCGGCTCATGCTCCCATGCTACATCATTAATGCCCAGGTATTACGTGCAAAGGTTTTAAAAACCATTAAAAAGCCAATCCCCAAATGGTTAAAAAATGCAAACGCTTGTTAACTTTTAAATGTTTTCAAGGATCCCCAAACTGTTAAATATTTTGGAAAGATCTAGTCCTATAACATAAATTATATTCTAAAAGTTGGGTCATTGATATGGGGTATATTATGATTACTACCACCACCATTACTGACCACTAGGCTGGACATTAACTCACTTAAACCTACTTGATAGGTGGTGTTATTTCTGCCATTTTCCAATGAGAATATTGGTGCTGTCAGAGGATACAAAGCTAGTATGGCAGAATAAGGATTTGAAATGACATGTCCCTGACTCAAAGTCAGTGCCCTTTAGCAGACGTGGGCCTCAGTTTTGGGGACTTGACACATATTTTATTACCTGTTTTCTTTTGCCCCATAGATAGTTCGCTCTCTTCTTAGAACTAGTGCCTTTGAATGGGGCTTTGTTCCATTCCTGCTTTATTTAAATAGTCAAAGTATAGATTAGCCACCTGAAAAACAGGGTTTTGAAGGTAGTCTGTCAGCCTACTGCTCCCTTCCTCTTTCCTGAACCATGTCTGTAAAGTGTCTTGAAGATGAAAGTCACTGTATAAATGCTAACTATTATTGTCTTCATCCAAAACCAGGAAAGAAGCTGCTGGTTGAAGATAAGTGAACTTTTGTCCCTGAAAAACTGAATTTTTGTTTCTGAAACTGACATATATGGAGCCAGAACACTTCCATGGTGAGAAAGATAAATCCCTTGACTCCGAAAAATGACTTTGAGGGTCGGTTGGATGGAGAGGTTAGCTATTGTGCTGGGTCTTAGTCTTGGGGTTGGCAGAGTGGGAAGACAGAGAAAGAGAGAGAGAGGAGAAGTGCTCCTCAGATATTCATTTCAGTTGGGAAATAGGGACATTTTAGTGTGGAATCTGATACTTACCATACATGGTGCTTTTTGGCCAGAAGGCTCTCAGAAGAATGCATTCTTGCTTTCTCCCTTGTCCACACCCACCAACGATAATCAGCGCCACTTGGGTGATTCTGGAAGCTAGTCTAAACCGGCTACACCACTTAATAGTTGCAAGGATAGGTAGAATAATTTCTCCACTGAAACTATTAGAGGAATTTGTGGACTGTCAGGGTGTAATTAGCCATGAAAGATATTGGCAAGGGCATGAAGCTAACATTCCTCTCTTGTCTCTTTACCCTGCCTCCTTCCATAACTGTGAAATCTTCTCCATATCCTAGGATTCTTGTCATGTTGTTCTGCTCTTTGAATCTCTGGCCTGGCTTAGTTTTTCTGAAGCCACTATGTTGTCCTTCCCTCCATGTTTCTGTGAACTCTGTTAATAGCTCCCCCTTCAGCTTGCTACTGTGTTTCTTTCTCTAACCTGCCTTCACTTAGATATTGATCCATCTGAGCAATTATGCCAGACAGGCTGTCTACCATTTTGCATTTATGCATGCATGGATATGTGTGATTTAGGCCTAGAAATATATTTTATTATATGCTATAGAAGGCCAAGTTTGACATAGTTAGAAGTTATCAGCAATATTTAAAAGAATAGGTTTATTTACTTATAAACATTTGAAATATGCATATTTGGAGGATAAAGACTACTTTGAAAATTGAGGTTCAATTGTCGTGAGTTTGCCTAGACCTATGGAAAATGATAACTACTTGTTTCCTTTTAGAGGAATGATGCTCACAGAAAATAAATTCTCAGAGGGACTACGGCTCATGGATAGTTACATCACCCACTGTGAAATAGCACCTGTGCTCGGGAGGCACTCAAACCAATGCTTTAGAAATAATGATCATTTTGCAGTTCCTCAAAAAGTTAGACATAGAATTACCATATGACCCAGCAATTTCACTCCTAGGTTTATGCACAAAAGAATTGAAAACAGGTACTCAAACAAACTCCTGTACATGAATCTTCATGGCAGCACTATTCACAACAGCCAAAATGTGGAAACAACCCAAATGTCATCAACAGATGAATGGATAAACAAATCGTGGTATATCCATACAATGGAATATTATTTGGCCTTAAAAAAGATTGAAGTACTGATACATGCTACAATATGGAGGAATTTTAAAAACATTATGCTAAGGGAAAGAAGCCAGACACAAAAGGTCACATAGTGTATGATTCCATTTATATGAAAATGTCCAGAATGGGTAAAGCCATAGAGACAGAAAGCAGATTGGTGGTGGCCAGGGCTGGGGTGGGAGGGAAATGGGGAGTAACTGTTTAATTGATATGGAGCTTCCTTTTGAGAAATGAAAATGTTTTGGAACTAGGTAGAGGTGGTCACACAACATCATGACTATACTAAATGCCACTGAATTATTCACTTTAAAATGGCTAATTTTATGTTATGTGAATTTCATTGTAATAAAAAAAAATAACACCTCCAGCAAATATCTTCTGAGCACTTGCTATGTACCAGGCTCTGTATTAAGTGTTTCACATAACTCTCTCATTGAGGCCACATAACCCCTCTGTGAGATGGATGATGTATTCCTTTCATTTTGTAGATGAAGACCCTGACTGAACCCCAGATGAAGACCCTGACTGAAGCCCAGAAAGGTTAAGCAACACACTCTCCTTCTGACAAGCTTTCTAGAACCTTGAATTCCCAGAGTTAAATTTGATGACTTGAAGAAACTTGGTTGGAGGTAGAATTGTTTTTCAATTGCTTCACTTTTGAAAAAATGCCTCTCTGCTCTGAATTTGGACACTGGGTGGTGTGTTTAAAAGGAATGTTTTCAAAGAACTAGTTGGGTGGATGCAGAGGTATGTTTTAGAATTCTTTGGGGATGATGACATTTAAAGGGCCAGGAATCTTGGGGAAATCTCATGATTAGGGGGTTCCTGGAGGGCAGGCGGGAGGGTCTTAGGATGGACACAGGGGATCAGTCAAAGTGGTATTTGGTTCTGAATTCACACTTGACTGGTCTATCATCAGGTTTCTTTGTAAATTTTTCATTTATAAAATTTTAGCATAAATCTCGTTGAGCCGGTGACTAAGGATTTAACAAGCTTCAAAAATGCAAGCTGTGAAATATCTGGGTTGACCAGGTTTTACCTGATCTGTTTTTCCCCTGTGGTTCATTAATATGATTTTATGAAGACTTTTCTATTAGGACCTGCCTAACGTACTGGGGTACTTTTTTCTTCCTCCATTCATTTGCTCACACACTCATTCATTAACTCACTCATTCACTCACTTATTCATTAATTCACTCTCTCTTACCCACTAGCTTACACATTCCTTAGCTCACTCACTCGTTGATTGATTGAGTCATTTAATCCATATAAATAATACATGAAAAGTTTCTTGTAGAAATGCAAACAGTATAAAAATATGTCAAGCAAAAAGTGAAAGTCCTCTTGTACTGAGCCTCCCAGCTCCCTCTCCATCTAATTCTCAGCCCCATCAGTACCACCCTACTATGTTAATAGTTCATAGTTTGGTGTGCAGGTGTCAAGACTTCTTCTAGACATTTCTTTTATATATGGACGTATATTGTAAGAGTTTCCTGATGTTGTATATCATAATCTTAATCGATTCCTATTCTGGAAAGTCTTTTTAAAATAACACCTATTTTGTTTTTTTGACTTTTAAATGTATTTTTAAACCTTTTTATCATAACAGAACTTTGCCAGTTACTCTAGAAACTCCCTCACCCCCACCAAAAGTAACCACTTTTATGGCTTTTCTAGTATTACATTTGTTGCACCTTTATGGTTTAAAAAAGTGTGCAGCCCTAAAATCTATAGTTCCAGACACTAAAAAAAATTTTTTAGATATAAACTTGAAGAACCTGGGCTGTTTGACCTTTGGAGTATCCCTCAGGCTGGATTTTGCTGATTGTACACTCATAGTGCAGTTCAACATACTGCTGTGTTCTCTATCCTCCAATAAACTGGCGGCTGGATCCAGAGGTGTCACCAGATTCAGCTTCAGCCCCTGGCCTCACTGATTGTAGGTGGTGCCATGTTCTTCCACCGCACACATGCTCATTTCCCCATTGTTTTCCATGTTGGCAGGCATTATGCACATTGCCTAGATTCATTCATTCATGGCGGGCTGCAGAATGGTGATGTTCTACTTCCAGTATTTTGTTTTCATTCATTAGCTGGGATAATTTTATAAGGAGATACTTTTTTCATCTAATATTTGTTTACCTAGTGGTATAGTTTGTATGGGAAAGTAAGATAAATGTTTGATACTTCCCTTTTATTTACCTAGCTTTCAAGATAATGTATTGGTTCCTTGTCATCCTCAAAAGTTTACCAGTTAGGTTTTTAAAACATGTCATTATGAGCTCATGGATTTAAATGTGTTTGATGAGATTCAATCTCTTGCAATTCTCATCCTTACTGAAGTTCACATTGTCCCATCTTTGGCGCAGAGAAGCTCTTCAAGTTAGGCCTCTATGACTAGTTGCTCTTACATCTTCTTGACATGATTCTAGAACTTGGTTGGTCACTGTTTCTAGGCTTTCTCAGTGGACTGTATTTCTCAGGAAAATACATACACACATATGTATGTATATGTCTATCTCTCTCTTTCTCTCTATCCATCCATCTATCCATCCATCCATCCCTCCACCCACCCACCCATCCACCCATCCAGCCGTCCGTCCATCCATCCATCCATCCATCCATCCATCCATCCATCCATCCATCCATCCATCTATCTATGTCTGTCTGTCTATCTATCTATCTATCTATCTATCTATCTATCTATCTATCTATCATTCATCTATCTATCTATCCAATCTGTCTATACAAAGAAAAAATGCCTTGTGAATTCACACTGATTTCTAATTCAAATTCAGGACTGCAGGGTTTTTCCTTTACCTCCTCTATATTACATGTGTATCTCCTTTCTTTCACACCAAAATCCTTAGTTCTCAAGCACACCGAATTAGAATATCCTATGATTACTCACTTGCTTTATTCCACAGTATACACACAACAGTCTGAGAATAACAACAGGATATTTTTACCACCAATCATGATTCCTGAAAACAGTTAACTTGATTTTCTCACATATGCCATCTTCATTCTCCCTCTATTTTTTATGGCTTTACTATATGCACATTGTCAGATTTATGACTATAGAGTTATATATACTATAAGGTCTCCCTTTTAATATTCACTTATTCTTAGTGCTTCGAGTAACTACATGTTAAAATGTCCCCATCTGTCCTTACGTGTATGCTTCTCTGGTCATTTTGGTTGTCTGAAGCATGTGCTCTAGTAGATTCCCCAGGAAGAACTCAAGGGAATGATATTTTCTGAGTTCCTGCATGATGGCAACAGTTTGTCTCTGCTCTTTACACACAAAGGTCGGTGTTGCTGAACACATGATAAATGAATCCAATGTGTGATCTGGGATTTTCTTTTGCTCCAAAGGACGCCATTTGGACAATTGGCAAAGTTTGAATAAAGTCTGCATAATAGATCTGAATAATAGTATTGTTCGTTTTCTTACTTTGATAATTATATTGTGGTTATGTAAGAGAATGTTCTTATTTTTAGGAGACACAGACTTCAGCTGTTAGGGATAAAAGCGCGTCATGTCTGCAATTTATGTATCTGTCTACACACACACACAACAAATAGTAATATTTGGGGAATCTAGGTGAAAGGTACATGATTCTGAATTCTTTATACTATTCTTCAACTTTTCCGTAAGTCTAAAATTATGTTGAAATAAAAAGTTAAGAATATTTATATTGGCATGCATTTCTCAATAAACATGGAAATATGTACATATGCTTATTTATGCTAGCATCCGTAATTTTATGGTACAATTTATTGTGTCTTTTGAGTTGTATTTTTTTTTTCAGAGATAAGCAGTAGAAACTTCATATGATGTTTCAGGATTTATACTTGGCACCACAAAATATGGGGTATCAATGATGAATCCAGAAAATATGTGGAGAAGAAAGATACAAATGTCTTGTTTTTGAAGAAAGGAGAATCCATTGTCAATGCAGAGATACAGACATTTGATCTTGATTCATTTTGCATAGTTGATAATTTCTGCCATATTTGCTTGACCATTAACCGAGATCTTGTTCCCCTTTTCCACTACTTTTTTCCTTCAAAGCCAAATAAAAATGAACAGAACTGCTATTATTTTGCATTGAGTGCCCCAAGTAGATTTAGATTGGTGGTTTCAAAGTAAACAAACAGGAGACAGATGCAATGGAATTTCATAACTAGATAGGCTTTAGGGTATATCAATTTTCTTAGGCAAGTTCATAAAAAAACAATTTTCTCTCCCCTGTACTCTGCCCTTAGGGACTGATGTTCTACAAAGGGAGAATGGTTTTCCAGTAAAATGAACTCTGTGAAGACGTTATGGATTTTAAAGGCATTCCATTTTTGCGCTATTTTTTAAGGCCTACGGAGACACGCCACTGTATAGCTAATGAGGAGCCTCCCTAGTGTGTTGTGTTCTTGTCCTGATGTCATGGGCACAGGTGGATGTAAATGCTCTTATGCTTGCATCTCTTGGTTCCTTTGTCTAAAATACTTTCATCTTTTCCACTAGACTGCAAGTTCTCCTTGAAAAGTGGAGGCACCCCTTAAAGATATAAAACAAATTTCTGCCATTTGGGAGGGCAGTCCACAACTCACAAATGGGTTGTCTCTGAAGGTTGTTTCTAAGTCAATGGCTTGAAATTCAAAATTGCATTTTTTCTATGGACACAGGATAGTTAGATTCCTAGACTAGCTGACTAAAATTGACCAAGCCTGCCATGTTGATTTCTATAGTACTGAAGCAAGCCTACAGACCCTAATCACCAGGTGTGACTCTGTTCTAGGGTAGTGGCTCTCAACTGGGCCACGGTAGGCAATTTCTTAAAGGTCCCACCAGCTGCATATCTAAAACCAGCCCTGAACTAAGCTCCCCAGAGTGTAGCTCTTCTCCTGGTACTTCTCCACTCAAGGATATGCATGCTCCTTACTGACTACCAAATATATGCCCCCTCTTCAGACAGCATTCAAGGCCTTCAACCACATGCTCCTTGTTTCCTGTCCCACTGTGTGCTATTTCCCCACATTGACACACACCACCTAAAGCTTTGCCTGAACATGTCCCACGCTTCCTCAGTTTCCCACCTTTGCGTATGCGGTTCTTGGCACTCAGAATCCAGTTCCCATTTGTGTTGGCCTAAGAGACACCTCTTCTTTGCTGGCTCATCTCATGTGCCACCTCCTTTCCTGATTTCTCCCAACTAGAGCTCACTTCTCTGTTCTGTTTGCATTCTCATCCTACTATAATCTTACCTGTCCTATGGCACGTAATATCATTTTTATAGGATAATGTTTGTTAGACTATTACGAACCTCTATGCATCCCTGGAGGGCAGGGATCCTTGTCTTAGCCACCTCTGAGGATCCAGCAACGCCTAGCACTGCGTTTTGTATACAGCAGCTACACAACAAATTCTGGCGGTATCGAACTGCCTCCCTGCCCCCACCCTACCACCACATATCCTGGGAGGGGGTGGGCAGCACATGCAGGTGCCAGTAGGAGGCCAGAGAGGGGAGCTGTCTGTGTTGCTTTCTGAACATTAATGTCCACGGACAGCTCTAAGTGCTGTCTACCTTTGGCTTTGATTCAGATATAATAAAACAATATCAGCCATTACAAGTAATGCTTTTTAACTTTTGTTGTAAGGCTCACAAAAGATATTTGCTATCCCTGACTGGTGTCAGATGCAATAAATATAACTAATCTCTGGAAACACATAGATGAAATTACTTAAATCATGGCTTTAGTTTGTTTCCAACTCTCCGAATCTCCCGGGCGTAGAGCAGACCACGTGGCCCTTTGCTGACGGATACACCTCGAGCCCTTCTCTCGGGGTTGGCTCTAGGGATGGTGGCTCTTTTGGGGCATTTTAAACTTGAAAGTGGAAAACGTTGAGCTCTCCATATCCATCTATTGGGGACATACTGAAAGAAAGTTAATTGACAGGAAAGGTGACCTCTCCTTTAATCTCTGACTGTGTTTTCACATCTAATAAAGTCAAGAGTGGACTTTGCACTGCTTCGCTCAAGACAGATTCAATGAGACCACAGTCCTGGAAGTAAATGACACCGAGTTCTTCCCTTTGTCTTAGTATCGCCAAAGAACTCCTTGCCATACTCCTTGCAAAGTAAAAATTATGCCTTTATGAGTTGCAGGCCTCCTTAGTGTTCATCCAGTCCAACAGCCCCGTTTGACAAATGAAAAACCAAGGTTTGGTGAGCTACCATTCCCTGCTGGGGACCATATGATGTCTGAGTGTCAGAGGCTGGGTGAGGACAAGCTCTCCTAGGTTCTTCTCTACCTTATGACTTTTTCTCAAGCTTTTTCCCAGGTGGGATTCTTTTTACTATTTCATAGATTCCATGATGGAAACTTTTGATTAACAAGACCATGTACTCCTTGCATTCATTTAACCAATATTTATGGGGGGCTCACTCTAGGCCAGGCACTTTCTGCGTGCTGGGGATAAAACGATGAACAAGACATATGCAATGCCTGCTCTGGTGAATCTTCCATTTTATTGGGGCAGCCAGATAGTAGACAAAATAGTTCAATGAATTTTGATGACTGTCATAACGGGAAAGTGTAGGTGCCTGGGGCCTCTAACTGAAGGGTGGCAGAATTTGGCTGGAGGAAACTGAGCATGTTCTAAGTAAAAGGAACAGCATGTGCAAAGGCTGGGGGTTCAGTGAAAGCTTTCTTGCTTTCTCTCTGGTTATTCTCATGTCTGTTCTTAAACTCTAGACACCTTCATAGCCACACCCTGCTTGTCTCTCCAGCCTCATCTCTCTTGCCTACATGCTAACATACACCTCAGCATTCTTTTCCAAACGTTTGTCCAAGGTTTTCTTTATTTTCATGCCTTTGCACATACTGTCCCTCTACTGGAAATGTAAATCGCTTCCAGCCCCATTTGGGCTTTAGGATTCAGCTTTCAATTTGACTCCCCTGGACTGTTTTGGCTAATTCCCATATACGACGTCATAGCACCCTATGTCTTCTTCCACTGGACTTTCCAGACTTCAATGTGCTGGTGTATTTGTTTATCTGTGTTCCTTACTGGCCTGTGAGATTTTGTGGGGGACAGAGGTATGTCTTATTTGTCTCAATATGCCTAGCACAAAGTCTTGAACTTAATAGTTACTCTCAATACACATCCGTTGTATCAACAGATGAAGAAATATAGGCCGCCTAACTCTAGTCTAGTTCTCCTTTCTGCCTCCTTCTTTTCCTTTTCCATGTCTGTTGCTCCATCCATGTATCCTTCCTTCTGTCCACCCAACAGATATTTTTGAGACTCTACTATGAGCTTGGCTGCGAACTGCTCCTGGTCCAGCAAAAGAGTTGGACGGGCAAATAGATAAATAATAGTTTAGCAGGGTACTTGGTGTTATAGGAGTTTAAACAAAGGGCTCCAGAGCACCAAAGATGGGTCCATATGTTTGTCTAGGGTAATCTGGGAAGGCTTCACCAAGGAAGCGTGATCTGAGCTGAGTCTTGAGAGATGAGAGAGATTTTCCAGATGAGGAAAGGGAGCCAGAAGGACACTGCATTGGAGGCTTCAGCACATGCAGAGGAAGTCCCTGAGTTGTGGAAAGAAAGAAGTTCAATGTTCATGGAATGGAGGGTAGGAGTATGGGGGAGTAAGGGTGGAGAAGGATGGGTAGGAGGAAGTGAAGGAAGCAAGAGCCCAATGGGAAAGCACTCTTGTTGGCCTCTATAAGCAACCTGAGTTTTATTACGTAGGCACTGGGAACCCTACCGAGGTTTTTTAAGCAAAGGAAATCTCCTCTGTTTTGTAGGAAGCTGATGGTACCTCCCTGGGGCCATCATAAGAGAAAATCCTGGAAAGAAGGCAGATCTTGCAAGCAGATTTTCGGTGCTAGTCGGCCATGTACCTCCCATTTCTCCACTCCTCTTCTCTTTCAGCACACCCTAGCCTGGGATACGGGCCATTGCCTGCACTGGATGGAGATCGCCACAGGAGGAAAGAAGACAAGGTTAGGAGGAGTAACTGGCTCATTTGCAAGTATTTGTCACCTTTACCCCTGGAGAAATGGGACATTTGAAATGATGATTAAACGATTACCAGCCCTTTATGTTACTTATTAGGCATCTAATTTCCCTTAATAATCCTTAATAGCCAGAGAATGTATTATTTGGCACTGACTTAAATATACACTTACCAAATTTTCCTATTTTAGAGCTGATGAAAGGACTCATTCTTCCTGGACTCCTCATGTAATAACAATGGTAAATCTTTGCTGACTGCTTTGAGGAGGCCATTGAGCTTGATAGTAACAATCACCGAACCCAATGTTTACATTAGTGCACCCATGAACAATCGAAGTGCTTCAACTGCATAATTAATAGGGCCTGCTAAAATTCTACATCATTGTAATAATATTTACTCTGAAAACTCACAGTTGGACTAACCTTCCTATTGCAGGCTCTGCTGACATCAAGGAATCTTAAACTTCCTTTTTGACAGGGAGGTTTATTAGGGCCTTAGTTTGGCTGCCAAAACACAGTTCTTGCAGATGCTCCTTGAATTCATGGACTATTAAGGATTGATGCTGGATTAGAGATTATCTATTCAGTTGTTTCTAAACCTGGCTGAACCACAGAATCTACTGGGGAGATTTTAGAAATTTCTGGATTCCTGGGCTCCACCTCTGGGAGCCGGATCCAGAAGGTAGGAGCCGGATCCAGAAGAACAAGGGCACTGTAGATATATTTTCTTAAATGTCCAGGTTATTCTTCCAGCTATGAGAACTGCTGATCTCATTTTGAGGATACTGAGGGCTGCAAGGCTGAAGTCACTTGGAAGATTAAACCAACCGGAAGCCTCCTGGATCTCTCTGAGTGGAAGAGAAATGGATATTATGGACCCCGGGGAAATACTCTTGTTAATAAAATACTTTTGTTGAAAAAGTCCCCAGTTTTGACTGAAAGGGAGGCACTTTCACAGTGTTTCTAAGAGTGGATTCTCCGCCCTCATAGAAACTCTTGAGTGCTTGTTAAAAATGCATATTCCTGGGATCTCTTGTAGACCCACTATATCAAAAGTTGTGAGAGTGGCGCCCAGCAATCTGTATTTAAATAAACCCTTCAGCTGTTTTTGATGCACGTTAAAGTTTGAGAGCCACTGGGTTTTCTCTCTTTTTATGTCAACTGCTACCTCCCTTTTCGTGGTAGATACTCAGTGCCATTGGTTGAACTTATGGGAACTGAAATTTGCAAACACTGACACATCCTGTGCTCCTCCCCTCTTCTTCTTTGTGCCATTTGACACTGTCGACTGCACACTCTTGAAATGCTCTATCTGGTGATTTCTGTGTGCGAACCCTTCTCTCTTTATCCTCCTCTATCTTTCTGTATCACCCTTGGACTGTTCTTTATCTCTTTTCTGGACTCCTCTTCTTCTGTGTGCCCCTCTTGAGCAATCACGTGTCTTCTCTTGGTTTCCACGATACAGTGGTGATGATTTCCAAATGTCTTTCCCCAGCCCAGACTCATTTCCTGAGCTTCCAGACCCACCTATACAAATGCCTGTCCAGTTATGGATGTCCCACCAACCCCTCAAGTCCACGTGGCTGAATGGAACTCATGATCTTCCCCCAACACATGGTTCCCCTCCTCTCTCCCAAACTTGAGTTGATGGTGCTGCCATTCATCCAGTGACCACCCCAGACTTTCCTCTTACTTCACCTCCATCCATGCAAGCTCTGCTGACTTGAGCTATTAAATACACCTGAGCCAGAGTCGGCCCCATGGACTAGTGGTTAAGTTCAGCACTCTCCACTTTGGCAGCCCAGGTTCATGGGTTTGGGTCCTGGGCTACACCACTCGCTGGCAGCCATGTTGTGGTGGTGACCCACATACAAAATAGAGGAAGATTGGCACAGATGTTAGCTGAGGGCTAATCTTCCTCAAGCAAAAAGAGGAAGATTGGCAACAGATGTTAGCTCAGGGCTAATCTTCCTCACCAAAAAAAAAAAAAAGTAGGTGTGTGTGTATATATATATATGTGTATATATATATATACACCTGAGCCAATTATATCTCAATAAAATTGGAAAAAAATACCTAAAATCTACTCTCTGCTTTCTCTTCCTAATGCCACTGACTCACCCCAGACCTCCATCATCTCTCACCTGCACCCTGATACTGTCTTCTAAGCTCGTCTCCTTCTCACCAGCCTCGCCCTCCCCATTCATCAGCCACATTATCTTCAGAGTGATCTTTTAAACATCTGACCACACTGCCATCTCTTGCTTAAAACTCTTCAGAAATTCTGCATTGCCTTCAGGATGAAACCAAACTCCTTCATGTGTCGCTCAAGGTCTTGTAAGCTCTGGCTCTTCCTCCACTTAGCACCAAGGGGAAGCACTTGTCACTTCCCCTTCTCTTCCTGGAACTTACATTCTAGCCATTCTGAATTACTCTGCTCCCTGGTGCCTTGAGGCATTTTCAGAGGAAATTTCTCTACTACCTAACATGTCTTTCTATCACTATATCCTCTCTCCCCATCAATCCATCTAGTGAGTCCCTTATCATCCTTCTAGATGTAACTCTGCCCCTCTGAAATCTTGGTTGACCCTCTGGTAGAGGTGGGACTCCCCCCGCTGCCACCACTGTGCACCGTCCCACCCTGTCCACAGCTCCATCATAAATCTGTGTGTAAAGATTTGTTTGTATGCCTACTGCCCCTCCTTGACTTGATTCATCTATTACCTCCGGTGCTTGGAATCATGACTGGTTCTTAGTAGACACTTATTAACACTTCTTGAATGAATGAATGAATTATTCAGAGCATCTGACTTTTGGAACCATGCATCATGTAAAAATCTATAGTTATATTTTAGCCATTCTTCCAATTTATAAAGCACATGTCATGAATTAATGTGCTGGCAGTAGAGTTCATAAAAATAACTATGCATTCTGATTAATTGACTCATGTTACCCAATTAATTTACCCGTTAAGGGGTCAGCCAGCACCTGGGAGCAAAGAAAATATACTGTAGCATGGACCAACATTATAATCAAGTCCCATAAGCAGTTGATAGGAAGAGGTTTTAAAAACAACCAAGTTACTAGGCATTATTTCATTTTTTGTGACATATTGGGCTTTTTTTTAATGAAAGGAAACCTTTTATCTTCCCAGTAAGTAGGAATCATGCCAATAATGGAAAACAAAATTATCCCAATATTTTAGCAAAAATTATAGTGTTGGCTACAAGTAAAAAGAAGTTTGAGATGCTCAAGTGGGTCTACAATTTCTTGGTTCCCCTTTTGTCTATTGCAGCATTAACATGAGGGAAGCCGTGGTGGCTGCAGCTGAGTCCCACAGGCAGGCGGGGAAGAACGTTGGGGGTGAGACAGGTGGTGCAGGATGGAGGGGATACCACATCAGTGATGCATCCTGGGAAATAATTAGGTTTGAGCACAATACACATAGACTCCAAAGCCATGAACATGTATTGACTTGTCACTCTGGGCCAGGCACGAGGTTTTGTGTTTTGTGTAACCTATGCCATTCAATCCACTCCACAACCCTATGAAGCTATTACGAATTTCTTAATTTTACAGACTCAGGAGGTATTAATTGATTCTCAGTAGTTCAGGAAATAGCTAGGGAATTAGAAAACATGCACCTGATCGATTCCATCGTTTAAGATTCAGGAGGGCATGGTGATTAGCTTAGCTGAATTTAAAAGGGAAGAAGACACCCCTTGCAATTCCTCTACCTTCCCGTCCCCAGTGAATCATCCCTTGATTCTCTCAGACCTCATGCCTCTTGGGTTCCCACCCCTTGGTCAGATGGCACAGGCAGCTGTATTGGACCATGCAGCTGCCCAGACTGGGACAACTGCACTCCCATTGGAGAGTGGCTTGTCAGTCGAAGCCATCTCTCTTAAGCTCACAGTGGGAGAATGGAGTGTCGTGTCAGACCTCAAAATGCCCCATTCCTTCTAGCCCTGCTGGCTCTGGATATTCATGAATTTCACATGATCAGAGACTGTCAGGGTGTTAGGATGGTAAGGGAGCGTAACATCTGTTCCCCTTACTTCAGAGATTAGGTCATTGAGTCCCTGGGAGGTTGAATTGCTTGTCCAATGTCACGGCAGTGCTGAGTGTGGAATTTGAGTTTGCCAGTATGCCTAGGGCTCTTGCTCCTGCACCACCATGGCTCCACTACATGCCAAGTTCACCCCCTGCTCATCACACCCCACTCTCCTTCCTGCCACGCAGACAGTAGGCATTGTTTTATCGATTGGAGCCTAATTCAGTTATGCACTGCCAGCACTCAAGATCTGTGCTTTTCTCTTGAAGCTGAATTCTTGTTTCCCACACTCTTAGGATGAGGTTCTCACAGTCAAGTTCTAAGTCTCCTTCCCATCCATTTCTCCCTCTCCTCCCAGGTCTTCTTTTCTGTTCCACAGCATACCTTCCACGCCAGTCTTCTGGAGCTCTTCTAACACAGCTCGTAAATTATCTCCTTTGCTGAAGCTATTTTCCCAGCCCAAATGCCCCCTCTCTCACACTCCTCTCTCTGCGTTTTGAGCACTATTACAAATCATACTACTTTTAAGACACCCTCTCCAATCATTCTGGCCCACGGTGAGTCCTTATGCAAATCATCTTGGTGGCTGTCCTTTGAAGCTTAACATATTCTGGCCAGGCCAGTGTTTTCCAGAGTATTTCCTGGCACGTGTGTCCCTTGAATTACATCCTTCTTCCTGTATCCCACTCCCCCTGTAGGATGAGTCCAAGGTTAAGTCAATCTATGAAGTGCAAATGTTTTATCTGCCTCCTGGAGATTCACATTGCATGTTGGCACACTAAAGGCTCTGAGAAGTTCTGCATTATAGAACCTGGCTTAAAATTTTTAATCCTGTACCTTCCAAATGTATGTCCTTGAAACTTTTCACTCGTGCGACCCTATCAGCATCCTCTTGAATGCTTTTTGGGGAATATTCTTCTAGGGAGTTTATGACACACAGTTAGATAGAAGTCTTATCCTCTCCGTCATGCTGTAAGTTTTTGTGCTTTGTCTCTCCCCAGTGTCTAATGGAATGTTAATTTCTTTTTAAAAATTTCACATGGTGGCAAAAGGAGTAAGGAAGGTTTGCTTGTTTGCCAATGTGGGTTTCTGGTGCAGAAAAGAACTTTTATCATGCTGAGATATGGCAAAGGTAAAGAGTGGTCAGCAGGAAAAGTAGAAAATTGTCCAGAGATGAGAACAACTTAGAGCATTAAGTTGTCATGAACCATAAGTGAGATTGGGTCTAGAAAGGCTAAATCTACTGTCAGAAAATCTCAGTGGAAAAGTTGGAATTTGAGAAACCCTCATCCCAAGAGAGGCAATACACTCTGGTGTAAGTAAACCTCTCCAAGCCCTGGAGAGTGAAAACAAAATTTAAAGATGAAGAGAGAGAGAAAAAAAATGAAACAGAATGGATGGTTATAAAACACTCATTTTATTTCAATTTCAAAACTTTCCTGGGATGAGCTCCCAGATCCTAACCCTGCTACCAGGAGCGAAGGCTCCAGTTATTAAGGCTCTGTTGTTGCCAAAACGTCCTTCTTCACTCTTTTCTTGCTGCATGTTCAGTAATGACCTTGAATAACCCTAGATCAGTATTCGTTCAGTTCAAGTCAGTTCAACAGTTATTTATTGAGCATTTAGTAAGGACCAGGCTGTGCTGAGGCTGCAAAGATAAAGACAACAGTCTTTTTTGCTTGGGTGTGCTCTAGCCAGGAGCAGGAAGAGAGGGCATTGGACACAATGACAGCTAATTTCAATATGGCCCCAAGATAGCATAAGCACAAGGAGGCACCTGGCTGAGTCTGGGGACTCCAGTGACTATGTCTACAGGGCCGACTTCTCCATTAGGCCCAGGAGTACAGGCCCAGAGAAATCTTTTCATTTCTTTTAAAATCAAAAGAAAAAAATGAATATGATCCAGCCTGGATTTTATTTGTCTTTATACCAACATAGTTGCAAAGCAATTTGAATATTTTTTATGGAGGAAGGGGCCTTTACAGGCAAAAGTGCCCAGGACCCACAAAAATCGTACCTGACTATCTTAGTTTCCTAAGGCTTCTGTAGCAAAGTACCACAAACTGAGTGACTTAACCAGTGGAAATTTATTGTCTCACAGATCTAGAAGCCAGAAGTTGGAGATCAAGGTGTTGGCAGGGCTGGTTCCTTCTGAGGGCTGTGAGGGAGCATCTATTCAGGCCTCTCCCCCAGTTCTGGTGACCTCATGTGTTCTTTGGCTTGTAGATGGCACTCTTCTCCCTATGTCTTCACCTCTTCTTCCTCTTTGCATGTCTCTTTCTCTTCACGTGGCATTCTTTTTTAGAAGGACACCAGTCATATCAGATTAGGAGTTTACTGTATGACAGCATGACCTCATTTTAACTGAGTTAATTACATCTGCAATGACCCTATTTCCGATTAAAGTCACATTCTGATTTCTGGGGTTAGGATTTCAACCTATGAATTTGATGTGTGTGAGGGACACACAATTCAATCCTGAATAGTGACCCTGGGTTAGTCCACGCTTCTCTTTCCTGTGTAACCACTAGGCTGTGCTTGAGGTGAGAATGACAAGGGAGTCACATGGCTTACTGTGGTTACAGGTCCCCTCTCCTCCCTCCCAAAGAAATAAAATGAATAAGTTCTTCCGGTGGGTCACAAGACCACGGCAGAAAATTATGTTGAAGACTTGACTGGAATATTTTATCTATTGACCTAACTTCTAATTGAAGATGGCCAGATTTAGCAATCTAAAAAGCTAATCTTTACCCTCGGAAGAGCTGAGCGTGACATCTTTAGAAAGTTAAGCTTGTCACTGAACTGAAGTTCTGTAGAAAACTCCTCTGCATGCACCACAGTGGGGCTGGCCTCAGTGGGTCGAGGGCGGAACTCTCCAGGTTTTACTGCTGGGAGCTATTTTCTCCCCATTTCTTAGGGACAGGCTCTGAGCCAAGGAACAGATGCCAGGAAGTGTGATAAGAATTTTGAGGAAATGATACTCCTCTGGTTCCCATCCTCCTGTCCTCAGGGTTGGGGTCTAAAAGGGGTCAGAGCATACTTCTCACAGGTTCCAAGTGCTATTTTGGGGAGAGGGCCAGGCAGTCACCCAGGCACAAACCTAGCACAACCCCCACAGCCTGTTTTGAATTTGCATCTCTAATTCTGCCCTCTGCCCAGGGAGTTCAGGGGACACTGTCTCCCTCTGCCCTGGCTGTGCAGGCCTGCTTAGCCAATGGTGGTTTGAGACGAGCCAACGTTACTTCTCATTCCCTCCCCGCCAACTCTGCAAATACTTCTGGGTGTCTGGTCCTCGTTAGAGTTGGCTGAGTTAACAGTTTATAGCTTCACCCCAAAGTGCCACCTCACCTGCGGTTGACCAGATGCCCCCATCTTCACTTTTGAAGAAAAGGCCACAAGAGACTGGTCAGTCAGTTGCCAGAGCTTGTCCTCTGGGCTTGTGTGCCGTGGAACTCGGCTGCTGCTGTCACCACCTTCCTGTCCAGGAGGCCAGCTCACCACGGGCCTCTCCTCCTTGCCTGGGGCTTTGCCAAATCCCCTGGACGGCAGCCATCTTGAATTTTCTCCTGGAGCCCATCGACGGTCTGTGTTCTCTCACAGGTTGTAAGGGAAACAAACTGAAAATGTGCTAAGTCCTTCATCACCTCCTTTTTCCAGCCTCTCATTTGAAGTTCTATGTGTATTCCCAGACTCATGCTTCTTAGTATTTTTCATAAAAATTACTCCGTGGGGCAGCTCCGGGTAAACATAATTGCTTTCAAGTCTTTACAATTAGACCTCCTCTTGCAACTGGAATGGAGCAGCTGTAATTAAGAAAAATACACAGAATAAAGGTTTTAAAGTGCGTCCTTTGTTTCTGAAGCATCTGAGCTGTTTTGCCATTAACAGTCGGAAATATTCAGAAAAATCTGGGGCGTTTCCAAATATCTGACTACTCAGCTGGGTAAGAATACAACCTAAGCATTTCCCTTCAAATTTGCCTCACTTTATGATTAGTCAGGGCTTTTGAAGTAAGAATTTCCTTTTCCGAAATGTTTTCTATTACAGCTGTGTCTTTTTTAATTTGGTGACCTAATTATAGGATTCTTAAGCATGGAAAAATTCACGTTATTAGTTTAAAAATATATGGTCAAATTTCAATAACAGGTTTTGCAAGGTTGTGTTTTATAAACTTTTATAAACTTTACTTTTGCCTGTTTTGTCCTAGGATGTAGGAAAAGGGGGTTCTGGGGGCTTTAAGGCATTTTGAGGTAGACAGAGGTAGAAACTAGAAAGGAGGTTGAGGATCCCTTTTGAATGTACCCTCTTAATCCATTCATTACTGTAAGGGAGAAAGTTGGCATTGGATTGAAACATTCCTGATTATTTGAACCAGAGCACATCTGGCTATGGGGCGTCTTCATCTTGGATAATTTAGAGTTCTTCTTATTTTCCTTTACCTGAAGGTACAACCATGAGTCCATAATCATCTATTTGCTCCTAGTATCTTTTAACAGTGAACTCTTTAAAAGATTATTGAGTTTATTTCATTACTTAGAGACGTTCCAAGAGTTCTGGAAAAACATTGCCTCAGAGAGAATATAATCTGGAGATTTACATTCTTTAGAATTTGCTACTCAGAAGATAATTTAGCACACAAGTTCTTTAAAAATAAATTATTTATAGCTCCACAATTTTCTTTATAATTTGTTCCAACTAGTTCATCATCATTCAAGCAAGGATTATACTCCCCTTTTTAAAGCCAAGTGTTTTGCTTCCAAGTGAGAATTTAAAGAAAATTCACTGTTTGATTTTTTTCTCCTTATCTTTTCTGGGAGTAGATATATTGTGTGAGTGGTCAACACACCTGCCAAAGTCAACTTTTAAAATAGACGTAACGTAAGACCAGCACACAGCTCAGCCTTGTTCCCTGGTGGAGCTCTGTCTCAGAGGATCCTGGTTCTATAGGATTAGTTTGCCAGCTATGAAGCCTGCAGAGGTACATTTGTCAAGAAAGAAAGTTGATGGCCTTTTGCTTTGAACCACCTCATCCATCAATGGCATCATTGGGTGCAACTTGATCTAGAAGTATCAGAAATACCTGTCCCCACTGCAGATGCATTTTTTAAAATGGCGCTTGCCTGGTATGTGATGGGAGCACTGTGTGACATCTGTAGCTACAGTGATGCTGCTGGTCTCCTTGTGTCCCTGTGAGACTGATCCATGTCTCTCCAAATAGGCCAGGGGCTCAGTTAACAGAAGGTCCTCCCTGTGATTCTTCCAAGGGTCTTTGCCTTCATCATCAGGTATTTTAAGGCACCGGGAAGTGAAAAGGCAGCTGGGAGCAATACATGCGCTCCAAGACAGTGCTTTTGGGGACTTCCAGGCTGTGGATTGGTAGTGGAAGCCAAAGCAGAGGCTGCTACAGAGCAGAGGTAGTGTTCAAGATCAGCATCTGAAATCTGGAGACTGACTCACTGCCAGCATCTTAAGAAATGAAAAGGGAAAAAATTTAAAAAATTGCTCAACCTTCAAATTAAGAGCTGTTGAATGATCTACAATGTGGATCTATAGGCAATTTAAGAAAACAAGAAGGAATTCTTTCAGCCTCAGTGATCCTTAGTTTGTGTTTTCTAAATAATATTTAGCCAGACTTGAGTAACTAATAGAACCCCACAGTGTTAGAGCTTGTCCTGGGTAGAACTGTGTCCCCCGCAAAAATATGCCCAAGTCCTATCCCCTGGTTCCTGTGAATGGGACCTTATTTGGAAATAGAGTCTTTGCAGATGTCGTCAAGTTAAGGATCTCAGGATGATATCATTCTGGATTTGGGGTGAGCCCTGAATTCACCGACTAGTGTCCTTATAAGAGAAAGGAGAAGGAATTTTGAGACACAGAGACACACAGAGGGGAGAAGCCCGTGTGAAGACAGAGGCAGAGACTGGAGTGATGCAGCTACAAGCCAAGGAACGCCAAAGGTGCCAGCAACCACTAGAATTTAGGAGAGAGACGTGGAATAGATTCTCCCTCAGAGCCTCCAGGAAGAGGCAAATCTGCTGACACTTTGATTTTCAACTTCTGGCCTCTGGAATTGGGAGAGAATAGATTCTGTTTTAAATCACCTAGTTTGGGATAATTTCTTGCAACAGCAGCCCTAGGAAACAAATAGCGAGCTGCATCGGGTCTTGAGATATCTGATCCAAGAGCCATTTAGGAACTTCAAAGAAGTCACGTATTCAAAAAACTATGATATGGGGTTCTCTGTGGCGTCATTAGAGGCTACAAATCTAAATATACTGGATAAGTATGTGTGACTGGAGGGACCAGAAAAGGCTTATTTTGGAATTGGACTTTGTGGTTGGGCTTTAAAAGATGGGATTTCAGCATGGAGAGGTGGTGGGGAGAAGAAGAGCCAGGGAAGAGGTGGAGGTAGGAAGGTGCCTTCTTGCTTTCAACTTAGTGAGTGCTTGGGAGACAGTAGAAAATGAGACTGCTGCTGTGGACCTGTGGGGGTGGGGCCAGACACAGAGCTGATGCAGGGCCATCGTGTCCGGCTGTGGGGGTGGTGTTGCCACCCCAGTGGGCCTGGAAGGCAGAGCATCAAGCCAGAGAAGATTATTCTTGAGCCTGAAGGTTTTTTAATGTTTACTCCTAATGGACTAATGGTTTTGGACTTACCAGGGACCTGTCCCTCCTTCCTTCTTTCCTGTTTCTCCCTTTTGGAGTGGGAATGTCTTCGCTGTGCCTGCCCCAACACTGGATTTTGGAAGCACATACTTGTCTGGTCTCACACGTTCACAGCTGAAGAGGAATTTGCCTCAGGATGAATCCTACCTTAGGTCTCACCCATACCGGATTTAGATGATATTTAGAAGAGACTTTGGACTTTAGATTTTTGACTTGATGCTGGAACGAGTTAAGACTTTGGGAACTGTTAAGGTGGAATAAATGTATTTTGCATGTGAGAAGGACACGGATTTTAGGGATCCAGGGGCAGAATGCGATGGATTGAATGTTTATGTCCCCCTCCACCCCACCTCATATTCATATGTTGAAATCTTAACTCCCAATGTGATGGTATATGGGAGGTGATTAGGGTTAAATGAGGTCATGAAGGTGGAGCCCTCATGATGGGATTAGTGTCCTTGTCAAAGAGATGCCAGAGAGCTCCCTCCCCCTTCCCCCGACATGAGGACACAGGTGGAAGACGATTGCCTGTGAACCAGGAAGCAGGCTCTCACCAGACACCAAATCTGCCAGTGCCTTGATCTTAGACTTTTCAGCTTCCAGAACTTTGAAAAATAAATTTCTGTTGTTTATAAGCCACTCTGTCTGTGGTATTCTGATATAGCAGCCTGGACAAACTAAGACAGCTATTAAAAGAACAGAGAACCAAATGCGAAGGAGAGTGAATTCTGCTGGTTGCCTGTGGCTTCCTACTTCTTTCCAAACGGGATCTGGATTTTGATCAGGTATCTGCGCTCCTTCCATGTACCTCAGGGGAGGCTGACCCTACCTCCAGGTGTGAGAGGCAGCCCAACAGGGAACACCAGGAAAGTCACTCCCCTCGCTTGTGATTGGCTGAGTGATGGACATGTGACCTAATTTTGGCCAATGAAATGTAAAGGAAATTCTAGTGGGGGATGGTGAAGGAGAGGATGCTTCTGGAAATGTCTCCTTACACCTGAGAGAAAGTACAGAAAGAAAAACTCCCTTTTCTTCTGGACATTGAAGTATATGGGCATGGTGTCTAAAACTGGGACAGACATCTTGCTACTGGCCTGAAGGTGAAGCCAACACCAGAGAAGGCAAAGAAATAAGAGGACAAGAAACAGGGTACCTGAGGAGTGCGTGACACCACTGAACCCAAACCCTACCTCTGTGTTTTGTGTTACATGCCATAAATATATTTCCTTATTGCTTCAGCCAGTGGGAATCAGTGTTCCTGCCACCCATTGCTGAAGCCTCGTGGGCCTTCCTGGAGGAGGTGACACCTAGGACATCTGAAAGATGAGTTGGGATTAGATGGGAGAAAAGTGGGATAGAATATTCTAGGTGGAGAGAACAGAGAACAGCTTCTATGAAGGCTCTGAGGGGAGACTATCAGCCTTGCATTTGAGACACTGAAAAAATCTAGTCTGTCTGGAGCAGAGAGGGGGGTGTGATACATGTGAAGAGATGGGAAAGAAGGAGGAGGAACAGAGAGGGCTGAAGCCAGGAGGGCGAAACAGGAGCCAGAGTAGAAACAGTCCAGAAGTTTACAAGGATTCATGTGGGGGAGACCGAAGGGGGTGTATTCATTAGGAGACTATTAAATCGGTTCAATCGAGACATAAGAGGATTCCCGAATCAGGCGGTGGCAAGGGTAATGAAAGCCAGGGAAGGATGGAAAAGACTCCAGGGAGGCAGAATCCATGGTATTTGGCACTAGATGAGCTGTGGGGGGAGATGGAGACAGCCAAGCTGATGCCAAGAGTCTCGGGTGAGTGACTCAGAAGATGCGGTTATCATGAAAGGCCAGTTAGGAGGGAGGACTGGGTTGGAGCGGGCTGAGGTGGAGGAGATGCAAATGCAGCCATCATTTTTGGGTTTTCTGAGTGCAATGTGCTTAGACACACACCAGACACAGAGGTGGGGGCAGGGGGCATCACTTCTGCGGACGATGATGGGCGAAGTGCAGCCGCTGTCAGCTGCTGTCCTAGCCTGGGTGAGGTCCAAGGCAGCGACGGTGGCCCTTGAGCTCAGAGCTCTCTGGAATAGCCACAAGATAGAATAGGGCACCAGTTCTGTTCCCTCTCAGCTCCCCGACTGGGGCTGGTGACACACAGGCCTTGAGCTCTGACTCCGGCTCACTCCAGCCGTCCCTCTGGGCCCTGCTCCCTCAGCCTGCCCTTGTCCAGTGTTGGGACCGGGCACTCAGACCCTCCTCTGTTCTCTTGGCAGCTGTTTATACCCAGGGAGCAGGCTTAGCTCGTGAGTTCCAAAGAACCTAAGTCTTGTAAATCAAAAGCCTTGGTTTTCAAGATTCCTGTCCCTGTTCTACTCAAATGTGAAGAGCTGTCTGGAAATTCCATGCTTTTTGTCTCTGCATTCTGCTGGGCTGGTCTTCTCCAAATGTCCAGTTTTAATAGGCAGGAAGCCAAAGTTAATGTATCAAACTGTGACCTCAGCACAGGTAGTAGCTACAGAAAGATGGAAAGAGATAGAAATGTGGCCTGCTGGGGTGAAGTATAAGGAACAAACCGGGTTAATCAGAGATGGAAATGCAGAGATCCACTCAAAAATTCGGAATAAAGAATACTCAGCCCGCACAAAACCCACAGCGATGGAGAGAGCTCCTCGTGGTACCCTACCTGACTGCCCAAGGCTTCAATTAGGCGTTGAAGGTAGGAAAAAGGTGGCTCCCTAAGCTTAATGGCTGTTTTTCTTTTGCCTCAGGCTGTATGAAATGTACAAGTTGGGATACAGGGGTTTGGGGCCAACATCCTAAATGGGGTGCCGACCCCACTCCCTGGTTCTGGGAAGACTAGGAGGAAATCCTTTGGCACTAAGCAAGCAAACAAACACACACCCAAACAAAAAACACGAAGAGCCCCACACTGAAAACTTTCCACTTGCAAACATGTTTTTGTCACTGCCAAAGGTTTAGGATTGCAACATTTGGGCGTCTTTGGCCCCACACCCAAGGACTCTGCAGTTTTCCCAAAGCACCTAAAATAAAGAATTCCTTTTGGCAAAAACAGTGTGTTTGTAAACAGAAAGGCTTTATTTTTGAGAAACTCAATTCTCCCTTAGATGTAGAGTATTCGGAATAAAGCCCCCGTGGCTATTTTCCATCTGCGTCTCCTGTTCCAGATTGTCAATGGCAGGTAAAAAATATCTCTAGTTTGTGTGTGTGTGTGGTTTCCATTAACTGGGTGTGTGTTTGGAATTTGGGCTTGTCGGCCAATTGCTGATTGCCTTCTGATGCTTCTGGAGGGAAAGCTTTGCAGATGAGGTACTGCATTCTTCTGGACTCCGGGTTCTTGTGCCCCAGGATCATGAAGCTGGAAGCTTCCCAGAGATAGAGCCAAACCTCCTTGATTCTTATCAGGAGACCTACCCCACCCGTCTGAACATCGAACCTGTTACAAAGTACAGATCTGAAGTCGGAGTAGCTTGTATTCTAGCTTCTTTTTAGAAAACTTTGCTGCTAAAGATGAGCTCTCTTTCCCCTTCCCAGGGGCCCAGGTGTCATCTTTTTTCTCCCCTTCCTCACTATTGAACCCTGTTTACACAGAAGGCTCTAATAACCTTCTCATTTTGGACGGTGGCGGGAGGTCTCTACCTAAAGCTTATAAACAATTCCCACTAAATACTCTGGTCTAAAATCCTAAGACAAAAGATAGAGTCTTTTACTTGTGGTATTTCTGGGATTGGCCACAGAAGGAAGTATATATATATTTTTTTTTTACTGAGGTAAAATTTAAATAACATAAAATTAACCATTTTAAATGAACAATTCAGTAGCATTTAGTGCATTCACAGTATTGTGTAAGCAACACTTCTGTTTAGTTCCAGAACATTGTCATCACTCCAAAATAAAACCCTGTACCCATTAAGCAGTTTCTCCCTGATCTTCCCTCCCTCTGGCTCCTGGCAACCACCAATTTGCTTTCTGTCTCTGTGGACCCACCTCTGCGGAATATGTCATATGAAAGGAATCAGACAACATATGCCTTTGGTGCCCAGCTTCTTTCACCAGCATCGTGTTTTCTAGGTTCATCCATATTAGGAGGACATTTGTCCTCCAAATAAATCCTGCTGAAGAGCTATTGTGTCTCCTATTAAAAGTTGAATAGGAGCATTAAAGAGCCTGTGGGATGAACCCTGAAGCTTGGGAGGCCCCGGAGAGATCAGCAGAGGCTGCGGAGGTCTGACTCTGCTCACGGAACCACCCTTGTCTCTGACTCTGTTGTCCCTGGCTCCATCTCTGGATGATGTCTCCCGGAGCCCTAACGTCATCTCCTGCTCACGGTCCTTGCTACCTTCTTTCCCACCCTGCTTCTCATGTAAGGGACTGGTTCCCATTATGGGAATTCGGTACTGCCCTGCTTTGCCTCTGTGTACCTGGGTTAAGTAGATCTTGAGAGAAAATGAATCTCACGGAAATCAGGGAGAAGACAAGTGTTGGGTTTCCAAACTTCCAGCACCTTTCATTCTGTTGGGTAGCCATGAGGTCTCACACAATAGAGGTGAGAGCTGATGGTGTCTTAATACCTAGACAGGAAGCGGGTGCTGAATTAAGATAATGCCTGGAAAAGGTGATTAGTCATGAAAAGTTTTTAGTGTATGCCTCTAATAAATTCATTATAAAGATATAAACTTAAAAATGTTTACCCTATGGGTTTATCTCTTTTAATTTTTATCACTATTGTCTTTTCATTAAAAAAAAATCTGGTCTTACATCACTCCTATGGCTGTTATTGACTTTACCTGTTTTGATCTTTTTCCTCATTTTTATATCCTCACTATATTTTTCAAACTTTTTCTGAAAGCGAAAGAATTCATCCTTCTGGAACTGGAATTCATTCATTCTGGAACTGGAAACTTGCATCTACTAAATTTTAATAATTTTTCTGTTCTTTTGAGCAGATCTTGCTTAACAGAGCAGTACTCTTCAAGCAGCCTTATCTGGCCACTAGATGGTGATCATGTGCTGCTATGAATATGGTATTGAAGTTAAACTATTTGGAAAAACAATTTGTCTTCATTTAAGGTAAATGCAGGAACTGGCCCTACAAACTTTGTGTGCTTTGTGGATTACAGATTTTTCTTTCCCTTTCTCTTCTCTTGACTGCCTTTTTCACTATGGCATCATGAGTAAGCACAGGGACCCCAGAGTCAGACTAAGTTCAACTACTGCCTCCATCCTTCACTTCCTATATGACCTTGAGTAAGTCACTTAACTTCAGTGTTCTCATCTACAGAATGGGGCTAATTATAACACATACCTCATTGGGTGGTTGTGAGAATTAAAACGTTAATATATAGTAAAGCACATAGCATTATATGTGTTTACTGTTTTTTAAAAAAATTTATTTCTTTTTCCTTTTTTCCCCAGCTTTATGAGATGAAATTGACTTATAACATTGTGTAACTTTAAGGTGTACAACGTGGTGATTTGATGCATGTATCTATTGTGAAGTGATTGCCACAATAGAGTTACATGTTTGCATTCATTATAGGTATTTTTGTTCTTCACTGTGGCATTGCAAATCACTTAGACAAATGTTTCCCAAATACCAGTTCAAGGACTAGAGATATCAGAATCACTTAAGGATTTTATTTAAAATGTAGATTTGTGAGCTCCACAGCTGGAGCATCTATTTCAGTAATTTTGAGGTGGGGTTTAGGGACCTATATTCTTTAAAAGCTCTTCAGATGATTCTGTGCTTAGCTAGATTTGGGGACCAGTGACATAGACTACCCAGGGATGTTGCTGTTTTACCTAAGTCCAATTGCAGTGTAAGAAGCTAGTGCTGTCTGCACACTGGAAATTTCCAGTTCCCCTTCAACACAAAGTGTGTGCCATCCAAAGCTCTGTCCACTAGGGTGACTTCCTCTCACCACTGTCCTTCAAGGCTACCTGCTGAATGACATTGTACTTAGTAGCCCATTGGCTATATTTGGCTTGTACCCTCATATTCAGCTGACCCATGGATAAATCAAGCTTGGGCTTTTTCCTCCTTCATCAGCTGATCATAACAGACCTTCCATGTGGCCGTAGGTATGAACTAAAGAAAGACTGATGCAACAACGGTGAATAACAGGGGGTTCTGAGATACCTGCTAGTATAGTTGCTTGTGTTCTTGATCTGAATGTACCACTCCCATCTTATAGTGGATTGCTGCTGGGCCTTCCCAACCACGTAGCTTGATGGGTGTGCTGGAACCCAGCTTGTCATGGATAATTAGTTACTTGTATCCTGTGGTCAGGTACTCCACCTCTTCCAGGGCCCAGCAGTGTGCTAGGAGTTGTTTTTTTCTGAAGTTAGGTAGTTGTTTGATGTAGTGGCATGAATTTGCTCCAAAACTGTGTCTGAGTTGTGAATTTCCCAATGTGGATTGCCAATAACTCCATGCAGTGTCTTATCCCATCACCAATACCTCTAATACCGTAGGGTCTGCTGGGCCATAAAGTTCAAGCTGTAGGGCCACTTGTATGCAGCCGGGACCCTCTTGGAGAGCCTTTTCCTCCCATTCTGGCTCCTATTCAAAACTTTTTTGTCTCTTGTTAGATGGATGTGAACAATATTCCCAACTGAGGAATTCGTGTCTCTAGAAATCAAAGAAATCCACTGGGTATTGTGCTGCAGGCTTTGTTTTAGGAGGGACGTGGTACAATAATTTGTTCTTTACCTTGGCTGAGATGTCCCAGCATGCCCCAGACCCTGGACCCTTAAAAAGTGTTCTAATGTGGGGGGGCCGGCCCCGTGGCATAGTGGTTAAGTTCGTGCATTCAGCTTCGGCGGCCCGGGGTGCACAGGTTCGGATCCCGGGCGCGCACCAATGCACCGCTTATCAAGCCATGCTGTGGCGGCGTCCTACATAAAATAGAGGAAAATGGGCACAGATGTTAGCCCAGGGCCAATCTTCCTCAGCAAAAAGAGGAGGATTGGCATTGGATGTTAGCTCAGGGCTAGTCTTCTTAACCAAAAAAAAAAAAAAAAAAAAAGTGTTCTACTGTGGCAGGGCCCTGAATCTTCAAAGGGGTTATTTCCTGTTGCCTTTATTGAGTGAGTCTGATTTACGAAGGCCCCCAGTATACTTGCCACTTCGTGCTCATCATGTCTGATTTACACGATGTCATCACCAGGGTGATGTTCTACAGATGTCCAGTTAGTCCAGGTGTCCTCAGACAATATTAGGACGGAGAGGAGAGAATTAACGTGGCCCTGGGGCAACACTGTAAGTGAATACCGCTGTCTGTTCTGAGCAACGTGAACTGTTTCTGATCCTCCTTTTTGATAGGGATGAAAAGGACGCAGTCCCCAGATCAAAGGCTGCATACCACGTACCTGAGCCTGTGCTTAAGTACAGATACGATACCTGGCGAGGAAGCTTCAGTGTCAGCTGTGGACTGCTACTTATTTAAGTTTGTGTGACTCTCTCATCCTTCAGGACCCATCTGGTTTCTGCAGGGACCAGACTAATTAAATTAATTAATTAAACTGAGTAGTTAATCAGTCTGGTGATATGATAGAGGCCACACCCTGCATCCTGTAGGTCTTTAGGGTAGTTCTAAGATCTAAAATCCAAACCTCCCCCCCCACCTCAGGAGGGACCACCTCAGAGTATAATACTGGTTTGGATTTATTGTCTTGGCTGGGGTCCGGGACAGTTTTAGAAGCTTCCTCTTGGCCTTCCTCACTATGAGAGCTCTTATTTGTATGGGTGTTTGCAACTGTCAAGTATGTTTATTCCCATTATATCTTTGGGGACTAGAGTAACGACTGTGGGATGGGTTCACTCACCCAGCTTCCTGATCATCCAACGTAGGTTCTTCTCATGGTATACATTGACCAATACCTTGGTTGGCTGCTCTACCTGGCCTCCAGGGGTGCTGTTCTCCAATAATCATCTCTCATCTCTGCCTGAATGACCCCCAGAGGATGCACTCTGACCTTGCCACTCATTAGGATAATTGTCTGTCTGGCTTCTGATAGCCGAGCATAACCCCCTCGTCTCTAATATTTTGGATCTTATCATCCGCATTGTTACCAGTGGGCCTACTTCTGTACTGGTGTCTCCTACTGTCAGCTCTGCCCTACAGAGAATGGTACTCACTGAGATTTTCGGTGATGCTGATAGCTCTTACCAGCACACTTCTTATTGCTTCTGGAAGTGGGGTACCCTCTGGGCCCTCCCCCTGAGCAGCATCTGCTGGATTTTCTGGCCTCACATGGTATGTCCACTCTAGCTGCCTACCTCCCTGAACCTTTGATTCTTCCTTCACTGTGCATCATGGTGGTTCTGGCATTTCTACTTCACTTAGTGTGGCCATCACTTGCTCCAAGCTTCTGAGAGCCATCCCAGCAGCATGCCAATACTGCCTTTTGGAAGTCTTGTTAGGGTGCTGTGATGGACTGAATTGGGTCTCCCCACAAATTCATATGTTGAAGTCCTAACCCCTAGTACCTCTGAATGTGATTGTATTTGCAGTCAGGGTCTTTAAAGTAATAATTAAATTAAAAGGAGGTCATTAGGGTGGGCCCTAATCCAATATGACTGGTGTCCTCATGAGAAGAGGAGATTAGGACACAGACTTGCACAGAGGGAAGACCATGTGAAGACAGCAGGAAGGCAGCCATCTACAAGCCAAAGAAAGAGGTCTCAGAAGACACCAACACTCCAGGCACCTTGATCTTGGACTTCTAGCCTCCAAGACTGTGAGAAAACAAATTTCTGTTGTTTAAGCCACTAAGTCCGTGGTACTTTGTTATGGCAGCCAGAGCTGACTAATATGGGTGTTAAATCCCATATCACTGGGGGATGTTCCCGTGTTGATAAACTCTTCCTTATCCAACTTTGTGTTTGGCCCCAGATCCAGAGACCTGAGATCCAGGCCTTCCAGTCTGGCTTCTGCTGGTACATGTTGCCTGGGGTCTGCAGCTCCTCAGGGTCCATCATTTTCCTCCCTTTGAAAGGCCAGCATTTTTCTGACTCATTATGTTGTGATCTAATGCTAGTTATTGGTCGAGTGGCCAGAGGGAAGGAGGGGCCAGATCCCGTGTGTGTGTGTGTGTGTGTGTGTGTGTATCACAGAGTAGAGGTCTCTGCACAGTGTTTTTGAGCAAAGGGGAGATGCTCACCCTTAAGAGGGAGGAGTGGCCTCTTTGGAGGCTCAGAGTTCAGGGGGTTCTAGGGATTCAAGACTGGAGTTCATTACCCCGATGGCCCCACTCTGTATCTCAGGGTATCATTTTTTCCCAGTGGGAGTTCTGAGTGTTGCCAGAGCAGAACTGCCTGGTTGGGACTTAAAATTCTGTGGAGCTCTGCTATTTTTATGACTAAGTCCTGGGCCTAATCCTTCGCTTCTCTGTGATTTGAATACAAGTGGCAGTGTCCCTTCACATGCTGGCAAGGAGGCCTTCTGGCTTTCACACTTGGCATTTAATGGATGGTTAATGTCCTCAGACTTTCATTGTCACTCTCCCAAGCATCAGTTGCTCTCAGCAACAGCCATCCAATCTCATCTTTTTCTAAAGACTTTTTCACGTATGTATTTCTCCAACAGTGGATGCTTAGCACTGGCCGTGCATTTCCTGTCCAATACAGCACCCCAGTTCACTATGGTGAAACTTTTAGGAATTGAGCTGGGGGTTATGTGATGGGGTCTTCTTTGCTGGCTGGGCAGTGGGTCATCCAGCTCCAAAATCCTTATCAATGAGCCTCCACTTTCTTGAAACACTCCAGGTGTCAGGGTGGGTTCCTGGGAAACAAACTCTGAGGAGTCATTGGCATGCTGGATGTTGCTCCTGCAATCCAGGAAGGGAAGAAGCAGGACTGGGCAGAGGAGAAGTTGGACAATGCTGCTGTCATCCTGTGGGAAGCTGGCGTGGTCTTCAGAGTCATGCTGAGTTGGAGAAGGAGGGTTAGGCTGTCATGCTTCTGATCTGTCAATTGGTTGTTGGATGCTAGCTGTTGCAGGAAGGGCATGATCTTGTGCCGGGTGGCTCCCTTCAGCCAAGGGCAGCACCTGCAGAGGACAGGCAGCCCTCCCAGCCCTGGGGAAATGCACCCTTCACTTCTGAAGGGGGGTCTGGAAAATGCAGAGGGCATCCATGACAATAATCCGAAAGCATTCATTTTATTGGAGCCACTTTGAACTTCACATGGATCCAGGCTCAGAGCTGATGCCTCCTTTTGGTGGCTGGAGCAAAATGCTGAAATTGTGCCACAAATTGGAAGCAGCACTTGGATGAGATGTACTATGATTAAACGGTTTATTCTTGTTATCTCCCGAATGTAAGTCTTTTCCATGAAGGGATGTTATCCTAGAAGGCTCAGGCCGCGCTCAGCCGTCTCCAGCTCTGGGACACCAATTCTTGGGTATGAATCTGAGCCTCCACCTGCAGCTGGGCTGTCATCACACCGGAAGTGACACTGAGACAATCTAGCTGTCATCGGCACGTTGGGAGCTGATGAAGGTGAATCAGGGGGACTGCAGACACAGCTCATGTTGAACTGCACATCCCAGAGCCAACCACAACAAAACTCCAAAGAGGAAAGGTCAGACCCGTGAAGTGCTATTTGTTTTCACTGAAACTTCATCCCACCCACTTAACACCCGTCTAACCAGGAACGGAATCAATTACCACGTGTCAGCCCGAAATCTGACACAAGAAATGAAAGAAGGACACAATCTCCCCAGGGGGGTGGCAGGCGGGCAGAGAGGGTGGGGGAGAGAGAAAACCCAGGGAGGGAAGCCGTGAATGAGCCACCGTCTCCTGTAATTAAGGGTTAAATGCGGCCGGAGACCTTGTTCCCTTCCTTCCCTTTCTCTCTCCCGGCCTTTGAGCCTCGAGTGGTATTACTGGTTGGACTGCTGGGTGTTTCTACGGCGAAGGGTGGTCAACAAGCCTGTGAGGTTATTTGACTTTGGTTACATAAGTTGCTGCATTTAATAATTAAAGACCAAAGGGTTCTAGACGTTTATTATTTTATAGATCTCCAGGAGGGAGAATTCCTGGCAGATCATGTTCGGCTGCCATGCCTATTTGAGCTGATGGAGCTGCTGCATTTCTCAGGCTTCTGTTAAATGTGGTGTCAGCTCATCCGAGAGTGCCCATTTAACGTGATGTCATTCACTTGCTACATTTTTGCAAGTCTTGAAAAGAGAGCCCATGGGCTGCTCGGGCAGAGCCCACAAAAGTTCGGTGGATGGATCCCAGCAGAAGTTAGTTAGTGGGGCAGACACAATGTAGTCTTCACAGAAATCGAAATATAATGATGTACACCTGAAATGTATATAATGTTATAAACCAATGTGACCTCAACAAAAAAGAAAAAAAAGACTCTAATCTAAAAAGCAGCTGTTTAATTTGAAAGTTAGTACCCTGTAAGTTCAAAAGCATTCCTAATAAATGAAGATACTCTTCGGGAAAAAAAAAGAAAAATTAGCCTGGTGCTATTTCACCAGCTCTATTAAATAAGACATTTTTAGTTTTTAGTGTTTGTTAATAAAGGACATCAAAACCCTTAAACTTTTATTGATGGAGTCCCAGGATGAAGAACCCTCTTGTCCTCGGGTAGCGCATTAGAGGGACATTTTCTAATCTGTCCTACAAATGGCATTGCCCCTCATTGCCCTACCGTATTGGAATGTTCCAGGTGTGAAGCATTGATTAAATTGGAACATGAATACGGAAAGCAGGGAGCATGCTCCAGATATCCTGGTGATAATTAAAAGACATTTCCATTTATTGGCAGGAATTAATGAAAGGCAAAGTTTTTGACAATTCACGTTGTCAGTGGCATCGTAAGCAGCATGCTAATGAATAAATCCGTGCACTGTCCTTTGCCAAAGTTGTTAATTCTATTTGGTCCTTTGATATTGATACCTCCTTATGACACTACTGTCAGATTATTTCTTTTCTTCTCATCTAAATGGTGGTCAGTCTTTGGTTCTTTTGTCTGCAGAGGGAGAGAGACGTGTGCTCATTCTCTTTGCTCTCTCCAAGCGACACTGCCTAAAGCATGGTTTTATTCAGTGCCTACATGACAACACCCTTTCCATCTTTATCATTATACCGGCTCTTTATTTCCTAGGCTCAGCTCTGCACCTCCATCTCAGGGTGGAAGTCGTGCCCATTGGCTCCCAGACACCTTGAACTCAGCAGGTCACGGTGACATCAATCACCTTCTCCACATTTGTCTTCTCCTCCACATCTATTCTCCATTTCAAATGCGGGAGCAAAATCCCAGGGTTCACTTAAGCTTGAAACCTGAGATACTGTCTTGATCCTGTCTCCCGTATCCCTGACATCATCAGATGTTACTGACTTTGCCTCCTAAATATTTCTCACATTTGCCCCTCTTCGCCATTCCTGCTGCTGGGCCCTGTATTACGCCCCCATCCCCTTTTCCTGTCTATTTTGACAGCCTGAGTTCTCACCTCTGTGGCTTTGCTCATGTTGTCCCCTCTTGCTAGAGAGCATCCCTTTTCTTTTTGATCAGTGAACCTTAAGACTTTAAGACTCAAATTAGGCATCACTTCTTTTTTTAAGGATATATTAATTACTTAATTGTTTTCAAAATTTGAATTTTCTCTTATGTTTTCTATCTTCTTTGATTGCCTCCCTGTCTCTCCCCCTCTCCCGGTTAGAAAGTTTTGAATCATCTTTTCTCCCCTGGATGACATCATTTACCAAATGTTGACTTACTAATGAACTTTTTTTGGTGAGGAAGAGTGGCCCTGAGCTAACATCTGTGCCAGTCTTCCTCTATTTTGTATGTGGTTCACCGCCACAGCATGGCTTGATGAGCAGTGCAGATCCGCACCCAGGATCTGAACCTGCGAACCCCAGGCCACTAAAGCAGAGCGTGCAAACCTAACCACTATACCACTGGGCTGTCTCCAACTTACTAATGAATTTTATCTGCTTTCTTTCCTGTCTCCACCATCACTTTTCAAGTTGAAGCCCACCTGACTTTTGTGTCAGCCAGTACCCTCGTCTCCTAGTGAATCTTTTCTCCTCTTTCTTCCAACTTTCATGCTGCCCTTCGGCTTACCATTGGATTCATCTTTCTAAAGTACTTCTTTGTTTGAAACCTCTGGACCCATTTTCTGCAGAGAAATATCCTAACTCTGTAGCACGGCATTTGGAGCCCTTTACAATCTGACTCTAATTTACCATTTTAGTGGCAGGTGCTATCATGCCTCCCTAACTTCCACTTACTCTCTGACTCCGTCTGCCTTCGAGCTGTGCCACCCTTCTCATCACTTGGGCCTATGGCCATGCTGTTCTTGACTGGGGACTTCTTCTCTGGGTGTTGAAATCCTACTTACTTCTTGAGACCTAATTTAAATGGAACTACCATGTGAAGGACCTCCTGATTCCACCAGTGAGAATGAGGATATCTTGCCTCTTCCTTGTGGTCTCGATGCCACCTGTACCCCTAGTTGCTATTTATCACAGTCAGCCCAGCGTTATGGGCACTTTTCTATCTATTTTCTTTTGAGCTTGTGGACTCCCAGGGATGTGTTTCATTGCTGTTTGTGCTCCTCAGTACTTCCATAAATTTTGCAGTCCCTCATTAAATCCATTGCAAAAAATGGAAGACCACGTACTTTAAATGGATGTTTCAAAAAGAGCATTCTTTTTTTTCTTGAGGTATAATTATCATACAACATTATAATAGTTTCCAGTGTATGACAATGATTCGATATTTGCATATATTTCAAAATGATCACCACAATAAGTCTAGTTAACATCTATCACCATACATAGTTACAGAATTTTTTTTCTTGTAATGAGAACTTTTAGGATCTACTAAAAAAAAGAGTTCTTTATTTTCATTTGTGTGTTCATTTTTTCAATCTTCACTATCATTATTTCTAAAATCTTTAGCACTAAACACACACACTATCTTTTGTCTTTTTAAAAACTGAATCCAGTCAAATGCTTAGTTACTTTGAAAATATAAGGTAGAATTCATATAAATATGACAGAAAGTGTTTCTAAATTGTTGACTTAAAAACGATTATTTGATGAATTTCAACTTTATGTTTCAAACTGGAGTCCGTATAGACGAAGCTTGAATCAAGTGGCATACAGTTTCTCTGGTTTTGGTCAGATATGGCTCCCACCCTAAGGAATTCACTTTACTTTTCTTTTGCAGTGGCCCCTGATGTTCAGGGAATGGATTGGTGGGAATGAATAGCTCAAACTATATCTTGCTACATAATAAATGGATGTTGGATGAAATGCACACACACTATCTATCTATCTATCTATCTATCTGTATATATATATATATATATATATATATATATATATATACGTATGAACGTAAACATGTGGACAACAGATGATTTTTTAGATGTGACTAACATACTCATTAGACATTTTTAGCAAAATTCTCCACTAGGCTCACTGTCCTGAAGTTGAAATACAAGAAGTTGACTGTCTAGGACGCTCTTCAGAATCCTGAAGTTTAACTTGGATCCCTTTGAAGTCTTTTATTATGATTGATGAATCATTTCAACATTTGGCTACACTCAAAGGGCCTCAATAAAAGATAAAATCAAGTGCCTTACCAATCAAGGATGCCAAGAATGATTGGAAATCAGGCGAAAATGTGACATGAGCGGCAATATTAAATGCAAAAACCTGTATCAATCAGTACAAATTTCAAAAGAGTTTGGAAACATTTATAGCTTTTAAAAAGTGCACACGACTGATTTCAGAAACCATTTGGGAAATATTTGGGTGCTATTTGTAGTAGAAGTAAATCCCAGTTTGATACTTTTCTGGAGTGAATGTTTTATAATAGGGTTTGGCATCACGAGGCAAGGATGGAGGTCGGTCTTCCGTGTCTGCCTGTTGGAGAGCAGAGGTTCCCAGGATAGGGCTGGGTTTGGTCCCCATGTCTGTGTCAGCCACTGACGGGATAAAACTCACTTTTTGGGGGATACCAGTCTTACGTCCAGGTGCGGAGGTTTGTCATCCACAGACTAAGATTTTGGGGTTCTTGGAAAGAACTGCCAAGACCCTTCATTTCACTCTCAACATGCTCGGACAATCTCCCTGAGATAACGGAGGCCTCGCACTGCACTGCAGAGAGCTCAAGAGTCAAATGCTAACACGCCTGGGAGGGGCATGAGAATAAGTGCCCTGTGGGAACCTACAACCTACACCATTACGGGGGACCAGTGGGAGCGCAGCGATTGCTAACCAGGCTAGCAAACAAAGCAGACGGAGGTATCAGGATTGTCAAGAACGAGGATCCAGATCACGCCTTGAAAACAGCAAATTCCAAAGAGGTTTTGAAAGTGAACTTCAGCAACAGCCCGACCTCTTATCATCTATTTTTTAAAAGTAGGAACTGAACCCCACTTGGTGCATGAGACAGGACAGATGTTTGTCCAGCCCCATCCTGCCATTGTTGTATAGACTGGTTTCATTGTGTCATTGTACTCCCTGGAACAGAAATCTTCACTGACCCTCCCCTCCCTTTATAGAGACAGTCCACAGTCTCAGCTAGTGTTCAAAGCCATCTAAAAACTGGCTCAAACTTACTCTTATAGGCTTATGTCCCCTAGTCCCCAACATTAACCCTTTACCAGAATTAATGCACCTTCAATCTGCCTGTCTCAGTACTTTTGCTAATGCCATTTACCAACCCTCCAGAATGATTTTCCATCTTTGCTCTTCTCCAGTGGGAACTTTGCCTAGACTCAAAGACTCTCTCACATCTCACCACCTCCAGGAAATCTTCCCAGATCACCCAAGATTCATGAGACGATTTCTTCTTTTATACCACAAAGGTATCCCCTGGCTTGTCACCTTCATGACACTCAGTCCATGCTGTCTAGTGCTGTCATCCTGTATGTACTTACTGAGAGCCCTGTGCTGCTGTAAGCTCATAGACAATAAGGGACACTTTTTTCTTTTTCTGGTCATCAGCACTCAGCATAATGCCCAGCATGTATGGCAGCTGCTCAGAATGTGTCATTGAGCTTACTGGGTGAATTATGCCTCTATGTCATGCTTGGTACCTAAAGTAGTTTATATATAAACCCATTCATTCATTCGTTCATCCATTCATTTCTACATTGAATACTTACTCCATTCAGCTCCATGCTTATCTCTGGAAATATAGCTATGAGCAGTAAAGTTAAGGTGTTTACAGAGTTTATAACCTCGTGGGGAAAAAGAAATAGTCACACAACTAACAATCATAATATTTATGTGGCTTACACTTATTGAAGGCTTACTCTGTGGCAGTCATGCTAAGCACTTTTCATATTATCTTATTAAATTCTCATTACCACCCTTGGAGGTAAACCTTCTTATTCCCTTCTCACAGATCAGGGAATCAAATCTTAGCATATTCGTTAGGTTAACTCCCCAAAGTCACCTGGCTAGTGAGTGGGAGAGCTTGACTCACTCTATCTGACTCCAGAGCCTACGTTTTTTAACCACCACATGATATAAATAATTACTAATATTAGAGGAAAGACAAATATCACAAATATTGTGTATGTTAGTTTCTTATAGCTGCTGTAACAAATTACCATAAACTTAGTGGTTTATTATCTTAAAGTTCTGTAGGTCAGAAATCCAATGTGGGTCTCATCAGGCTAAAACCAAGTTATGGGCGTGACTGCATTCCTTCTGGAGGCTCTAGAAGCAGTTCCATCTCCTTGCCTTTTCCAGCTCCTAGAGGCCGTCCACATTCCTCAACCTATGGTCCCTTCCTCCATCTTTAAAGCCAACAATGTCGCTTCTCTCTGACCAGTCTTCTGTCTTCATGTCTCTCTCTGACTACAGGTGAGAAAGGTTCTCTGCTTTTAAGGACTTATGTGATTATATCTGGCCTACCTGGATAATCCAAGGCACTCTCCCCATCTCAAGATTCTTATTCACATTTGTATAGTCCTTTTTGCCATGTAAGGTAACATATTCACAGGTTCCAAAGATTAGGGCATGGCCATCTTTGGGGGCTGTTATTCTACTGACCGCATCGTGAGAGGGTATAACAAGGGGAACAGTCTAGAAGTGCAGGGAGGGCTCAGGCTTCCTGGGAGGGACAGGCACCCTAGGCTGAGGATCGAGGAGGTATGAAGCTCCTGCAAAGCCGCAGAGCTGGGGCCTTAGAAGGTCTGAGAGTGGCCTGATGTGGTGCATGGGGTAAAGTGGCTCTTGCTGAGGCTGGAGAACGTGGCAGGGGCCAGACCACGAGGAACATGCCTGACAGGTAGGTGAGGGATTCCCTCATGATTCTGGGAGAAATGGGCAGTAAGTAAAACGGTCAAGTAGGGGACAGGATTGATTTGCATTTTCAGATCATTCTGCTGTTGTACAGAGAGCGCGTTGGTAGGGATCAAGAGTGGATACAAGTAGCAGAGTATTTCAATAGTGCTGGCGGGAGATGTTGATGGCCTGGACCAGGATGGTGGCACTGCAGGTGAAGAGCGGCCAGTCTGGGCTCTTCCCCAGAGTGGATAGCAGGGCTTGCTGATTGCTTGGATGCGGAGGTAAGGGAGAGACATCCAGGTTTCTAAGCGGGATAACCGGAGTATATGGGGCCTTTATGTTGGTACAATGGTGCTGTAGGAAGACCCAGGCTTGGAAGGGAGTGAGATGACCAGAGCCAAGTGGCTTAAGAAGGAGCAAAGGCAATTAATATAACAAAAAAAAATTCCTTTTGGGATAGGAGGCCAGAGCTGAGTGGGTAGAACCAGGGCAAAATTTGACAGAATCACTCATTTTGGTTCTTCTGATTGAATATTTACAGAGGCCATATTATTTTAAGAGGGCACAATACATGATGTTACAATGTCTTCTGGAAAATCATGCAGACCAAATATTCTGATTGTTGGTTTGGTTTGATCAAGTGCAACAGATCTGTTATCATATTTCAGCCTCTCCATCCTAATAACTAAGCATTCTTTTTGCTTTCTTGTATGTGATACTTTCATGTGCACCATATATTTCTTCTGATCCTTAGCCTGATGGCAGTCTTATTCTTTGGGAATAATATACGACCCTTAATTTTTAATAAGATTCATTTTGTTCTTTAGGAAATACATGTAGAATTGTACATTTCTAAAAAAGTTAACATTTTGCAAAAGAAGATTTTAGGGAAGTATGTTTTGGCATGAGTTAATTATGGGATTAAATAAGAAAAGGCAATCAACCCAGCATGCAACATTGAATCAACAGAATTGCATGCATGCACTTGAAACTTAACAACTTACTTTATATACTTGTTCTACTGTGAGACTCCATGATGATCTTGTTGAGATCTCACAACATGACTGCATCTACTAACACATGTTAGGTTTAGAAGCTCAATACTAAAACGGAATGGAGTAAATTCTCCCAGCAAGCAAGAACACTCCAGAATTCCCCACTGGTCTCCCATTCATCCCCGGGACTGCAGTTGTCTGACATGTGGGTTGATTTGGATGCCCAGACTTCTGTGCAGAGATACACTTTTTGTCCTTGTCTTTTGTCTGTTTCAGTGGTTCTCAAACTTCAGTGAGCATAAGAATTACTCTACAGGGCTGTATAGACAAAGCCATGGATCTCATGATTCATGATTTGCAATTGAAGACAATTTTAAGGGTACCCTAGACTTTAATTTTTGCCTTCGGTGCTAATTTTAGAAATGAAACTCCATATGGGTTTTTGCAACCTGGCACAATCTGGGGCTGTGATTCTGAGTCTGATTTGGGGAGGCATTTCAGCACCCTACCTCTGAATAGAAGAGAGGCTGAAGTCAGAGATAGCAGGGAGATGCTCCATTGTGAAATTGATTAAATAATTAGAAGATGCTAAGCACTCTGTGGTCGTGTTTGTGGTAAAGAGATCCCAACATAGGAAAACAGTAGAGACATTAATATGACTTGTCACATGCCAATGTAAGAAGAACAGAGGTGGACCTAGGTTCTGTACGTGAGATTCCTCTTCATGTGAAGGACTGGGTTGTCACCTAGTGCTGTGCAAGCAAAGGATTCTTAGTTTGAGTAGAGAGAAATGTTGGGAGGACCACACAGCTCGTGGTACACAGAATAGCACCTCAGGCCAGACGTGCCTTAGCAGTCACTTTTATAGTCACATCATCACACCATGTTAAAATAGACTTCGTAATTTAAAATTTTGTGGATTTTTATCATTTTGATTGTATTTATTTTAAATGTTTTTTAATTTTATGGCTGCAGAAGTGTGCTAAGCAGAGAGAATTTATTCCTAGTTTGTGGTGGGTTCATATTTAAGAAACATTGTAATTTAAACAAGTTGCTTAGACTGGGGATCTAATGCATTTGGTGTTGAAAATAAATAACTCCAGTAGTATATACTCCAGTTCATCCTCAAACGCTTACTGTGCAGGTGGAGTCTAAAGATGAGTAGATGGTAAATGTGTGACATTCTTTCCTGTGAAAAGAGTTCATATCTTGTTCAATTTAATGGAATACTGCCATATAATATTCTCAATAACAATGAGACAGCATCCCTTTGTGTATATGTTGGTTATGTGAAAATGGCACCAAGTGTTAAGTAAAGCAAGTCCTTATTAATCCTATAGTGGCCAAAGTGCTAAGTTATAAAAAAATATCAGATCCTGAAACCTCTGCATGGCCTTAACACAATCCATATTAAATACATTATTAAATTCATTTAGGAAAAAAACTGCATGTAAAGTGAATTTATCAGAAAAGCATCTTAAAAAACAACCACAAAGGTAAGATGTGGCAAAAAGCAAAATAAAACAAACAACCAAAGCTTGGAAAGACTGTTGTCATTGTAAACTTTGACACTCAAGCCAAGATTCCTTTGTTAAGTATAAAGTAAAGAAGAAGCTAACAGTGGGGCCTTGAACTTTCTGTGGTCCCTTAACACCTCTGTGGGATTGATGTGTTCACTATGACCACCTGCTCGTCTTCAAGTTCTGTAACTTGCACATGCTCGGTGAGTGTTTGAGGAATGAAGGGAGTATGCTTCTAGGGTGATTTCTATTCAATGGTAAATGTATCATTTAATGTGTGACTCAGCCCATTGGCAGCTCCTGTAAATGAAGTGCTGCTTCCAGATACGTGGGCTGCGGAGCTTGTATATTGATTATGAAACGGACCACACAAGTGGACGCTGCTTTCCTGGGCTGCTGTCTATCTTGCTTTTATGTATCTGATTCATCGTGATGTGTCCAGCCCAGCCTGGCCCAGCTGTGTGTGTGTGTGCTGAAGCCCAACTGCCTGCAGGCTCACCCTCTGACCTTGAGCCTGTTCTAACCGGTTATATTAAACAGCCCATTTCCACTGGCGAATGGGGCCTGGAAGGACTTCCATTTCCTTCTACTCTGAGTCTGGTCAGGTGTCCTGACTACCCCTTGTGCAAACCACAGCCTTATTTTACCCTCTTAACTCTCCTGAAAGCTTAGGTGAGCGGTCCATTGATGAGACTTATTCCTTAGCTACTAGTTTGCACACTAATTTCCCACTGGGATTGGAGCTCTGCCCTGCCCAGGGCTAGAAGAGGACTTTATCACCCTGGCTCTTGCATCCTTCTTTCTCCATGGTCTCTTGGACCCCCTGGCACTGGCACAGATTGGTTTCCTGGAGGAGCGCATAGTCAAAAGCCTTGGCTCTCTTTCCAGCTAAAGCCTAAATCTTGGTCTAGATCTAGGTCTCTGTACTCAGTAGAGCTTCTCCCCCTCCACATAAGTGAGTTGCCTTTTTAGCTTTATGGGTTTTGCTCAAAGCAAAATAATCTTACTTGCCCATCATTGAAATAGAGAATCACATTACTTCTTACTAAAAATATACTCAATCCATTAGGAATATTTTTCATGTGGATTTGGAGGTGGAGTTCAAGCTTAGGGTTGGTACATCTTTGGGATCTCTATGAGCAATCTCAAAGCTGTTGTGATTCTGGTTCTTGGCATTTGGTGCAACTAATAAAGGGAAACCAGAGGCTTTGACCTGGTTTGTAGGTTCATAGTACCTCACCATGAAGGTTTTCATTAGTTTCTTTGTTAAGTTTTTTTTTTTTTAATATACTTTGCAGGAATGCTGTCTACTGAGCTAACCAATTCCCGGTCTTTCATTCATTTGTCAGTCCAAGCATGAGATACAATTGCTCCTCCCATCGGCACCAAGGAAATGAGGAAGGATGACGTTGGCCGTTGCCTAGACTTTAGGAGAAGGGAAAGTCTAGGGTGGACTGAGTCACTGGATGTTCATTTGGTTTCTCAAGTTGACATGGGCAGTGAAAAGAAATAGATTACAATGTTGTAGGAGAAGTCTAGGGGACAGTGAATTCTTGTTCTTTTCTCCTCTCTGAGATATCTCCCCATTATTCTTTGGAAGAAGAATCAGGCTCTTTCCCTAGTGAAAAGGATCAAGTTACTAGACAAAAGTCATAGCTGGGAATGTCTATTTGCAGAGACTAATCATTTGAAACCCACTTTTCAAACTACCACACCAGCAGCCCTCTCTCTTCCATGCCCTCTTTGTGATTTTCACTGCTTTCCACTTCCCACACGAGAACCCAGTGTCCAGATGTGTAGTTGGGTGTACCTCTTTAGACCAAGCCCCATCCCTTTGACAAGCAAAGCTGTCTTCTTATGGGCCCCTTGGTGGGATTTTGGGATGCCTCAGAGAATTGGGTGAGTGATGATGGTTTGTAATTCAAAGATGGATGGTTTATTATAAATACCACAGACAATGCTAGCCAAGAAAGTAGGTTTGGGGTTTGGTTGCTGGGGTAGAGGATTACAATAGTTTCCTTTCCAATTTTTATAGGAAAAGTCAAGTGCTAAAACATAGTAGGAGGAGTTTGAGCACAGGAAGAAGGTTGAGAGTTGGATGAGAACACAGGATTGCATAAGATTTGATGCTTTCGATACTTGTAATGATCACAGGCTGTTCTAAAAATGTGAACTTTCCCAGCATCTTCATTCACTAATGAAAAATTTGTGACATCTGCGATCGTATTTATCTTCTGAATTTCCTTTCTACCCATTGTTTCGCATAGTCTGGTACTTCATTAGTAATGATTTTACTGACAGTTCTCTTAAACAATCTCTGAATTCAGGTGCAGGAAGATGGATTTTTAACTAATCTTTTTTGGCATAAACATATATCCTATAGGAGACTAACTATTCTTTCCATTTTTCATTTGTTTTCTTTGGTGTTATCTGACGTTGGGTTGTCAGAACAAATTAAAGTGGTGAGTGAGCAATAAGTGCTTTGTGATATAAAAAGATGGGTAAAAATGGCTTTTTAACTCTAAGTAGATGCCCTACTTCCTAAGTCTAAAATATTTAGGCAGGCGACTACGCATTTAGCAGACAAGCTTGTGGATATATTTATGGACCTGGCGCATCTTGTGAAAATGGGGATTTGTACTGAATAATTTGGATTTGCTGATTTCATAGCTCTGGGTTTGTGGATCAGTGCCAACCTCCTCTTCCTTTTGGGTGATGCAAATGTGGTCTTGCTATTAATGCTAATCTTGTCTGTCTGCTGCACCCTTTCCTTAGATCATCCACTAGGATCCTCCCATGCATTTCTGCCCCCCTTTCTATTTAACTGAACTTTTAAGACTGGTCTGATTTTTTCTAAAAATCTGTTTCAAAACCCAATTAGAGATCAGAGTGACAAACTCTTTAGAGCCCTAGGCCCAAGATGCATTGAGAACAACAAAAAATGAAATATTTTCCACTGCCATTTCTTGAATATTTATTTCAGCCAATTCCTTGGTGGATTCCAAGGGTTTTATTTATGTTGTAATTTCAGTGTGGGAAAAATGAAGCAGAACAGTCCTTTTTCTCCCAATTAATATGTGCAATGGTTAGGATTCTTGGTCCTTAGAGCTATTTCTATTCCCATGAAGATTGGCAAATTGGTTAATGGGTGGAACCTGGCTGTGTTAGCATGGTCTTGGTTAGTATAATTTGGTATGGGAAATGTGAAAAAATAAAAAGTTGCCTCTTAATAGAGAGGGAAATTTACTTGGATTTGGCCAAGTGAGATGCTCAGGCCATTAGCTGAGTAAGATAAATTCTCTGGGTTAAAAATTTCATTGAAAGATCAACCCCTACTAACTTGAATTGAAATGAATTCAAATTGAATTGGGAATTCAATTGAATCGGTAACTGAAATGGGAAACCTGGATTAGCCTAGTTGGGTTTTCTCACTGTCTACACAGACGAAACCCAACCAGGATGAAAAATGACAGCAGACTGCTTTTTAGCTTTTGTTCCACAGATCACATGGAAAATCTTAAAACTTCAAGCGCAAGCTTTGGAATCAGGAAATGTCTTAAAACTTGCTCAGTGTATATGAATACACACGTGTGCATGACGGTTTTGGACCAATTTGCTAGAGGGAAATATGACTCAATTATTAATTTAGAATTGTTTTGCTACACAGACATCCATACAGATAGGTACTAGCAAATTTTTGGATTGATAAATTAAATAAAGAATCAAAATGGATTGAGGGCTTACTCTGAGATGCGTGGTGGGGTAGTGAAATTACATGACACAATTGAGGGCCCCAGGAGTCTGTGATCTCAGAGGAGACAGCCAGGAAAATAATCAGGATGGAGAGTTCTGATAGAACTGAGGCCATGAGGGAGGGAAGGGAAGGGGGGTTAGCAGTGACTTCCTGGAAGGGATGGAGAGGATGAAATGGAAGCGTGTCCAGAGCTGAATTATGGAAGTGAGAAGAACAGGATAGAAACAGTTCATTTAATTTACTCTTTTTTTTAAAATTGAGGCCACATTGGTTTACAACATTATATAAATTTCAGTTTTTTATTCTTTTTTAATACTAAGAACTTAAATGTGCACTTTCCTGTGAGAACTATTTTATCCTCAAAAATTTTGATAATTTTAAAACATTATTTATTTTTTAAAAAGTCTACTTTTTGACTTGTTTTAGCTATTTATTCAAGGGTTATTTAAGAGTATGCTTATTAATTTTTTTGTTTAAATATTATTACTCATTTCTAATAATTTTTGCTTCATATATTTGATGCTGTCGTATTCAACAAATATTTATTATTTTTGTGTATACATTTTGGATTCTATCTTTATCGATATAAAATTCCTGTCTTTGTCCTACTTAATATTATACCTGGAATTCAACTTTGTTGGAAACAAATTGCCAGTTTCCTAATTTTTTAACCTGCTTTTAAAATTCGTGTAATAAATTTTTGTGCTCTCTCTCTCTTTGTTAACTTTTTTTGGTCATTTTATTTCAATATATCTTTTGAGAGTAGAATACATTTGATTTTTAAAATTGAACTTGATCATCTTTTAATGTTTTTATTTATTTCTGCCATGACACTTACACTTAGTTTTTTTTAAAAAAAGTTTTCTTCCTCTTTCTAATGTTTCCTGTTCCTTTTTTGTGTACTTATTTTAAACTTTACACTGTTCTGTGATTTTGAGCTAGTGTACTCTAGTTTTAATTTTACTAGTGGCTCTTTAAGTTAAAAAAAAACATTTAAAATGTGTATTTTTATTATAATCAAAATTAAGAATGAGATCATTTTTAAAAATCTTCCTCTATCAAGTAAGGGGTTTAATCTGTTTTTACTTCCCTGTCCATTTCTGAGATTTTAAAAATATAACCTGTGTTTTTAGATTCAGATTACTGATTTTAAATGATTATCCTTTTACATGCTTTCTATTTTTAAGAGATATTTTACATTTATATGTAGTTGGTCGTCATTTTTGCAACCTTTATTTATATCATCTTTAATGCATTTAAAAGTTAACCACATTCCTTTTAGATCACAAAATCTTATTTTATTGATTTATCTACTGATCATTTGATGTATGTCTCTCAATAATCTTTTTTTCAGCTTAAATTTAGGAAAAACCATATTTGCATTTTCTTTTAGTTTTCAGTGTTATGGAAGGGACATCTGAAGCTGCTTTAAATTTTGTTCTGTTTTAGGTGACTTCTTTTTCATTTTCTTTTCTCCTTCTGCCTGAATGCTTACATGGCTTTTTTCTCCATTCATAGGATTTAAGAGTTGTCAGAACGTGTCTTGATGGTGGCTTCTCTCTTCAGTTTAGCTTGGAATGTGGTGAATGAACCCTTTTCCTCTACTTCATCAGGTGTTTTTTGAACTCTAACATTTTTGTGAATTATTTTAAATCAAAACTCTCTTTTCAAACTTTCTGGTTTCCTCCACAAGAATTCACGGTATTTAAGTTGGCAGTGTCAGTTCTTAGTATCTGCCGTCTTCTTGCTCTTTGTTTTTATGTCCTTATCTCTTCCCATCTATCTTGAACACCCAACTTTTCCTCCAAATCATGGGTTCGGTTTGCTACACTATCCAGTCTGCTCTTTACCAGACATGAATGGATGTTGAATTTAAGAGGGCAAATGTTGTTGTCTAGCCGTTCTTCCTGGTCTCACCAGCAACCCTTTACATTTCATCCACTTAATTTTCTTCCTACCCCATGGTTCTTTCTCCCTGCTCTTCTCTAAGAGGGATCCTCTCTTTACCATTTGCTTTCCTGACACTCTGGACTGATAGAACATATGGAAAAACATGATCTCCTACTGAAGCTCTTGACTCACCTCAGCGCTTGGAGCTGCCCCTCCCAGTGTGCCATGTACCTCACTATTCACCCCCTTTCTCCCATCTCCAAGTCATTTACTTAGTTTTCTTCCTCAGTTACAAGTATAAAGTGTGGGCTGGCCCCATGGCATAGTGGTTAAATTTGGCACACTCTGCTTTGGCAGCCTGGGTTCGTGGGGTCAGATCCTGGCTGCAGACCTATACCACTCATCAGCCATGCTGTGGTGGCATCCCACATACAAAATTGAGGAAGATTGGCAACAGATGTTAGCTCAGGGTGAATCTTCCTCAGCAAAAAAAAAAAAAAAAAATGAGTATAAACTGAGGCTCTGAAGGGATTACAGCTATCAAAAACCTGTGCCCACACAACGTGGGGATGGCTGAGCTGTTTTCTGTTGCATACAGACCTTGGTTTCTGAATGTGGAGGCAGAATGGGAATCTGAGCCCCAGCAGAGCAGCTGTTGAACTTAACTTTGTAATTAGCCGCATCTCTTTCCATATTCTGGTAATAGTTTGCCTGCCAATCATAGTTTCCCTGTTCTTTTGGGGTTCTCCCTTTCTCTATATCTCCTTTTCTGTATCTGCTTTCCTCCTTCGTGGAAAATAAGAAGAGACTGCATTTTAAACCAGAGGTCAATATCCAGGCGATTTTTATTTCAAAATGGATTTTCTTCCTGTAGCCATCATTCTTTGGTGATGGATCCCAATTAATCAGAATTCTCTTTAAAATGTCTATAAATGCCACAAGACACACAATGGTAAAGGTGAGATGATATTCCTGGAATGAATCAGGCTGAACAGTTTCAGTTTTCTCCCTAAGTCATGTTGTGGAAAACATGATATGCTGTGGGCAGTGACTTGTTTTGGTGAAATTAGCCTGGTTTGGGAATCACAAATCTAGACTCGACCTCTGCTGCCCTATGAGGCCTCGGGCTTCTGTTTCCCTACCCATAAAAGGATGAGGCTGGGCTAAAAGATTTCTATGGTCCCATTGATTCTGGCATTCTATATATTTTGTAGTTATCATAATAACTATTGTATGCCATTTCACCTCTCTGTTGCTCAGCAAAGCCTGGGGTAGGAAGACGATGCTTTGTGACAGGAGCGTGGAAAAGTGTGTTTGTGGATAGGTGGGAAGCAACTTTGCCTTTTGGTGCCAGATCTTAAAGTGTATCTTTATTCCTTGCATTACTCCATTGGGTGAACAAGGGGAGGAGTTGCATGTTAAAGGAGATTTTTCTTTAAGGAAATTAGGGCTGACCGAACAAGGAATTGGTTGCTACTATTAGACACTAATGGCCCCTGATAAGGGGTAATTAGATAGCCTGAAAGGCAGGGTTTAGAGCAAAGTAACCAGCCTCCCTTTATGCGGGAGATACTGCATGACTATGCTTGGAATGTATTCTTTTCTCTGTAAATTTTTAATTAGCTCAAAAATCTTCATGGAACCATTTATTCCTTCCTCTCTCCCTTCTTACTTAGCTTCTTTGGCCTTGACCATAAGTTGAAATGTGAACGTATATATATGAAATGATTACTATCAGCCAAGGAGCTTTTTGCACAAATCACAAGACTTTTTATATCTTTATTTTTCATAGTTGTAAGAGTCTAAAGTCCGCTTAGATGGGCTTTTCTTAGCCAAGCGTGTATATGTTTTGGAATCGATCTGTGTGATTTGAAATATCAAGTTCCGATGTTCTTATCGCACATTCCTTTAAAAAATACACTTATCTGGCCTTGTGGATTTGATACCACAGCCAGCAGAGGGACTCTGTGACTCCTCCTGGGGAGATGATGTCTTACATTTTGGTGTTTTTTTATGGAGATTCCTTTCCTGCATTTTAAGTCAATGGGTCCTCAAAGCTGTCCACGACGAGGGTGGAGATTTTTTATATGCACTTAAGCCCTCCATCCACACCTCATTACATTCACTTATCTGGACTCAAGTTATAAGTGTATGGATATCAGGATCTTTGCCCTCCCTGGATAGTCTATCAGCTTCATATCTGGGCCAATATCACTCCTTGCCAGCTAAAGTTTGATGCAAAACATAGTGAGTTTTCTGGAAACAGATGCAAAGGTGGAGTTTGGTGTGTAGCATATTTTTAGGGAACATCAATAAAGGAACAGGGGAGATGTAGAATTGGGGAGGAGATGTCCACCCATGGTACAGGCCTGACAATACCTCTGCCAAACCTGGAGGGGGAGCTCTAGAGCGAGTAGTGTCTGTTAGAGGAAATGGCCTCTGCTTGAAACGGCTGGTCGTCTTGCTTGGTCTTTGGGTGTAGACTGCACTGGAAGGCCATGACCTTGGGTGAGGTCTCCATGTAGCTAATTGCCACAGACAGGGCACCCTGGCAACTTAACCCTAAATGAGTTGGTGACACAGTGACAACTTCTCTGCTGTGTCACCTTGGGCAAGCTACTTAACTTCCTGAGGCTCCAGTTCCCTCATCTATAAACTGGGTGAGACTGATAATTCCCCATATCTCATAGGGTTATTGTAAGAATCATAAATGAGAACATATGCTAAGTATCCTAGTACAGCACATATTAGGGTTTCAATAAATGGGAACTAGACCTCTAAAACAACATTTATTTCTTCTACAAACATTTCTGAGCATCCATTGCAGGTCAGGCATTGAGCTATGCACTTTCTTTCCGTTATCGTATTGAATCCTGAATGCCTTAGTTTCCTCGGGAAGCCTTAACAAAGAACCACAAGCTGGGTGGTTTAGAACAACAGAAGTTTATTATCTCACAGTTCTGGAGGCTAGAAGTCCAAAATGAAGGTGTAGGCAGGGCCGTGCTCCTTCTGAAGCCTCTAGGGGAGGATCCTTCTTGGCATCTTCCTTCTTCTGGTGGCCCAGGTGTTCCTTGGTTTGTGGCAGCGTAATTCCAGTCTCCATCTCCACATCACCTTCCCTCTGGCGTATCTGTCTCTGTGTCCACATGTCCCCTTTTTTATAAGGACACTAGTCATATTGGATTAAGACCTACCCTAAGACTTCATCGTAACTTAAATACCTCTGTAAAGACCTGTCTCCAAATAAGGTCACAGTCACCGGTACTGGGGTTAGGACATCAACATATCTTTTTGGGGAATACGATTCAATCCATAATACTAACAAATCTCTATGTGGTAGGTATTATTATCCACATTTCATACTGAGACTCAGAGAAGCCAAATAACTCACCCAGAGTCACACAGCAGGCAAGTGGTGGAGTGAGGACTTGAACTGAAATCTCTCTGGCTCCCCAGGGCATGCCCTTTCCACTAAAATGTTGTTGCCTCCATGTATGAAACTTCCAAATAAACTAGGAGAGATTTGAAGTTGAGGGATGAATTAGAGTCTTAACTTGCTACAGTAAAATTAGTGGTCATTAGGCAAAATAGCCTAAATCCACAAGCAGCTTGTGAACCATTTTGCTCATAAAAACAACAAACAAAAAGCAACCATGAAGGGCACCCACAACATGTCTACACTTGGCAAGGGTTTCCAAACCTGGTTTTACCATTTCCTCCTCTTACCTGCAATTCCTGGCACCTGAGACCATTTTTAACCACCAAGGCCTCAGCTCCTTTCTCTGAAAAGAAAGTTGGCAATTTGTGTTCCATAAACTATGACATAGGTCATTTAAAAAGTATCTTGTATCTTGCTTAAGTAAAGATAATTATAACAATTTCAGTCACACATACTTTACTAATATAGTCCCAATAATAATGATATCCAACTTTATTTGAGCATCTCCTCTGTGCCAGGCACTTAGAACCTGTTAGTGATGTCATTGAGAGTTTCCACATGGAATGGTGCTGTCTAGGAAAAACTCACTGTTTTCCTTTTCTCTCACACATTCACTTCTGGCCACCAAATGTGTGGGTTTTTTTCCACACTGACCAATTCTCCCCTATCAGCTGGGTGTCATGCAGTATAACTCAATTCTGACACTATCTACCTGGAATTAGTGCCAGATCCCACAGGTTAAGGGCTCAGTCCTACAAGACTGTTCCTTCCCCCCACTTCAGATGCTGCTCAAAAGTCCCAGATTGTCACCTGTGCTTCTAACCAGCCAGCTATAAATCAGAGGTTCCCATAACCTCCTTCTCAGGTTTGATAGTTTGCTAGAGTGGCTCATAGAACTCAGGAAAACAGTTTACTTGCTGGAATACTGGTTTATTATAAAAGGATACAATTCAGGAATAGCCAGATGAAAGAGTTGCATAGGACAATGTATATGGGAAGGGGCGTGGAGCTTCCCTGCCCTCTCCAGACACGCCACCCTCCCAGCACCTCCATGTGTTCACCAACCCAGAAGCTCTCTGGACCCCATCATTAGGGACTTTTATGGAGGCTTCATCAAATAGGCATGATCGGTTATTAACTCCATCCCGGAGGATGGGGGGTGGGGCTGAAAGTTCCAAGCTTCTAATCAAGGCTTGGTCTTTCTGATGACCAGCTCCCATCCTGAAGCTATCCAGGAGCCCACCAAGAGTTGCCTCCTTAGAACAAAAGAGGGTCCCATGACCCAGTCAATGCCAAGGGATTTAGGAGCTCTGTTTCAGGAACTAGAGGCAAAGGCCAAATATCAGAACAAAAGATGCTTCCAGCATCTTTATCACTTGGGAAATCACGAAGGTTTTAGGACCTCCTCTCTAGAAGCTGGAAATGAAGACCAAAATGTATATATCTTATTATATTACAGTATCACAAGTGCTGAGAGGGAACTCTGACTCTGGTTTGCTGATTGACTCTACCTTCCTTCCAAAAGGTTCCCTTTATAATTCAGTTGACAGTGATCAGGCATCTTGCAAAGACAAGACTTCATTTCACCCTTTGAACTTCTAATGGGAGAAAGTGAAACAGAATGGGCTGTTGTATAGATTAAGAGTCAGCAAATCAAGGCCTGCAGGTCAAATTTTTGGCACACCACCTATTTTTGTAAATAAAGTTTTATTGGAACTCACCAGCGCTTGTTTATTTATGCTTTATCTACGGCTGCTTTCATGTTTCAATGGGCAGAGGTGAGTGTTTGCAACAGAGACCTACTGGCCCACAAAACCCAAAACATTTACTGTCTGGCGTTTTATAGAAAAAGTTTCCCAGCCCCTGGTCTAGAGGATTTACAGGGGCCATCATCAGCACCATAGATAACTAACAATTTGAAGATGAGAGACTTTGGTTCTGAGAATCTAAGAGCAAATGTTCAACCAAAATAGAAGCTGATAGACAGGAAGATACAGAGAGAGTGTGACTGCATGAATAATGAAACTAAAATACAGGAGATGAGGATGTTGGTGGTGTACGGGATGGCAAAAGCAGAAATTCAGTATTAACAATTTACTACTAGAAAGCATTTAATTGCTAGGGTCGCGTTAAGGCCTTAAGTGATTAAAGCAGATAAAGTATCTGTAGACACATGAGTCACCACACCTGATAAATCTCAGTCCATTTCAGATGAACTAAAGTTGAAGTGGGTTTTTTTTAAAACTGGAGTTAAAAATGTTCTTTAATTTTCATTTGCCTAATGGTGTTTAGCACCTTTTCATGTGATTCTTTGCCACCTGTATATGTTTTTGGGTGAATCATCTGTTTAAATCTTTTGATAATTTTTTTAATTGAATAGTTTGTTTTCTAATTATTGAATTTTTTAAAAAATTGAGATAAAATTCACACATTGTGATGATTAATTTCATGTGTCATCATGGCTGGGCTATGGTGCCCAGTTGTCTGATCAAACATCAGTCTGTATGTTGCTGTGAAGGTGTGTTTAGATGAGATTAACGTCTACAATCAGTTGATTTTGAGTAAAGCAGATTACCCTCCATAATGTGGGTGGGCCTCATCCAATCAGTTGAAGGCCTTAGTTCAAAGACTCAGGTTTTCTGAAGAAGAAGGAATTCTCTCTCCCTCAAGACTGCAACATAGAAATTCTGCCTGAGTTTCCAGCTCGCTTGCCTTTCCTGCAGATTTTGGACTCAAGACTGCAACATCAACTCTTACACAAATCTGCAGCTTGCCCCATGGATTTTGGACTTGCTATCCCCCACAATCTCATCAGCCAATTTCTTAAAGCAAATCACTCTCTTTCTCCCTGTATATCCTATTGCTTCTATTTCTCTGGAGAACCCTGACTAATATACAAACCATAAAATTGGCCCATCCCCAGGTCATAATCAGAAGAAATGTCTGCCAAACTTGGCAAAGGCCAAGGAGAAAATGCCTAGAACCAATTGTGACAAGCTCCTAAGATACTCTGTGGAAGTTTCTGAGGGAGATCCTCTCTCCTGTGGTAATCGTGGAGGGTGGCCCTAAATGGGGGCACATTTACCTGTTAAAATGATCTCTGTGTGTGTGTTTCTCTCCGTAGACTGTGCCTTGCCCATCATGGTTATTCAGCACTCAGCCTAATGCTTGGTTCCTTTTTGTTGCTCAATATCTTTGGGAGTGAATAAACGAAAGAAAGAAGATGAGAATTCTGCATCACATCATCTATTAATGCCCTTATAACACAGCTGGAAGAGCTATGTTTTGACCATAATATAACGGATTTTCTTCCCTGGAATTCACTTATTATTTAGAAGGCAACAGCTTCTAGGAATTCTTAATACAAATGTAACATATATTGGCAAAATTTTTGAACATCACACAGTTTTTGCAGAAGTAACTGACTAACAGATGTTGGCCAACTGATTCAGTGGAATGCCTATGGAAGCTTCTCCATTTGACAGAGGAATCATAGGCACTGGTTTGTTCTATGTTCTCCACTCACTGGTTGAATCAGTCCAGAATTACATTTACCACAACTTTGGGCTCAGTCAATAAATGATGAGAAGTTAATATTTTTGAGTCCTGCTGATTGTACTTCTCTGAGGCTAGACTCAGAGGTTGGTGTCAGAATGACTCAAGGATGGTTTTATCATTCACTCTGTAGACAAGTCCTCATTTTGTGCACTGTCAGAACTGTTGGAGAAAATATAAAGACAAGAAGAAAAATAATAATAACAATTTGTACACCCATGTTTGTAGCAGCATTATTCATAATAGCACAAAGGTGGACATAACCCAAGGGTTCATTGATGGATGACTGGATAAAGAAAATGTGGTATATGTGTGCAATGGAATATTATTCAGCCTTACAAAGGCAGGAAATTCTGACACATGGATGAACCCTGAGGACATTATGCTAAGTGAAATAAGCCAGACACAAAAGGACAGATATTGTTTTATTCCACTTCTATGAGGTACCTAGAGTAGTCAAATTCATAGAGACAGAAAGTAGAAGAGTGGTTGCCAGGGGCTGGGGGGGGCCGGGGGGGGAGGGTAAATGGGGAGTTGTTGTTCAATGGGTAGAGTTTCAGTTTTTCAAGATGAAAAGATTTCTGGAGATTGGTTGTACTTAACACTACTGAACTTAAAAATGGTTTAGATGGTAAATTTTATGTTATGTGTATTCTACCACAATTAAAAATTAACAAGAAAAACAATAGTAATAATTTTAACAATGGCTATCATTTATTCTATGTTTACTATATACTAGACATTTTATGAACATCTTTTAAACAATCTTATGAGTTAAATACTCTTATGAGCCTAAGATTATGATAAGTAACAGAGGATCAATGCAGTTAAGTAATTTGACATAGGTCATAGAGCTCTCAAGTGGCTGGGGCAGCCTCAAGGCCAGATCTATGTGATCCCAGAATACCTATCCACTTTTAACCAAAAAAGAAGCATTTCAAACAAACAGGCCTGGGGCTTGGGTGAGGTGAGTGAGGCATTTGCCCCTGGCATGAAATTTAAGGGGGCACAAAAAAACTCACTAATCACGACAAATGACATGGTGAGGCAATCTTTAGAAAAATAAAAATTAGCTCAAAAATCCAAGATGAACAAAATACGAAAATTTTAAATAAAGACAAGATCTAATAGGACAAGTGAGGAGAGTTGTGCAATTGCAGGGTCGATCCTGCAAAGAAGTTACTTATTATAGTCGGGATAATTTCACATCACTAATTGATATTAAAGTGGTGCTTCCCAACCATTTTAACATGATTAGATATTTGTAATATTTAAAATGTGCAGGAGCAAACAAATGAAGAAGAGCCATGAGAACGTGTGGAAAGAGAGAAGTTTAAGCACAACAATGTGAAACGCCATCTTAAGGAACCAGAGCTTTGTAATAACTTGGCACCACATGCAGAAGGCTTAATTTCAAGAGATATTTATCCCAACGATAGTGGATAATAATGCTCTAATAAGTCCCGTACTTTGTGCTAAGACAAAATTAATCAGGGTTTTCTGAGGCTGTGTGATGTGCTGGAACCATCACACTATTGGGACTCTGCCACTTACCAGGAAGGGGCTGTTGGGGAAGGTAACTAAGCTCTCTGGGTCCTAATTTCGTAATCTTTAAAATAAGGATAATGCCCATTTTGTCAACTTCATAGAGTTCTTGCGAGGATGAAATGAGATAATAGTTGTGAAAGTGCTTTGTAAAATGGTGGTGATCTGTAGAGTTGGCCATTGTTATTTTGTGGTGGATTCTTTTTTTGAAACCAGAGTGGGGAGCCAAAACTAATATCCACCTTATAGACTGTGTCACATAGGATTTATTTTACTGTGGTTATGTTTGGGTGAGTGGGGACCTAATTCAACTCGTGGTCTCCTGAATCTTTGTGTTACTGAGTCAGAGACACACTAATCAACAAGTTAATGCAACCATGGGTAACGATTTTAACTGAGAACTGGCAGGAGATTGTAGATTTTAAGTGTTTTATAAAGGGAGATGTCTCAAAATGTGGATACATTTTATAGATATGGCTATGGTTGAACTGAGGGACAAGAGTTGGGGTTACGTGTTGGAGGACTGAGAGATAAATACGTTCTCGGTTCAGTTGACCTTTTCGTTGAGACTAAGCTGGTTCTGGGTACCTGGGAAGTGGTGGAGTACCTGGCCAGAGCTGGACATACCAAAGAAGATGGATGGTCATTTAGTCATCATCTCAGTAGTCTGGTCATTCACTTGTATGAGCAAAAATGTACCAATGTACCATCTATTGTGGACATCTTAAAAGTAGAGATAATGTGTTTTGAAAAAAATGCACTCTCCACCAATATGTCGTAAATATATTTATATCAAAATAAAATATCAAAGAAACTATTCACACATTTAAAGCCCTTAAAACTTTTTAAAGACTCTGCTTGATGAAAGTATAAGGAAGCAGGCTGTTTGTTGAAGCAATAATATTGAAAGATCTTTAAGCAACACTTCTTTGACCTTAAGTCTAAGCCATCCAGCTCGATCTAGTATTTGGTACTATTGGTACTTGGCTGCTGGAAATGCCTGGCAAGGTAGAGTGTTTTGATTTCATTTGATCTGTCATCATACTAGGTACCTGATTTTTTTCCCCTGAACTATAGAGCCTTAGATTTGGTGAACCCCACCCAAATTTCAACACCAACAGAGCTTTTGTATTAAGTTCAGAGTGAGAGATTGTTTGGACAAATAATTCATACCCTTTGATGGGAAGGGAAGATTTGTTTCAGGAAAGAGATTATCTGTGCGTGTGCCAGGTATGGGGGCCCTAGACCTCAACTTGCCAGTGCATTAGCCTGTACATTAAAGGAATTGCATTTTTATTGGATCACATCAAGCTGTTGTTTGAAAAATAAAAGTGGCCTTTAAATTTTTCACCAGCTGTGACAGGATAGAGACGGCACATCCAAAGAATGGGTTAGAAATGGTGAACAATTAATGATACCATTGTTCTCTCAGCCCATCCTTTAAGAAGAACCATCCATTTCCTCAATTGCTCTTACCAGGGTTGTCCCTCTGCATTATGTAAGGTGGGCTGTGCCTCCCTGTTAGGATAGAAAGGCCTTAACATGCCTCTCTTCTAAATTTTCATCCTGCTATCCTTGCAAGCCTCTACAAATAAAAGTACTTTAACATAGTAGTGGGGTAGGAGGGGAGAGCAGCAATGAGTCTAGGAAGGGGAAGGTGGTAAACCTTTAGAGTGATATGCCTTAAAGGGGGCCTGGGCACTTTATGGCAAATGAAGACATCAGTCAGGTGGTTGTGGAGGGGTTCTGTAAAGGGTAAGTAGCCGTGGAGATGGGGAGGAGTTGGAAATTAAGACAAAAGTAGCCGTGGAGATGGGGAGGAGGTGGAAATTAAGATAACCATCATCTAGTTCATGACCTACACATGACAAGTCCTTTTCACATTTTTAAACCAGAAGAGCCATCAATGAACTCCCCAGAGTCATTGTATTCCTAAGAATAAAGGTCTGGCAGGACCATGTAAGAGGTCAACCTTTTCCATAGAGTGTGGTGGATTCCCAGCACTGATATTTCTATGCTACCTTGATTAGATTTATACACAACATGCAATGTTCTAATTTCTATCTTTCTATCTTCCTCAATGCAGCTATTGGTGTATGGAGTTGCTTGGAGGCAATTTTTGCAATAATCATATCTAGTACCTTTTTTATAAATAGGAGCAATCTATTATTAATCTGGCTGCTTTCCAGTTTTTTTTACAATCAGTTCTTTTTCTGTTATGTCAGTGTGAAGTGTTTTTGACTGTAGGTGGGGATTGTGAATCAATAGCACCCTCACAAAAATTAATTAATTTATTTCAGGCATGTCTTAATCACAAGGATGAAACTGGTCGTCAAAATGGTTCTCCTCTGCCATAATGGCTTTATTTTGATTTCTGGTATATATAAGTGGAGTGATCAAATGGAATCTGAGCTGGAAATTGTGATTTAAATTCTATGAACTTGAGCTGTTTATAAGAAGTGGTTCTTTTTTTTGACTTTTATTTTTCTTTTTTCTTTTTTTAATTTTTTGTTTATTGCAGTAACAGTGGTTTATTGTATAAATTTCAGGTGTACATCATTATACTTCTATTTCTGCATGGATTACATCATGTTCTTATGTTCACCACCCAAAGACTAATTACAATCCATCACCACACACATGTGCCTAATTATCCCTTCTGCCCTCCTCCCTCCCCCCTTCCCCTCTGGTAACCACCAATCCAATCTCAGTCTCTATGTGTGTGTTTGTTGTTATTATCTACTACTTAATGAGTGAGATCATAGGGTATTTGACGTTCTCCCTCTGACTTATTTCACTTTGCATAATACCCTCAATGTCCATCCATGTTGTCACAAATGGCTGGATTTCATCGTTTCTTATGGCTGAGTAGTATTCCATTGTGTATATATACCACATCTTCTTTATCCATTCATCCCTTGTTGTTGGAACTTTAATAGGGATTGCATTGAATCTATAGATTGCTTTAGGAAGTATGGACATCTTAACTACGTTAATTCTTCCAATCCAAGATCACAGAATATCTTTCCATTTCTTTGTGTCTTCTTCAATTTCTTTCAGCAATGTTTTATAGTTTTCGGTGTACAGATCTTTCACCTCTTTGGTTAAGTTTATTCCTAGGTATTTTATTCTTTTTGTTGCAATTGTAAATGGGATTGTATTCTTAATTTCTCTTTCTGCTACTTTGTTTTTAGTGTATAGAGATGCAACTGATTTTTGTGTGTTGATTTTGTATCCTGCAACTTTACCGCATTCGTTTATTGCTTCTAAAAGTTTTTTGGTGGGTTTTTCAGGGTTTTCTATATATAAAATCATGTCATGTGCAAATAGTGACAGTTTCACTTCTTCCTTTCCAGTTTGGGTCCCTTTTATTTCTTTCTCTTGCCTGATTGCTCTGGCTAGGACTTCCAGTACTATGTTAAATAGGAGTGGTGAGAGTGGGCATCCTTGTCTGGTTCCTGTTCTTAGAGGGATAGCTTTCAGTTTTTCACCCCTGAGGATGATATTAGCTGTGGGTTTGTCATATATGGCCTTTATTATGTTGAGGTACTTTCCTTCTATACCCATTTTATTCAGAGTTTTTATCATAAATGGATGCTGTGTCTTGTCAAATGCTTTCTCTGCATGTATTGAGATGATCATGTGATTTTTATTCTTCATTTTATTAATGTGGTGTATCACGTTGATTGATTTGTGAATGCTGAACCATCCCTGCATACCTGGAATAAATCCCACTTGATCATGGTGTATAATCTTTTTAATGTATTGTTGTATGCGATTTGCTAATATTTTGTTGAGGATTTTTGCATCGATGTTCATCAGTGATATTGGCCTGTAATTTTCTTTTTTCGTGTTGTCCTTGTCTGGCTTTGGTATCAGGATAATGTCTGCTTCGTAGAATGAGTTAGGGAGCTTCGCCCCCTCCTAAATTTTTTGGAAGAGTTTGAGAAGGATAGGTATTAAGTCTTCTTTGAATGTTTGGTAGAATTCACCAGGGAAGCTCTCTGGTCCTGGACTTTTATTTTTGGGGAGGTTTTTGATTACTGTTTTGATCTCCTTACTGATGACTAGTCTACTCAAATTCTCTATTTCTTCTTGATCCAGTTTTGGAAGGTTGTATGATTTTAAGAATTTATCCATTTCTTGAGATTGTCCAATTTGTTGGCATATAGCTTTTCATAGTATTCTCTTATAATCTTTTTTGTTTCTGAGGTGTCCGTTGTAATTTCTCCTCTTTCATTTCCGATTTTACTTATTTGTGCCTTCTCTCTTTTTTTCTTGGTGAGTCTGGCTAAAGGTTTGTGATTTTTGTTTATCTTTTCAAAGAACTAGCTCTTGGTTTTATTAATTTTTTCTATTGTTTTTTTAGTCTCTATTTCATTTATTTCTGCTCTGATTTTAATTATTTCCCTTCTTCTACTGATTTGGGGCTTTGTTTGTTCTTCTTTTTCCAGTTCCTTTAGGTGCATTGTTAGATTGTTTATTTGAGATTTTTCCTGTTTGTTGAGATAGGCCTGTATTGCTATAAACTTCCCTCTTAGGGCCGCTTTTGCTGTATCCCATAAATTCTGGCATGCCGTGTTTTCATTTTCATTTGTCTCCAGGTATTTCTTGATTTCTCCTTTGATTTCTTCATTGACCCAGTCATCGTTCAGTAGCATTTTGTTTAATCTCCACATATTTGTGGCTTTTCTGAATTTCTTCCTATAGTTGATTTCTAGTTTCATACTGTTGTGGTCAGAAAAGATGCTTGGTATTATTTCAATCTTCTTAACTTTATATAGACTTCTTTTGTGGCCTAATATGTGATCAATCCTGGAGAATGTTCCGTGTGCATTTGAAAAGAACGTGTATTCTTTGGTTTTTGGATGGAATGTTCTCTATATATCTACCAGGTCCATCTATTCTAGTGGGCCATTTAAGGCCAGTGTTTCCTTATTGATCTTCTGTTTGGATGATCTATCCGTTGATGGTAAGTGGAGTATTAAAGTCCCCTACTATTATTGTGTTACTGTGTATTTCTCTTTTTATGTCTGTTAATAATTGCTTTATATATTTAGGTGCTCCTATGTTGGGTGCATAGATATTCACAAGTGTTATATCCTCTTGTTGGATTATTCCCTTGATCATTATGGAATGCCCTTCTTTGTCTCTTCTTATACTTATTGTTTTAAAGTCTATTTTGTCTGATATGAGTATTGCTACCCCAGCTGTCTTTTCATTGCCATTTGCGTGGAGTATCTCTTTCCACCCCTTCACTTTCAGTGTGTGAGTGTCTTTAGGTCTGAAGTGTGTTTCTTGTATGCAATATATATATGGGTCTTGTTTTTTTATCCAATCAGCCACCCTATGCCATTTGATTGGGGCATTTAGTCCATTGACATTTAAAGTAGCTATTGATAAGTATGTACTTACTGTCATTTTTTAACTTTTTTTTTTCTCAGTGTTTTAGTAGTCCTTCTCTGTTCTTTTCTTCTTCTCTTGCTCTCTTCCCTCATGGTTTGATGGCTTTCTTTAGTATTATGTTTTGGTTCCTTTCTCTTAGTTTTTTTGTGTATTTATTATACGTTTCTGGTTTGTGATTACCATGGGGTCAATATACAGAATTGATGGTCTCTTTAGTTTTACCTCTGTCTGAAAGTTCTACTCTTTAACTCCCCTCCTCTCACATTTTATGTTTTTGATATCATATCTAACCTCTTTTTTGTGCTTTTGTATCCATTACCCTCTTATCATGGAAATAGATAATTTTTCCTATTTGTGGTCTTATATTTTCCCCTTAAATAAGTCCCTTTAGCATTTCTTGTAGTACTGCTTTCTTGGTGACAAACTCCTTTAATTTTTGCTTGTCTGGGAAAATTTTGATCTCTCCTTCCAGTTTGAATGATAACCTTGCTGGGTAGAGTATTCTTGGCTGTAAGTTTTTTCCCTTTAGCACTTTAAATATATCATGCCACTCTCTTCTAGCCTGTAAGGTTTCTGCTGAGAAGTCAGCTGATAGCCTTATGGGGTTTCCTTTGTATGTAACTTGACATTTTCTTGCGGGTTTTAGGATTCTCTCTTTAATTCTGGACATTTTGATTATGATGTGTCTTGGTGTGGGCCTCTTTGGGTTTATCTTGTTTGGGGCTCTCTGTGATTCCTGTACCTGGATGTCTGTTTCCTTCCTTAGGTTAGGGAAGTTTTCATCTATTATTTCTTCAAATAGATTCTCTGCCCCTTTGTCTCGCTCTTCTCCTCCTGGGACACCTATAACATGGATGTTAGTGCACTTGATGTTGTCCCAGAGGTCCCTTAGACTGTCCTCACTCTTTTAAATTCTTTTTTCTTTTACCTGTTCAGCTTGGGTGATTTCTTCTAGTCTTTCATCCAGCTCGCAGATCCGTTCTTCTGTATCCTTTATTCTGCTTTTGAGTGCCTCTAGTGAATTTTTCATTTCCAGTATTGTATTCTTCAGTTCTGATTGGTTCCTTTTTATATCTTCCATTTCTTGTTGACATTCTCACTGAGTTCATCTATTCTTCTCCCCACATCAGTGAGCATCCTTACCACTCATTGGTTGAACTCTCTGTTGGGTAGGTTGCTCATTTCTGTTTCTCTTAGTTCCTTTTCTGGGGTTTTGTCCTGTTCCCTTACTTGGAATGTATTCCTTTGCCTCCTCATTTTGCCTCTTTCCCTGTGCTTGTGTCTATGTGTTAGGTAGGTTAGCTATGTCCCCTGCTCTTGGATAGGTGATCCTATATAAGTGATGCCTTATGAGGCCCACAGTGTGCTTCCCTCAGTTCTGAATATTCCAGGAGTGACCCCTATGTGGGCTACATGCGTCCTTCTGTTGTGGCGTGTTTGCTCTCCCTGTAGGTGCCCAGGGAGGCTGAGCTATGCTCCTGGCCAGCTATTGTAATGCTCAGCTGCTTGTAGTTGTTATGGGCCCTTCAGTCTCTTTATTAGGTATGGGGAGCCCCAGCACAGTTGGCTGCAAGTTCTAATAGCACATTTGTGTTGCAGTATTTCTTTTAAGTGAGTAGGCCCCCAGTGTGGCAGGTTGTTAGGCTCAGGGGCTTACAATTGCTATAAGCCTCCAGCCTTTAGGTCTCTTGTCAGCCCTCTGAGGATTGCAGCTGGGTGGGGCTGGCCTCAGGCATGGGAACACCCAATTGTTTCAGGCTTTGGAAGGGGGAGCAAACCCCCTATGTGGGTCTTTGAGAAGCACAAGTCTTCTGCAGCTGACACACACTGCCACCCACAGGTCCACACACACAATCAACACAGTCCTGACCCGTGCGCGTGCCCCAACCTCCTGAGGTGGACCCAGTCTCTCCACAGCAGGAGCCCCACACACTCCACCACTGCCCCACACTCTCCACCCACCTCTTATGCACTCCCTGCCCCACTGAAGTGGCCCCAGTTGCCTGGCTGCAGAGAATCCAATCACCAATCTATGCAGGCCCACAAGTTGCCTGAGGGCTTGTTGTTGGGTGGGGCCCACCCTAGGGTGGGCTGCCTGCCCTGGATTAAATTGGTGCTCTGGTGGGTGGGGCAGACCCTGGGCTAGCAGGCCCCAGGGAGAACTCCAATGGTGACTGTGTTGGCATGCCCACACCAGGCCACAACAATGGCCGCCGCCAATGTCCCAGTCCCTGGAGAGGTCTCACCTCTCACTGAGATGTACTTAGAGCCTATCAGGTGAGTCTCTTTTCACCAAAGCACTGTGCACTTTTCTTTCTGGCGATTTTAGGTTGCTTTCTGAAATGGGTGAATTTGTGCATGGGCCCTTTAAGAGCTGGTTTTATTTTCTTTGTGAGCCAGCTTTTCTGGGGGTACTCCACAATGTTTTAGTAGAAGGCAAAGTCAGATATTATGCCACTCATCTCGATTGTGCTGGGTCCAAAAAATGCCTACAGCAGGAGTGCTCCCGGCTCAGGGCCCTGCTCCTCCAGGGAGGGCTGCATACCTGTGGGCTGATCCTCAGTGGCCGTGAAGCTGGCAGCTTGTGAAGGTGGCATTTTTTCTCTCCAGAAGGGAATTTCTGCCTCTTCCACCTCAATTAGGAGTGTTGTTTGTTGCAGGAGTTCCTCTTATCCAGTTTTCAGTTCTCTCTCAGGGGTAATTTTTCCACGAGTAGTTGTAAATTGGCTGTGTCTGTGGGAGGAGGTGAGTTCAGTCTGCTTATGCCGCCATATTGACTTCCTCAAGAAGTGGTTCTTATACATAGTGAAATGTTCTTTGGGCCTGAGAATGAAATAAACACCATTTAAAACGTTCATAAAATCCAACAATCTAGCTGTGTGTGCTCTCCTTTTATTCCAGTTTCTTCTGTTATTAATTAAAAATTTGGGGGGTTTTAATGAGCATCAAGTTACCAATTATATCTGTTACAAAGGAGGGAAGAGGGATTTCTTCTCTTAGGTAGGATGTGGAAGGTTCTGACCAATGCTCTTGCTGCAACAATTAGAAAAAAACAGATAATTTATATATTTACAGAATCTATTTTTATAGGCACCACAGGCTAGGAAAGCAATGAGGACTAGATGAACTAAATTTCCAAGGAGAGAAACCTTCCAGGGTGAGTTGGCAATCATCAGCTATTCCCCCTCCCTCTGTGGTCATTTACCAATTCTGGACATGGGTGAGAAAGCAAAGACCCTTCCCCAGGAGGAGAGGACTTGCACAAATACTTGTCTAGTCTTCCCATCAAGATATTTTTAAATTTTGAGGCTACATTGGGTGGGAGGTTAAAGAGCTAAGTTGAAATCCTCTGAAGGGAAAAACTGAAACTCTCTGAATCTTTCAGGGCTGAGGAGACCAAGGCCTCATAAGGATATCAATAAAAACCTAGAATGTCCAAGCCCTATAAATAAAGGAAAAACAGAAGTATTATGAGTCTTACTGAAGCTAAAACCTAGCCCATCTCCAGCTTAACCCCTATGGCTCGAAATGTTTAGTCCTTCACACCATTTACCTAATAGAGGGAAAAGAAATTCTCTTTGGTGTGTGATAAAATCACCTCGAGTCTCTGCAGTTTTTTATGTCTAGTAGACAGTAAAAAATTACAAGACATGGAAAGAGGGGCCAGCCCTGTGGCGTAGCAGTTAAGTGTGCACGCTCCGCTGCTGGCGGCCTGGGTTTGGATCCCAGGCGTGCACCAATGTACTGCTTGTCAAGCCATGCTGTGGCGGTGTCCCATACAAAGTAGAGGAAGATGGGCACGGATTTTAGCCCAGGGCCAGTCTTCCTCAGCAAAAAAAGGAGGATTGGCATGGATGTTAGCTCAGATCTGATCTTCCTCACCAAAAAAAAAATTACAAGACATACAAAGAGCCAAGACTATATGACTGATAATCAAGGAAAAAAAACAGATAATAGAAGAACACCCACAGATGATCAAATATTGGAATTAGCAGTCAAGGACTTAAAAATAACTATGATTAATATGTTCAAAAATAGATAAAAGAGATATAATGATACAGAATTTTATCAAAGAATTGAAATCTATAACAGAATCAAATGGATATACTAAAATGGGAAGTACAATATCTGATATTAAGAATATATTGAGCTTAGCAATTGATTGGACATGGCAGAACATAGGACTGGTGAACTGGAAAGCAAGTCAATAGCATTCAAGTTCAGATTTTAAAAAAGATAGATATGTAAGATCCATGTGGAATATGCTGAAAAGGTCCAATATACATGTAATTTAATTCCCTGAATGAATGGAGGAAGAAAATAGGGCAGAATAAACTTTCAAAATGATTATAGCTGAGAATTTCAGCAAATCGAATCCCTAGATTCAAGAAACTCACTGAATCCTGAGCAATGGAAATACCACAGAAAATCATACATAGGCACATCAGTGTAAAATTGCTGAAGACCAAAGTAAAAAATAAAATCTTAAAAACAACTAGAGAAAAAAGTCACATTATGTTTAAAAGAGTCAAAGTAAGATTGACAGCTGGATGCTCATGAGAAACAATGGAGTCCAGATGATGATAGAACAATATTTTGAAAGTGGTAAAAGAAAATCACTGCCAACCTAGATTTAAGAATATTTTTCAACAGTAAAAGTGAAGTAAAGATATTTTTAGACAGAAATGGAGAGAATTCATTGCTGTCATGTTTGTACTAAAAGAAAAACTTTTATTCACCAGGCAGAAGGAAAACAATTTTACACATTAATATAGAAATGCAGGAGGAAACGAAAATACTAGCAAAAATAAACATGTGGTTAAATAGCAATAATTCCTGATTGTGCAAAGCAATAATTGTAATGTCTTGTGAAGTTTAAAATTGATGCAGAAAAAATGTATAATAACAATAAAGTCAAAGGTGGGAGGGAGGTAAATGGAATTGAACAGTTCTGAAGTTCTAGCAGGATCGGGATGATAAAAATTATAATATGTTAGACTGTGATAACTCAAGAAAGCATGTTGTAATCTTTAGGTTAACTATTAAAGGAATTGTAAAAGAATACATAACTAACATGCTCATAGAAAGAAAATAAATAGAATAATAAAAGCATTTGGTGACCAAAATATGAGAGAAGTAGAACTCACGTTTGATGAATGCTTTTTGCCTGTGTTCCAGGTAATCCTCAACATTTTTGTTGAGGGTTGGTAAATAGAATAACTGAATTTGTTGGGATTCTTAGTTGGAAACAGAAGAACATACTCTAATTTGCATAAATATAAATGGAAGTTAATGTAGGGTTTATTGGGTAGCTCATAGACTCTTGTAAGGGTAGAAAGTCTCTGTGAAGACTACTCTGACACCTTCACAGGACATATAGCACAGTTTTTATCCCGATGCTGGAGGCTTCTTTTGCTGAAGTTCACTGGAGCTGGAGGCTTCTGTTGCCTGCCTCACAAAAGCCAAAAATTGTAGGGTGCTTATGCCTCCCTACATTGCTCTCTCCTGCCTTAAAGTCTCTTGAGATCGCATCTGATTTACAAAGCTTAGATCATATAGCTGCACCCTAGCTGCTAGGAATGCTTGGAAAATGGCTTATTCCTAGGGGAAGTAGGACCGATAAGGGAGAAATTTCCCTAAACACAGGTGACTATTAAAAACATGTGTTGGAGTGTATGTGTGCACGTGTCTACAAAGCACGACAAATATCTGCTACAGGAAGTGAAGCTCATGGATGCTGAGTGCCATCTAGGGGTCTCCAAACATTAAGCGATGGCCCAGGGGTTGGATCCCAGGACGGCTGGCTCCAGAGTATGCGAGCTACTCTGAACTGTCATTCATTTGATCCCTTCTGAGTCTTTGTGAGACACACTCTATATAAAGCTACTGGGAGGATGCCAGTGCTTGCTGAACAGCACGTCAGAACCAGCAGGCTAGAGCTTGAGATAGAGATGGACCAGGAAGGCAGTGAGTTCCGTGGTGGTAATGTCTTCAGCTTGTACTCCTGCTGGCACCTGACATCCCAGGAGCTACACCTTTAGAAACTTCCACATCAATTGTCTGACAGCTCCTCACATCTCAAGGATCTTCTGTTTTCTACCCAAATGGCTGTGTGAAAAAAGAAAGTCCAAAGACAAAAAAAAAAAAAAAAAAAAAATTCTAGCTATCTAAGGATTAACAAGTGAACCAAGGGAGAATGGAATTTTTTATGGTCCAACAATAAAACAAAATCTCATCCCAGATTAAAAAAAAAAAAAAGAAATGTTGTGGATAGTCAGCCATGGGATCTGATTGTGTGTATGATTATTTTAACCCACAGCACATAATTAAAAACACTAATTTGATAATATTTTAGATCCTGCAGATAATATGGAAGTATTTTGGGGAGAAAGATTTTCAAACTAATAGATTTAATTCTCTTTTGTTTCAATAATAATGGCTTGCATTTGGAGAGCACTGGCCTATTTTCAAGTCTCTAACTTGCTCCTCTCAGCACTGGCAGGTAAGCAGTATAATTCCATTTGACAAAGGAGGAAACAGGTTGTAGGTGTAAGAGAATGTTCTGGTATTACATATGAAGACGACACTGCTTTCTCATTTATACTTAGTGTACTATCTTTTAATTTTGGTTTCTATGTTTTTTTCTAAGCATAAGAAGAGCTATTAGAAGATATTATCAATGAGCCATTAGTTATTTGTCAGCCTCTCAACAAATATGTTCATTATCATAATGATTAAATTTACATATTCTGTGTCAGGCCTATATACTAGTGTTTTCTGATTCCTGTCTGATTGCATAATGGTCATAATATGCTGCTTTTAATCGACATTGATATCAAACCAATAGCAGATAACTAAAGAAACTTTCTGAGATTAAATCACAAAAGAAAACATTGGAGGTATAGTTACTATAACTTGATTTTCTGGGTTTATTACATGGCCAGAGTGGCTCTGATCTGTAACATACTAGACATAATGTTGTTGCTCTCAAAGAACTGCCTCAAAAGACTGTGTGAAAGACATTTTCTTAAATGACGTTTTTTCAATAGATAAGTCTTGCTACCTTCAGCTTCCTTTTATTCACTTATTTTTGGTTGGGTTGAAACCAGAGAAAAAGAGACAGAAACATAAAATGTGGATGGCAAAGAAAGGCAGTTTGAGAAGGATGCGAATGAAGTTGATCAAAAACGGTGATGAAAAGGAACAGGAGACACACTACCTGGCTAAGAATCGAGTTAATTATTATTGTGATATATTTCTAGAGCACCAAAAGCGTAGTTTGTTTTTAGTCAGTGAAGCTGTTCTGCCAGAGTCCCTTCCCTCCAGGGAAATAATAACCCAATGAAATAAAACATTTGATTCAAGAGGCAAAATTACATGGCTTAAAAGAAATCAACCACAAAGGTTTCATTTATGAAACTGGTTGGAAGACATTTTTGTATTTGAAATCACAGAAACCACATTGCTTGGGCAATCTCGGCTATACTTTCTGTTGTGCATAAGTCCAAATGTCAAAATAATATTTACTCTCTGGAGTGAGAGAATGTGTTTGCATACCTATACACACGCACACTCAAACCTATAGGCTCTATGAGTGCCTGCCTTCAGGTGGACCCATGAGTTCTGCTCACCTGTGTGGGTACATTCAGGACCATTCAAGCGCAGTGCCAACGCCAGTACCTTACAGTGACCCTTATTAGCAGTGCAACTCTGAAATGCTTTAAGATGAACAATGGAACTCAATTTAACACTGAGAATGACAGTCCAGTTATCTGAAGTGAGAAGCCAGCAAGTTGAAAGCAACTTGTGATTGATTTTTGGAGTTGGAAATGCTTTTCTACATTTGGAGTGAGCCTAGAGAGTGATCTCCTTTAAAAGGAGTAATTTTCTTATCACCTTAAGAGCACAGGTTGGCAAACTACGGCCAGCGGGCCAAACCCAGCCCTCTGACTGTTTTTTGTAAACAGTTTTGTAAATGACTGTGGCACACAGCCACACTCACTTGTTTATGTATCATCTATGACGACTTGCATGCTGCAACAGTGGAGTTGAATAATTGTGGCTGAGACCATGAAGTCTAAAATGTTTACTATCTGGCTTTTTACAGGAAAAGTTTGCTGCCCACTGTCCTAGTGTGTCAGTTTGACAGACCACATACACACAGGGACAGTCATGTGAGGTTAGCTATTGCTGGGACTCTTAACATCCCTTTTCTGCATTTCTTGCCCACCTATGGGCTGCCTTTTTATTTTATTTTTATTTTTTTAAAAAAACACCTTCAAATACCCAGGTCCTCTTGCTTTCTTAGGATTCAGTGGAAAGATGTAGTTCTCCATATAAAACGGTCAGTGGGTTGCAACGCTGAAGAAATTTATATCAAGATAATATTAGTAGTTTAATGTAATATTCTTGCAATTTTTCTGTAGGTCTGGAATTTTTTTCAAATGGAAGAGTTTAACAAAAGATTGAGAAATAACAAGGAACTTATCCTCAGATGTACACACACATTTACAGACATATACATAGAACAATATCCATTATAGCATTCTTTGCAAGGAGAAAAGATTTATAGACATAGATGTCTGTTAGTGTGGGACTGGTTAAATTGTGGCACATTCATTCACTCATACAATGGATGACTATGAAGCTATAAAAAAGGAGGATGTCCCTTTTTAACTATCGGAAGATTAAAATGCTAAATGCAGAACAGTGTGATATGTTTTCACTGGTGTGGAAAGGAGGAAAGGATAAGATGGAATATATAGATAAAGCTATAGTTTTTTTCCAATAAATATTCAACCTTTGGAAAGTTGCATAGGAAACTGGTAACACTGGTTGCCTCCAGAGAGGGGAATGGAATGACTGGGGGGTAGAATTAGGAGGGAGATGTTTTTCCATATAACCCTTTGTACTTTTTGAGTTTCTAACCATGCAAGCAAATGACCTTTTCAACAAATAAAAACCAAAATAGAGAACATTTTTTAAAAGAAAAAATGCCTAGGTGTGTTACTTATATTGAGTTACCCAAGTGATGTAACAGGTGAAGGTTAACATGCTTGTTGGTAAACACCAGACTGAACCCACGTCTAAATCAGAGCCCAGAAGCTACTTGAAAGGGAGCTCAAGGCAGAATGAAGGCTTTGCTGGTGACGGAGATGACATAACATTTGTCCTTTTTAAATCCACTGACTCTGTTGGCAAAAAATTAACGAACTTCAATCAGAGGCAAACGTCAGCTAGTTAATGTGTTTGACCATTTCCGCTTTGCTCCTCTGATGGCTGCTTAACCTGACTGATGAGTAGGTTAATGTGATTACAACCACTGAAAATTCCAATGGAGTTAAGGGATATAGAAATATAGTGCTTACATTTTAATTATTAAAGCTTAGATTGACCAAGGAGCTATGCCCACTGGTGGATTTCTACTGCCCTATCAGACTCCAGGGACAATTTTAGTACCTGAGATGGAGCCATCCAGGGAAATTTCGTTGGTATAATCTTGCAAACTTCCTCCCCCACTTCTGCTGCCATATTGACAACAGTTCCCCAGAGTGGTATATTATTTTTGATGTTCTTCATTATTCTTTAATGTCCTAAACTTTTTCTGATGCAAACATTTTACCTGAAGTAATTCTTACTTATGCAACTTGAAAATAATTATTTTAATCGTTTTTTTTTAAAAAAACTTTTGATTGAAGTAGAATATAGCCCTAGAAAAGTACCCATATTATATAAGTCTACAATGAATATTGCAAGCTCAGTGAGTTTTCGTTAACTGACCACCAGTGTAGCCAACCCTAGATCAAGAAATAGAACCTTAATCACATCCAGAAACCCTCCTGGAGCCCCTGTCCAGTTTCCACCCATTGTTCTCTCCCAAGCCTAACCATTATCCTGACTTACAACAGCAGATTTGGTTTTTCCTGTTTTTCTACTTTATATAAATGGAATCATAAAGACGTATTGCTTTGTGTTGGCTTCTTTTGTTCATGTTATGTATGTGAGGTTCATCTACATTGTTGCATGAAATTGTATATTGTTCATCTTCATTGCTGTATGGATTTCTATTAAGTGACTATATCATAATTTATCCATTCTACTGATGATCGGCGTTAGCTAGTTTCCAGTTTTTGGTTTTTATAAGCGGTGCTACTGTAAACATTCTTGCACACACTTTTTGATGAATATTTATACACATTTCTGTTACCTATGTCTAGGAGTGCAATTTCTAGGTTACAAGGTATGCATATGTTTAGCTTTAGCACAGTGGTTCTCAAGATTTCACATGAATCAGAATCACCTGTAGAGCCTGTTAAACCACAGATCTCTGGGACACACCTGGGGAGTTTCTGATTCAGCAGGTCTAGGGTGGGGCTGGAGAACTTGTATTTCTAACAAGTTCCCAGGGGATGCTGATGCTGCTGGTCCAGATACTGCCAAACAGTTTTCCAAAGTATTTGTACCAATTTGTACCGATTTACCAACCCACCAATATGAGAGTGCCAGTTGCTTTACTTGGTATTAGCTTCTTTTTAAATGTCAGCCATATGGATGGAAATGGAAGGTATCTCCTTGAGGTTTTAATTTACGTTGACCTAATTACTAGTGAAATTGAGCTCCTTTTCATAATTTATTGGCCAATTGGATATTTTTTATGTGACGTGTGTTCAAGTCTTCTGTTCATTTTTCTATTGGGTTGTCTTTCTTTTTCTTATTGAATTTTAGGAATTCTTTATATATTCTGAGTGTTGGTTCTTTGTTGGAGTTTGCATTGCAAGCATCTTTTTCCACTCTGTGGATTGCCTTTTCACTCTTTCAATAGTGATGAACAGAAATTCAGAATTTTAATATAATCTAATTCATCTTTTTCTCTTTTAAAGTTAGTGCTTTTTGTGTTATTTAAGGAATCTTTGTCTACTCTCAGGTCGTAAAGATTTTCTTTTATATTTCTTTAAAAGATTTACTTTTTTGCCTCTCATATTTGGATTCAAAAATCATCTGGAATTGATTTTTGCATTTCTTTGAGTTGCACTAAGAGATTTTCGTATACTAAAGTAATCTTCTTTAAGGCCCTGTTTAAAATTGACTTCTTTGTATCCATTTTTGGTACTTTTTAAAAAGATCAGTGCTATACAGCAACTTTTAGAAAATTCAAGGGATCTGCTTTAACCTACAATTGTATTGAAAGCAATACTTCAAATAATAAATGCTTTTTATTTACTTAGGATAGGCTTACTTTCGATGAAGCCAAATTTAAGGCAGTTACTGAAACTTTTAAGTAACATAAAGCACTTTTTTCATCTTGTGCCAAAACTATAATGCCCACAATAATTTATATTTAATTTTTAATACAGTTATCTATCCTGAGTAATTATGTGGGCTGCTCCCAGTATTCCATTCTCTGTTATGTGGTTTTTCTGAAGACTGTGGTTTCTTTGTATACCTACTGGGAATTATTACCTTACTGATGAATTTCTCTTCTGAAGAGATATCAACTACGAGTCTCAGTGTCATATTTTTTCGCTTTAACTTACAAAACAGGCACAGGGTCTGGGTGCTCCCTTTATTTCTCAGGGGTTTAGAAACAATGCTCTCTTTGTGTTTAAAGAAATATTTTAGCAAGACTGTGCTACTTTGTGAGAAATACCTTTAAAATTGGCTGAAAGAATTGATTAAAATTACTCTACATGTTTTGCCATGTCGTTTTGGAGCAACCTGCTTTTTTTGGCAAACAATGTACTCGAAAAGTTAAGAAAGCCTCTTGGTATTTGGTGGTCAGACTGGCCATGCCATTTTGCACAGAAGGAATGAAATTTGGCTTAGAAATTAGACTGGGGACAATTAAAAACTTTTACAAAGATTGAAAAATATATCGTACACCAACTGTGAGGTCTGTTATTCAGACTCCTATGTCTTACTACCAAGAAACTGATCACTCAAAATCTGTGATCTATGATCTAGCATCTGCTGCTAGAATGCAAGTTCCACGCGGACAGACACTTTGCTGGTTTTATTCGTCACTTTATCTCCATCATCAAAAGCAAAGCAGTGCTTGACACTTGTAGGTGATCAATTAATATTTCTGAATTGAAAGTAGGAATGAATCAATCCTTGTGCCTTGAAAGGGTGGGATGCTGCTGAGTGTGGAGTTAGGAGATTGATCAATGGCTTCCATCTCTGCCCTCTCTCATCTTGGATCTATTCTAAGGGTCTTCTGTAGGGAGTCTCAGGCACAGTCACACTGGATGTTTCTTACTCCAGCCTTTTTGAGCTTGCAGACTGTAGAGGATGTAGATTCTCCCCTCCCCCCCACCTCCACCTCCCACCTTCAAGCATGAGGCAGAGTTGAAGATGAGCCCAAAGCTGCAAACTTTCAGAAGCATGAAGGTTATGGTGTTCCTGCTGGTGATAGGGTGATTTAGGAGACAGGAATGTAAGTTACAAGGAGGAGGACATTTATAGATATGTTGAGAGTGTTTCGACACTATAAAATCTAGCAAGAAGGGCTCATTTAATTCAGATGACCAACTATTTAATCAGCAAACAAATTATGGACTGGTTTGCAAGTTACAAATGATTAGAATTTAGCTTACATTTTTTAAAAAATGTGAGTGAATATAGGATTTGTTTATGACTGTTTAAGGTCTTCTTGAAACACCCAAAAGGAAATATCCATTTAATGGGACTGGAGTTAGAAGGAGAGATACCAAATACAAACTCGAGGACCATTCAGAGGTACATGCTCGCTGAAAGCACATGAGTAGGTGAGTTGACTGAGGCTCATGTTCTTGTTAGTGGGGCTTGGGAATAGAGGAAGAGTGAAAACGAGATGCCATCCCTTTTCACCTCTGATTTTCAGAACCTAGATATGTGTGCCAATTTTTATTGATTTTAGATTAGTCCAAACCTTTGTAGTTCAGTTATTTAATTGAGAGTAATGGCCTATATGACTCTACTGTCTTTTCCTTTTCAACTTTTTATCCATTGCTCATATTTGCCTATGCATTTCTTACATGCTTTTCATGTACGTGGTTCTACCTCTGTGTTCATTGTATTAGTCTCTTCTCAAGTTCTTTGAGGAGAGCAAATGACTTCCTTTTTAGTTTCCCATGGTGCCTGATGTAAAAGAGCCTTTGCTGAGCTTCTTAAACTTGTATTGCATTTCACAGGTGAAAAGTAAATATATAGGGCATGGAAACTTCTAGAAGAACAGGTGAACTTGTCTCTCCACTTCTCCATACTTTAGTATTTATCCCTGGACATTACAAAAACTAAAGCAACTTTCCCTTGTTATCACACAGTACAAAAAAACAGCTTATATAGCTTATAAGCAAGAAAACTTTCTCAATTAGATATACAACAGTATTTAACTTATAGGGCATGCTATAGAGTGATTTTAAAGTTTCATGTAGAGAATAATAATGATGATACTACTACTAATAAAGTAGTCATCATAAATAGACTCCTTATTATCAGGCACTTTGCTGTTTTATACATGTTATTACACATATTTTTTCATTATTTTTTATACATATTATTTAATTTAATCCATAGATAGCCTTGTGAAATAAGTAATATATAGGTGGGGGAAACGAGGCTCGGAGGTATTAAGCAACTTGCTGAGCCACACTAGGTGAGTGGCAGAACCACACTCTTGAGCATGACTGGCTGACATCATGTTCCGTTACTTGTGCTCTATTACTAAGCTGCAACTTTGGATTCAAGAGAAAGCTCATCTTTGGGTATATAAGAGAAAGCTACTAGTTAGAAGAAGAAAAGTTGCATCAGAAAACTCTTGAATAAAAATCATGAACTCGTGCCTTTAAAAACATCTTTGTTAGAGCCTTGAGTATAGCCAGTGGCAGAAAAACTGTGAATTACTCATTGGGAAGAGTCATTTAACGTACAGCATAAAAACTTATTAAGCAACTATTATGTGCAGGTAATGAACTAGAGTGTCAACATTAAATAGACTACAGGCCTTCTCTTCCGAACTTATAGCCTAGAGAGTAAATATCTCTCTGTGCTTTACTTTCTTCGTCTCTAAGAACTCAAAAGAGAAATTCATTAAAATGCAATGTCTGCTTGACTTTCCAGCTGTATAACTAATTGGTTTTATGAGAAGAATGGAAAATTTTTATCCAAGACAGGCGATACATAGGACATGAACAGATAGCCATCTTTGAAGAAACATTTTCTTTCTTCTGTTAATATTGGAATGTCATACAGTTATTTTCCTAAAATGTTGAAATTGATATAAAAAATTTTTATAAGCCATCTAGTGTAAATGAATTTTTTTCCCATCCAGCTTGGCTGGAGAAGCCTGAAAATTGGATACGTTTCCTGGGAACGCAGAAAAAGAGTGAAAAGTCAGAGAAGAGTGAGCAGAAATTCCAATTAGCCCTCTTCTGATACAGTCAACACTGTTCAAGGATGCTGCGAGTTCCTTGTCACGGACCATCATAGGAAATTAGAGCTGACAGCTGGAAACTGTTCATACAGATTTTCTATTTTTTCTTTTAAGTAAGCTGTATTAAATCACACCAAAAAGAGCTGACATATTTAAAATCCTGGCTATTATATCACATTAAGCACAGTAAAAATCTACCCAAATTTCACAACTCCAGATCACCTGGCAAGGACGCTGTGTGGACATATTAGAGTTGGCCACATTTCCCAGGCACATGAGGCTGTCCCTATGCTTATCTTGCATTTCATAGTGGAAAGTCATCTTGGCTTTTAGTTCCATCCTTCTCATCACCACATATCAGCAGGCATAGCAAAAGTTTCCACTGCTACTGCTCCAGGTTCTGGTGAACCCTGATAAGTGGTCAACAAGACAGTGAAAACTGACAAGAATAGCCAACAAATGCAAATATCAACCTCAGAATAATTAAGTGCAAGGATTTGTCTATAAAACAATAGCCTACAGATCAGGGTTTCTTATATACTCACATGTAAAAAACCAGAGTTGGACTCCTTCAGAATTCTCTGCAGGCGGGGTGGATTTGCTCACAGCCAGATGCCCATTTGGAGTTGTCCTCACATGTCTCCAGTGGCCATTTTCAGCGGTATCAATGCCAGTAATGGAGGCATATGGCCTCACTATTTGAAAATCAGTGTCTGTGGGGCTACAATAGTACATTTAAATTTTTCCTCTAGTGTTTTTCATAAAAGGTATGTTAAAACTATTAAGTTTATTTATTTATTTTTTTGGTGAGGAAGGTTGGCCTCTGAGCTAACATCCATTGCCAATCTTCCTCTTTTTGCTGAGGAAGATGAGCCCTGAGCTAACAGCTGTGCCCATCTTCCTCTATTTTGTATGTGGGATGCTGCCACAGCCTGGCCTGATGAGTGGCATGTAAGCCCATGCCTGGGATCCAAACCTGCAAACCACAGGCCACAGAAGTGGAGCGCACAAACTTAACCGCTATGCCACCGGGCAGGCCCTTAAGTCTATTTTTAAAGACATTTTGTGTCTTATATTTTGTCATCATTTTTGCCTGTTTTTCTGGGAGCATTTCCGTTTCATCTCTTGCTACCATTTGCATGATGTGCTAACAAAGAAGGAAAAAATGATGAGTAGAAAGAGTAAGCATTTAGCAAATTATCAAATGAATGGATCATTACTCCCTAAAAACGAGGCCTGCTGTAATTTTCTGACCACATGTAATTTTCTTATAGAAGCCATTTGACTCTTGGGAGCAAATGAAGCAACTGAGAACTTTGAGAATGATGAGTGTTGCCATGTGTTCAAGTCTGTGCTTTGGAATAAAACCACATTATCTTTTACTTGGCTTCGTGACTCTGAATCTATACTGAAATGTCCTTGGGGGATGTAATTCTAACTATATTATATTCAAGTTTAGTTTTGGAAAAGTTAGGTTACGTATGGACTCCTAAAAACATGAATATAACTTCTCAAGTTTCTCTCTCATTCTCAGAAATGAGAGCTAAAGTTATTTTTAGAGATTAGAATTGAATGGAGACAGTGATCTATTGGTCTGATGCCTATTTTTATGACATTACCCCTGAAATGTTGCATATTTTCATGCTTAGAAATACCCTCTAACTTTGTAACATACTCAGAGGATTTTATCGTACCTATTCTTTGCTCCGTAAATCACATAATGGCTGTTGTCCAAAAGCAGTAAGATCTGACCTGATGTCTGATCTGTGGAATGAATGTCACATGGTTCATCTTAGGCCCATGAAAGGCTGGAGGGGGTTGTTCTTCACAGGTCAGCATCTGGGCATGAGGCCACGGCAGTTCTGACTCTGCAGGAAAGGTAGTCCGAGTGTAGGAATAGCATAAAGCTGCCTGTCCCTTCGTGTTTTAGTCTTTCTCCAGCAGCCAAACTACAAACCAAAGTGCAGTTTTCATGTGAAAGTCGGGATGATTATTCACACGGAAATTCAATTCACCAAGAACAGAGCCATGAAATTGCCCAATTCCAGGGGGTACTATTCATGAAGAAAGAGTGTCGTGGTAGGACTGATCAAACAGCATCATCCTTAACCACAAACGAGGAAACTGCTGTTTAAAATTAATCCTCAAGTCCATGACTTTTAATATAAAGCAGAGAATTGGATAAACAGCTTGTGCCTGTAGCGCATTAGGCCAATGATATTGGAAAAATTGGCAGCAAATTATTTTCCAATCAATGTCAGTGTCCAAGGTCAAGGCTAGAGGGATAAGAGTGAGAGTGAATTCAACAATCTTGCTTAAAGGAGCTTGGAAAATCAGGAACACCAGGCTATAAGTAGACATATTGCAGAGGATTGGAGGTGGAGGATGTCTTGAACAATTGACAACAACTGATTTTATATTTTTCATTCCCTCCACCTCCTTTCCCAGCTCTTCCTCCTTTCTCCCCTTCCTCTCTCTCCTAGGTGACAGAGATTGCAAGTTGGTCCCCATTATCGATTTCCCCTTTTCTCAATTGTTATTGAACCCCAGTTTTTAGTGGGGTTTGTGGACATCTTCCTAGCCCCATTACATTTCTCAGTCTCCTTTGCAGTTGGGTGAAGCTACATGGGTAAGTTCTAGAATATGAACAGGCATGATGAGTGCACCTTCTAGCTTGTGCCTTTAAGGGGAAGCACGCTCCTTCTTTCCTTCTCCTTTGGTTGGGATGAGGATGAGGTAATGAACATCTTAGTCCATGCAGATGAGAGAAAGACCCTAAGGATGGCAGGGCAGCAAGGTAGAAGAATCCTGGGTTCCTGACACCTCTATGCCTCCACATCAGCTGCAGACTGCACATGCCCAGACCATTATGTGAAATAGAAATAAACTCTTTTTGTTTAAATCACTACTATATTGAGTCTTCTTGTCACATCAGCTGCCCTTGTCTCCTAACTAATACATTGCCCTCTCTTCCCACTTGACCTCCCTCATTCCCTCATCCCTCCACTCTCTTATCTTTTTCTTCCACCTTCTGTGGGACTATCCAAAGCATAGACCAATGGCTCTCAAACTTTAGTTTGATAAATATTGCTAAGGTAGACCTTCTTAAAAAATGCAGACACCCAGGCTCTGCCTCTAGAGGTTCTGGCTTAGGACATATTAGGTGGGTGTAAGAATCTGCATTTTTAGAGCAAGCCCCTCAGGTGATTTAGATGGAGGTAGTCCATGGGCTACATTTGGAGAAGCATTGGTATAGCATCTATGCCTAGCACGATGTAGATGCTCAAAAAAGCACTTGAGAGAATGGGTTGCAGTAACTCAGTGGGATTCTGCCAACACTTCATACAGGTTGAACCCACAAGATACTTAAACAACTGCTCCATTGACTCAGCTACCTTGAAAGTATCAGATATGATATTTTAAACAACACCAACAACTATCAAATCAGTTATTTGGCCCAATGTAGAAAAGAACAACTGGTTGACCCAAATTTTCAATATCCAACCTTTATATAACTTTAGAATGTAGATTTTTGTTGTTGGTAGTTTGCTTTTGAGCAGTGAAGTTTTTGAATAGTCATATGCTTTCTGAGGTTTTCAACTACTCATTCTTGAATGGCAATAATTGTGAAGCTCAGTGAATAGCATTAGTTAATTAAGATAATCCACAAATAGTTGAGTTCTTATGTGATAAAAAGATGAGCAGAACACAGTTCTGCCTTCAACTTTCACGCAGTCAGCTTGGGGGACAGAGACGAACAGTCCAACTAATACCAAACAGTGTGAGAAGTGCTGCAATAGAGGAATGCGCAGAGAGCTAGGGGCCAGACAGGGTGACCTAAAGGTGACCTGAAGACTTAGCCTGAGGATATCAAAGATAGCTTCCCAAAGGAAGAGGTCAGTGAGCCAAGCAGAAGTTAGGCAGGCAGAGAATGTGGTCAGTTGATGGGAAGGGAAGGATGCTCAGGCCAGAGAAGACAGCATATGTCAAGCCACAGGACAAAGTGCATATGAGCAGAGCTCTATGTATCTGGTGTAGCCAGTGGGAAAAAGAATGGCAGGGTGAAAGGACCCACTTCATGAGGGGGTGTGTAATTCAACCCGAAGTGTTGAGGCACCATTGGAAGATATTAACCAGAGAAGCAAAATCAATAGCTGTCAATTACACTCCATCACTCTGGCAATGTGTGGAGGATGAACTGGAAGGGAATAAGATTGAAGACAAGGATTCGAGGTAAAACGATAAGAATATTAACTAAGACAGTGGCTGTGGATGAAGGAGAAGAGAGTGAGATAATTAAGTAGAAGAGGCAGAGCTTAGAGACTGGGATATAATGAGGAGAGAGAGGGTCTGGGATTATGTGTAATTTCTGTTTTAGGCAACTAGTTGAGTGGCTATGCCATTCATTCAGAAAGCAAATAGGAGAGGATGAAGAGGTTTGTATTGAGGGGAGGGGGGAAAAGTTAATGTGTTTAGACTTAAACATATTGTATTTGAGGAGCCTATAGGTTATCCAGAAGGGAATGTGGCTATGATTCTGAAACCCAGGAAGGAAGTTTTTTGTCTCAAGACGTAGTTTTTGGAGTCATAAGGTATAGATGGTAGCTGAAGATGTGTACAGGAAGGGCTCACCCAGCAAGAGCGTGTAATGAGAGTCAAGCAGAGGACCTAAGAGGGAAGTCCACGCAAATTAAATAAGAGACTGTCCCAAGCTAATGATGCCTTCATCCAGAGACTTACTCAAACCCAAATTCTGCAAAACACTCACCTCCTCCATGAGGCTGTCCTGATTACAGCCCCAAGAAGATTCACGTGCCCTGCTCCCTGTTCCTGAATCACTGTTTCATAGGACTGGTGTAACACACATCTAGCTGCATCATGCCTGGTTGCAGAGACAGATGTCTGTCACTTTGCAGGCTAGGTGATGAGTGTCTTAAAGACATGGACCATATTTTATTCAATCTGTATCCCTAACACAGTACGGTGTATCAGGCCTCAGGGCATTTGCGTGATAATAGTTCACAGAGTAGAGGAATGATTTAATTTCTTGTTTGTTTATTTATTTATTTTCAAGTCTTTCAATGCTAGCCACGCTGTTGAGCTGTTTTTAATGTTCATTTCTTTGCAAAACTTTTTACATAAAGTTTCCCTTTTCTGAATTAAAAAAACCCAAAAACTCTATGGAATTTTGGAGAACACAGTTTTCCTGTTTCTACTCTTCCTTCCTGCCCTTCTCATTTCACATCATTCTGGCCTTGTCTCAGGCCTTGATGTCTTTCTCTAAAGTCATTTGCTGATCTTTGATCTTGCTACTCATAAACTGGGATCTTGGTTTCAGTAGAATTCATGGCTTTGAATGTTGCTTTTCTTTTACTTGTGACTATAGACAACATTGCTTTTGAATCAATATTATGAGAAAGAGAAAAATTAAATTTGGTGAAAATACAGTTTTTTTCCCTATTGTCTGTCATTTAAAAATAGTAAAAGAAAACCAAAGAATTTACTTGAGGGTCATAATGAAAAGCCTCTGTTTTATCCGTGGTTTAGCTCAAATGTGAAAGCTGATTTTATTTCTATCGTGAATTGTTGGCAGTATTTAGTTTTTGGTTCAGCATATTTCTTTCATTTAGATATTTATTCATGCTGCCTAAAAGAGGGATTTACCATGAATATTTTAAAAAACTGAATGATAAATGAATAATCTTTTCTGTCAACTTGGAGTATGTATTGAAGTTATATACTAAAAATTCCTTGCAAAGAGTTCAAATCTCAGGATTGTGAATTTTCTTCTATTTCAGAATAGTTTGCCTCTTAGTGTCTTTTGGAGGCAAGAGAAGTACAATATGTGAATATTAGTGCATACTTTTGGGATATTCTGAAGTGAATGTAGCATATCAATTAAATTATGTTCTTAATTTGTCTGGGTAAGGAAAATGGAGTTTTTAGTTCATTTACCTCTAGGTTACAAGATTTCTCAGGACACGTAACTGTTTGCTTTATAACCACTCAGGTGGGATTTCCAAATATGGTGTAGACCTATCCAAGCATAGACCAACTGAATCAGAATTTCTAGGTGAAGACAGGTATCTGTACTTTAGTCCCCAGATTATCCTTGTGCTCACCTGGAGGCTGAAAACCACTGCTTAGTAGAGTGGTTCCAGGCATAAACGAGGACTCTATGCTGAGGCAACAGGGTTGTCCATGGAACTGAGACAGGCATTTGCAACATTACTCAATATAATGACAAGAATCATAATCTTCTTCATTGCAACAGTAGATCCCAGAACTATAGAATAGAAGAGAAATCACTGTATGGCAGATGTGTAGTCTTTAGTCTTAAACTTAACTACTATACTTTAGTCTACATTAGTCATCATTTGCTTGATTCTCTATGTCCATGTAGACTTTAAGCTCTGGGAGGGCAGGGACTGGTTCTGCATTGTTTAGAGCCATGTCCTCATCATGAAGCTCGGTCCCCAACAAATACTCAATATATCCTTATATACTGATAGACAGGAGAGCTATCTAGTTAGCTTGAGGCAAGAATCACGTATGGTCTTGCACCCACACTTGTCCCTGTCCACACACAGACATACACCCCTTACACATATCTTGCAATGCTACAAGACTAGTTTCAAAGGACAATGACGACAGTTCTTGTCGTTGGCTACTGATGCCAGAATGACTCCAGTAGTACCACCTGATGAGCATCATTCTGCTCAGAGACAAGAGAAAAGCCAACATGACATGAGTTTGCATGGACACAGTACTCATTTCCACATGGGGCAGTTTTGGGTATATCTATCTGTTTCACATGTGACTCCAGGAAGGAGTGAGTTTACTGTGAACCAGGGTGGCTTCCTCTGAGAAACTGTTCCTGAAGCTCAAGTCCAACTGGACATGAGCTCTCTTGTTCTTGATTTCCCCAGCACATTGCACCTTTCTTTGGTGTTTGCCAGTCTACTGTACTTTAATTGTCTTATTTACCTTATTAAATTATGAGTTCTTTGAGGGAAAAACCTTCCCCAAGGTTACATAATCATAGCTGGGTCATGAACTCTGATTTTATAGTTCAAAGTCCCTCTTTGCACCAATTAGTAACCTGACACAGTGCTAAACTATTGTTCCTTATTATTATCCCAATAGGAATGGTATCAGACAGATTTTGAACAGATAGGTAGTTGATATCAGGTCTCTTGAGAATGGGAAACAGTATAGAAGCCTTTTATTTGGAAAGAGGGGAAAGAAAGTTCTGGGGAGCAGGACTTGGTTAGTGAGGATGGTCTTGGGGAGAGGCCATCATGTGAGACGGGCTCCAGAGGCAGCAAAGGCCAACGTGCAGACAATGAATGTCTTGATGGGGAATTATCACTGTGTAGTGTGGACATTAAGAAGACATTGGGAACTCAGATTGAGAGAAGAGAAGAAAAACTCCGCTATTTCACAGTTTGGCCTCTTTTAATATTCTTGCTGCCAAGAGGGGATCTGGGTGATTAAAGACTATAAATGTACTAGAATCTTTTTCTAAGGCTGGATTTTGGAGGCACAATTAAAATTCTCCACAATAAATAGACCAACTACTTTAGACTAGTGCTTCTCTGTACTGGTGTTCATGGCCAATACCTTGCTCATACGTGTTGATCAGTGCCTAAGTTTTTATTGAAAATATGCATAATTAGAGAAGTAATGACACTTGACGTGTTTTCTGAGGGCTATCTACTTATTTCAAGATGGTGGAATGAAATGCAAAGAAATTAATATTTTAATATTAAATTTAATTTAATATTTAAATTTAATGTTAAATTTTCATATTGTAATATCTTGATATTCTGTAGTACTGCTAACTTTAGCAAAATGAATGCAATCCTTCAAAATTTAGAGGGGATGAATAAACAGTCAAACACAAAATTCTCCGTAGGTGGAGGGTGTGCTAACTTGATTGATAAATTAGTCTTTAACTGGATGATAGCACTAAGTTTCTCTGGTTGAGGTTAGTCTATGCCATATGTGATTCTGTGAACTTGATAAAGTATTATTTAATATGAAGACTTTCAAATATTATCATGCTTAAGAATCAACTGGAGAGCTTCTGAAGATGCAAATTCCTACACCCCACCACTAGATATTCTGATTTAGTAGCCCTGAAGTAGGGCCCAGAATCTACATTTTAAACAAACTGCCAAGAGATGCTGATGCTGTTCATCTGTGGAACCCCCTTTGAGTATTAAGGGTCTAACAGAATTGGAAAATGCAGTTTCAAAGTAATAGAAGCTGGATGTGTGTTTCTTAGTCAAACTTCTCACCACTAAACCAACCAGTATGATGATCATTAAATTAATTCTACTTTTAATATAGTTTTTCCTAACAAAGAGAAGAAAGAACATGTCAAATTTCTTTACAGGACAACTTGGCATTGACTCTGACTTCTTAAAATTATGATTTTATTGATTCTCCATTTTATTAAATAAATGTTCCTCTTGCTCGCTTTAGCTGGGGGGGAAACATGTTTTCAGTGCAATTTTATTGTCCATCTGTTTCCTGCTTGTTGAAGTGCAGAAGAAATATTTAAACCAAATAGACAAAAAGAATCATCACAACAAAAGGGATGAACAAAAGTTACATTATCACTTTTATTAAACAAACAAAAGTAAAAGTATATTTGGTTAGCATTTGACAAGGTTACTGTGATGGTTAATTTTATATATCGATTTGACTGGGTCATGGGGTGCTTAGATATTTGCTCCAGTTTTATTCTGGGTGTTTTGCTGAGGGTGTTCTTGTATGACAGTAACACTTAAATTGATACACTAAGTAAAGCAGATTGCTCTTCTGAATGTAGGTGGGCTTCATCCAATCAGTTGAAGACCTGAATAGAAAAAGGCTGATCTTCCCCTGAGTAAGGGAGAATTCCTCCTGCCCGATAGCCTTTGAGCTAGAATTGGCTTTTTCCCGCCTTTGCACTTGAACTGAAACATTTGCTCTTCGAGGTCTCGAGCCTGTTTGCCTTCAGGCAAAACTATACCATCAGCTCTCCTGGTTCTCTGACCTTTGAACTTGGACTGGAACTTACCATTGGCTCTCCTGGGTGTCCAGCTTGCTGACTTACCCTGAAGATCTTGGGACTGTCAGCCTCCATAGTTGCGTAAGCCAATTCCTTATAATCTCTCTTTCTCCCTCTCTTTCTCTTTCTCTCTCTCTCTCCTAGTGGTTCTGTTTCTCTGGAGAACCCTGACTAACACAATTGCATTATAGCTTTTTATCTCTCTTGTTTTGTCTTATCTTTTTTAAGAAATATGCTATAATTTCCCTGGTGTTTGGAAAGGTGGGATGTTTGAGGTCCTATTTACATCATGTTTTGTGCCTCAGAAACTTTTTGTATATCAGATTGCACACAAAGGACAGGAATGAGATACAACTCACACATATCACAGTTAGCACATCCCAGTGCAAATCCGAGCCCAGGGGGTGGCTTGGAGCATCACGCAAGCTGCACTCTCATCTTCCTTGAAAGCATGTCAACCCAGGGTATCATATCATAGACCTTTCATCAAAGCATAGGCAAGACAGGGAAGGGCAGGAGACGGATGGAGACCTGGCAGTAGGTGTGCCTGTCACTGAGCATTCATAGCTATGTCATTGGCTGTCTGTCCATTGTGGTGTTTTCTGGCTCAAGAGTCATCTTCTGAGAACCCTTCATCAAGACAAAGAAGGGCAGTTTCCATAGCCCACTCCAGTCTTGGAAAGCCATCATACTTCACCTTTAAGGTAATACTGCCCTTGAGTGATTATTACCTTTGTTGTTAGAGCCATGGACTGGATTCTGACTCCTAGTGTCCCTGTGTACAGCAGAGTGGAACCCTGCCTTGTCTTTTTGCGCTATCCTCTCACCTTCCAACACTGTATTAGACAATGATCCACTGCTATTCATAGAGTTTTCATGGCCAGTTTTTTTGGAAGTGGGTGGCCAGGTCCTTATTCATAGTCTGTCTTAGTCTGGAAACTCCACTGAAACCTGTTCACCATGGGTGACCCTGCTGGTATTTGACATACCAGTGACATAGCTTTCAGCATCACAGCAACACCCAGCTACCACAGTATGACAATGACAGATGGGTGGTGTGGTTCCCCCACTAGGAAGCAAACCTGGGCTTCAGTGGTGAGAGCACTGAATCTCAACCACTAGACCGCCAGGGATGGCTGATTATTACTTTTGCTTTCTTGAAAAGAGAATTGGCTTAAAAAAGATGTGGCCTCATTACCAGGATGGAATATCAACATATACACATATGCTTACCCAGAATCCTGTATGAGGCACACCTGGGAAAAATCACATTTCTCCTTTTCTTAAAAATACTGACTTCATTAGTAAAATGGAGATGTTTTCTTCATTGCAAGAAAAAATAATCCTTTCAGCTGAAAATGGGAAAGAATTTAGTAAGTTTGAAAAACTAAAAATAATTCCTGGCTATTTTTATTCCTGTCGTCTGTATTTAGAGGAATTTACTCCTGATACTATTATTACAGGAAATTCCAAAAGCGTGAACATTTTCTGGTATTTTCATAAAAACAAGTGTTTATGTTTTGTTTCATTTAGACATGGAGGAAAACAGATTTGTTTTGTATGCATTGAAGAGTCTAGTGGGTGCCATGACAGTGTGATTTTATGTAAAATTTAGATAATGAAAGCATCTGAGAATTCATACAAGAATAATAGAGCATCAGTTTACATAAAATGTCTCTCAAACTCTATTGAAGTCCATTACAAACAGTGGTTCTTAACACAAATGCAATGCCCACTTACACTGTCAAGATTATTGTTAGAGGGAATGGATGTTGATACCTTTCTCCAGTATCAGCTTTTAGGTTATTATGAAAATGATCAGTGGTTAATAATTATGAACAGGTATGATTACTGTGAGATGTCCAGGTACTTGGGACAGCTCAGTAACTAAAGGGATTGAAGAATGATGAAATATTCAGATGTTTTAAAAAACATACCGGCCAAACTTTGGTTAGTAGCATCTCTCTTGCTCCTGATCTCAGCCCCTCTTTCTTATCTATCAATTCTGGAGTATGGGAACACCATCTTCAGGTGTGGCAATATTGTATGTACGTAGGACAAGGATGAAGATATTGAAAATATTGACTTCCAGTTTAGAATGTCCTTGGACCACAACTCTGAATTTCTAAGTTTACTATGACCTTCCAAGGTCCCATAAAAATTCCATCTCGGTTTATAGCTAGCATTTTTACTACACTGGAGTAGTTTCTGGAGAGGAGACCTATGCAGTGAAGAATACCCTTTGCATGCCCATGAGTTCAGTTCTTGTGAGTTTTATACAATCGCCACTAAAAATCATGTCAATAACTCACTGAAGAAAGCTGAAAGAAGCTCTGTTCATGGAATAAGCCTGTGACATTTGCCTGAACATGTTCCTTAACTCTGCTTTTAAAAGCCAACTGAACGTTCATTAGAGCCTCGAATGCCACAGGTAACTGTATAAAGATTTTACCTAACAACTTTAACTTAAATGCACATTGGACAATGCCTTTGTACTGTCAGGCCTCATTAATTTTTTTGCATCAAACAAAATAATTATTGAGAAATTTGGTATTGCTTTGCTAAAGTGGATATCTACTGAATATCCCCAATCCAATTCTTTCCTCTAATATGGTAATCTGTTATCTGTATTCAATTATCTGGAAGGTGAAAGTTGCTGGGCTGCTCAATGGAAAATTTTAAGTCCTTTCATTCTGGGTCTGTTGTCTTTTCAGATCAATCTTTCTACTAATGACAACCAATACTTTCATATGTGATTACAGGCCTGCTCCATCTTTTCATGAGCCGAGACTCTTTGGAATCATATGTATTGATCTTTTTAATAGAAGTCAGGAAAAATAAAATTACTCTGGCTTCTTATGGCAAAACGATGATAAATGAGAACTTAGAAACTTATGGGAGAAATTTTTTCTGCCTTGGATTATTTTAATCACTAAAAATGATTGTCTTTTTAATAATATTTGCTTTCCATTATGCACATTTGCAGTAAAGCCAAAAATTGTTTCTGTATTGCTCTGTGAAACCACATTGCGGCAGGGCCCTGTCGCTATTCCCGTACCTGCTGGTGACTCAGGTACAGGAGCCCCTAACAGGAGGCAAAGAGCCAGCTCCAGAGTCTTTGCAGGAATCTCAAGTTGAGTTTCTGTAGAGCACTTTTGATGAAAGAGAACTTTTGAACTCCACATTTTTTTTTTTTAACATTTTTAAAAGCTAGTTGTTAATACTATTGCCTTAGAAGCAAGATTATATTTCTTTTATCATCCTCCTTTTTGATTTCTCCTTGGCCAAGACTGATTATTTCCTAAGTGAGTTTTCTTTATTGTTTAAGATAAAGTGTATGTAATTCCTTCCCAGTGGTTTGGTTGCTTTTTGTGTGTGTCCAGTACCCATGGGTGGGGCCATTGGTGATAAGTGGGAATCAAGCATGTGGGGTCATTATTATATCACCTTTTCTCAGAAACCTAAAAGCATAGGACTCATTTTGGCTCTCATTTTGGAATCCGAGCTTTCTGTTTTACATTTAAATTAAGACCCCAGTTCCCAGCTTAAGACAGGATTGTTTCCTTGGCTTCAGGGGAACACATGGCCAACACAGAAGATCAAAGAGAGTCAATACCGCTACACACAGAGATCAGATCTCTGTTGGTATGAAGAAATGGATGAGGATCAAAATATCGCAGATGTCAGGCCAAAGTACAGCCTTGGTTTGCTTTGTTTGGCCCTTGGAGATCTATCTGTAAGAAGGAAAACTTGTCCCACTGGGATGCCATGTAAATAGCCGCCATGGTCCACTGGTATCTTTTCACCATGATGCAGAGACGAATTCTCTCTCTCTGTCTCTCTCCTACCTAAACATGACAAAAGGAAATATCTCATTGAGGAAACAAATTGTGTTCACTGAGGTTGTCATTTAACCTGATTTAATCCAGTTCCATGAAGATTTGATGGGAGTATACTAAGTGCCAGGCAATGGGAATCTAGGACCAGACAGAGGAGACAGGTGTCCAGATTGTGTGTATAGAGCTAATAATCATCCGAGGAAGCTGGCCGCCAAACCTCATCACAAGCCTGAGGGGTGTTGCTAAACCTCAAGTACACAGTGACACTGGAGGATATGTAGAATCTGATCCCAGGTTTGTGAAAGGTTATATTCAAGTTGAGAACTGAAGAATAGGAGTAAGGTGGATGCAAATTGGAGAAGAGGAGTGGAGAAAGGATATTCTGGGCTGAGGAAATTGCTCGTGTGAAAGCTGGAATTTGAAGAGGCATGGTCTTTGGGAGGAACTGAAATTCTCCCAGCATCACTGCAGTACAGAAAGGGCACAGAGATCTGAGTGATTGTTTCCTAATGTCACCTGGGAGTACAGGTGTTCTCTGAGTTTAAATTTACTCACACTTGGAGACACTGATGATTCTAAGGCTGACTTTGGACTTCAGCTGTCAAATGAACCCTGTGCGTGGTGTTATTTTTGTCTAGACTATTCATCTTTGGCCACTTTGCCATCTTTTGACTGAAAAGTCATGTTTGTACAATTGTTTGCATGTTCTAGAATTTTGGCCTTAATCTATAAAAATGAGTGGAAAATATTAGAACTCCAATACTGATACCTGTGATAAGAAGTGTATGTTTTAAAGAATTCATAAAATTGGAAGAAAAATGGAAAGTTTTGTGGTGAACTAGCCTGAGATATGCATTACTTTTAAGCTTGTCAATTGTGTATTCATGTGGGAAAAGCAAGCAAAATATTAACGGCCTTGAAATACCAGAAATAAATGTACGAAGAATGCGAGAATGTTTAGTAGGGTATAATTAGGGACTTTTTAATGTATATCTCTCTGGGAGTCCTTCTATTATGAAGAATATATTATTTAAATTGTACTCAACTTTATTTGCTTTTTGCAAACCCAAGTGTGTGTGTGTGTGTGTGTGTATGTGTATATACATATTTTGTATGAAAGTAGAGGACTACCTTACTTTTTTTTTCCTCTTGGAGAGTTTGTAAAAGATGGTTAGAAATCACAAATTCAAAATTTAGTAGCTTACATATCAATTCTTAGTTCTGTGCATTAGATGAAACAATGGAATAATGTGAAATTAAAAGCAACTGTAAACATCTGTTTATACCCACCTTGTGAGGTACTTCTGCAGATACCACTGACTCTTCAGATTTCCAAAATCTAGATCTTGTTATTAGGAAGTGGCAACAGCTTTTGGTAATGGTAAACATTACAGAGCTCGATAACAATTTGGACAAATGGAAATAGATTGATAGCAAAATATGACTAACTATAGAGGTAAAAAAATCAGAGGAAAGGGGCCGCCCGGTGGCGCAGCGGTTAAGTGCATGCGCTCTGCTGTGGAGGCCCAGGGTTCGCAGGTTTGGATCCCGGACACGCACTGATGCACCACTTGTCAAGCCATGCTGTGGCGGCGTCCCATATAAAGTAGAGGAAGATGGGCATGGATGTTAGCCCAGGGCCAGTCTTCCTCAAGAAAAAAGGGGAGGATTGGCATTGGATGTTAGCTCAGGGCTAGTCCTCCTCACAAAAAAAAAAAAAGAATCAGAGGAAAGAATAACAGAATCTTTAATTCTAAGAATTAGGAATTCTGAAGATCTATTGACATAAATTCTGTAAACAAATTTTGTCCTATTATTATTCAGAGTACTAGAGGAGTATTGTACATTGGTTGCATCCTTAACTGTCCAGGGAAGGTTTAAAGACCTTAAAATACAAGGGCATCCACTGACATTAAGAGCTTTCAGCAACTAACTGTGGAACATGCCCACCTTACATTATACCTTCTTTTTTTTTCTTTTTTTTTTTAAAGATTTTATTTATTTATTTTTTTCCCCCCAAAGCCCCAGTAGATAGTTGTATGTCATAGCTGCACATCCTTCTAGCTGCTGTATGTGGGACGTGGCCTCAGCATGGCCGGAGAAGCGGTGCGTCGGCGCGCGCCCGGGATCCGAACCCGGGCCGCCAGCAGCAGAGCGCGCGCACTTAACCACCAAGCCACGGGGCCGGCCCCTATACCTTCTTGAGGTTGTTTCAGTTCAAGCCAATCTGTGACTCGATCCTCCACAGGCTATGGTGGTTGCATTAAGAAGATCCCAGAATCTTGGATAATTTAAAAGTCTTTTTGTAGGCTGAAGAATCAGCAGGTAGAATATGGACTCTAGGTTATCAAGCTTTTAGTTTATAATTAACAAGCTAAAACATGTACAAGGAAAAGTATCTTCTCCCTCTGCCATCTAATATTCATTAGAGTATTTTTCAATTCCCTACCCCCTAGTGAGATCTGCTGGTAATTTATTTCTAATTTGGTCTTCTCTTCTCTTCATCTATTGAAAACATTGAGGACTCTATCATCGCTTTGGTTGCAATTCCATCAATACCCAGTGCAGCTTAAAATGGCCTTTGATTTCCCATGACTCAAGCCTACAGAAAAATATTGTGGGTAATTTTCCCTGGCTGGTTTTGCCCTCTGACTTGGTACTCTGCCTCACAATCATCTGTCAGTTTTTTGACATCCCAAGGTTTCTTGAGTTCCCTGAAGGTTGTGAAGATTAAGATATTGGTCACAGTCCTGTAGGTAGTTTCTCCGAGTTATTTCTCAGGGAGATTCTAAAAGCTGGTGTGTGCTCAGCCATCCATCCAGACAGCTCTCTAAAGTCTGCAGGTGAGAGGTCCCCACCAGCGTGTATGCGTGATGTGGGCATTGCATGGCCTGCTTGTGAGAATCTGTTGCCCTTGACCATGCACTCTTCTTTGCGTTCTCTAGTATTTGCTGTTTGGATGTTATGTGTATCTTTAATTGGCAACCTTGTTCTTTCCTTCAGATCCAGAGCTTTTCCTGCTCTGTAAACTACATAATGCCTCTGGTAATATTGTTAATCAGCTGGGGATAGCAGTTTAAAGAGTCTTCCAATTAAGACATTGTTAAGTGGAGTTTCCTGGGCCCAGCCCGTTGCTAAGTCATCCTAATGTGAATGCATGAGCACATGAGGGTCTAGGAAGTCTGTTGATTCTGAAATCAGAGAGCTCAGGATTTATATAGAGCAACCAAATTAAAAATACCCCCATGTATTGACAACAGGAGAATGAGGAACCTGATGATTGAAAGTGTTTCTCAACCATCCATGGGGGTCAATCTAGGCAATATCTATGTTAAGCTTTTAAGAATTCAAAGTACCCTTTTAAATTCTTTTATTCCTTCATTTGATTGCTCATTCATTTCTCAAGTGCTTACTTAGCACCAAGGAGGTGCCAGGTGCTGATGTAGGCATTGCATCCCCAAAGGTTCATTAACTATCTCCTCCCTGGGGAGCACAGGGTCCAGTGGAGGACCTAGATTCTCAACAATGATGACAACAATTGGTCCCCAAGGCTATGACGGGGAAATGTTCAAGTTCTGGGAGAGGAAAGAGGTACCACTGTTCTGCCTCAGGGCTCATGGAACAGTGTGGACATTTTTTTTCTTCAAAGATTACAGAGCAGGGAAGGCTGGATATGTAGAAGTGGTGATATCTGCTTTGAGCCTTTAGAATTGAATACGAGTTTTCCGGATGGGCACGGTTCTTTGCAGATGAAACAGTGTTTCTGAAGGCCCAGAGGTTGGTGGATATTTGAAAGTCCACTCAAAACAGTGTATTTTCATATGTGTTATTTATAGTAAGCAAGAACACTTTTTCCCTCTTAAAGATCTGTGGTTGTTCAATATTTGCTATTTGTATGACTGTTTGGTTTCCACATTTTAAAACTCTGAGCCATATTTTATATGTTTTAAAATGCAAGTCAGTAAGAAAGTAACATTCAATGAGCACTTTTCATTTAACCCAACTTCTCAGGAATCCATTTAATTTGTAAATTGAAATCGGTTTCTGTCACATCTATGTAAGTATATAAAAATAGCTTATTCTCTGTGGTTCATTCTAGATATTCTTAATTGAAAATTATTTGAAGTTGATACACTTTTTCTATCTCTGTGGCAACTGGTCGCCTGTGAATGTTCTGACTTGATATGGTTGGGCATAGATGTGCTAAGGAGTTACCAGTCCTTTCCTTCCTGAATTTAGGGTAACAGACAGAATTTTGAAAGTGCAAATTGGATTCATGACAACTGGCAAGAGAGGAACGAAGAGAATTTTTTTCACATTGGGATTTGATAACTGTTAATTCTTCACGAACTTGGCTTCTGCCAAACATATATTGTGCTTTCCTCTGATAGGAAATTCATATTGTTAAACTCTATGTGAACTCAAGGTATTAATGTAGAGTGCTTACTAGCAAAAATGACTTGCAAATGTCAGATATAATTAAATAACATGGCTTAATAAAATAAGCTTGTTTCCGAAAATCTGTTTTTCATATTCGTGAAAGAATTATCTGTCCTGTTATTTAAACCAAGATATTGCCAGGACAGGGAAAAGAGACACTCTTTTATCAATTATCAAGGGAACCATTGATTTCACAAAGCCAATTAAAGTATTTCTGGAGGAACAAGTAAATATTAGTTTTAGAAACATTTCTTTTTAAAAGAGACCGGGAGACTAGAATAAGGGTAATAAATAATAATAAGGCATCCTATTCATTACCTAAGGCACAGTGAGCAGCTGGGCATGCTTGGAGATCACTGGTCTCAAAGTTGTTACTTTAACTGACTTAAACGATATGAACAGTTAGCTTTCACTAAGACACAGACATAAAATAGATGGATGGGCTTTATGGCCATTTGGAAAGAATTTCTACTTGAGTAAATGTCCCGTGGTTTGACCAGATATTTTGTGAGCAATGAAGAGTTATCATCCAAAAAGCAAGTCTGAATACTAGGTGCTCTCCAGGGATGCCACTGGGGCCCCCCTTTGTTTGTTGTGGTCTGTGTTGGAATTAGGTGTGAATAACCATATGTCCAGCGCAGTGATCCGAAGCAGAACAGAAATCGGGAGATGCGGGAGCTGAGATAGGCAGGATGGACTGCTTCCAGAACATGCTGCCTCCTGGTTGAAAGACACTTTAGGGAATGTATGTTAGGCTGGTTGGTGGTGGGAGTTTCTTGAAATAATGTTCTTAGGTGATGCAGACTTGATCTGTGTTACTAGAGAAATATTTCTCCCAGCAGAATTGATCTAAGGTGACTCTTTATGGTGGATTGACCTATGGTGAGAAACCCAGCCAGAATCTACTCTGTTTAGAACCAACTGCTTCAGAATAAAACATAATTAGAATTATTGCTGTGGGCAAAGGTCAAGGTCTATCTTCTTGGAGGATATGATATCAACTTCACGACAAAGACTGTCCCAACAAAAACCTTTTTCAATGATCCTTTATGATTCTGTTAGTTGTGAATGACCTCACAGCTCTCCTCTATCCTGGGAATAATGATTTCCATATACCTACTCCCCAGATGCAGAAAGTAGTCCGTAATTTTATTTATTTTAATTGCAAAATGGTCTATTTTATGATTCTTTTCTCCAATTTAAGGAGATGCTACCAAGTTACAGTTCACCAGAATTTGGTAAAGAACCAAAAGTAGTTGGAAATTGAAGAGCAAACATAGATATAATTTATGAAGCTCCCAACTATTTTTCCCCTCTGTGTACATTAGTTACCCACCAATCTTTTCATACCCTAGTGATACAGTTAAAAAAATATGAGTGTCATCCATCCATGAATTTAGGAATTCGTCTTGTCTCCTTTGACTTTTATCTGATATTTGGTCCTTGTCTTAGTCCTTTCGGGCTACTATAAAGAATATCATAGACTGGGTGGCTTATAAACAACAGAAATTTATTTCTCACACCTCTGGGGGCTGGAAAGTCCAAGATCTTGGTGTCAGCAGATTCGGTGTCTGATGAGAGTCCACTTCCTAGTTCACGATGTGTCCTCACATGGCAGAAGGGGTGAGGGATCTCTCTGGTGTCCCTTTTATAAAGGCACTAATCCCGTTCTTGAGGGCTCCACCCTCATGACCTAATCACCTCCCAAAGGCCCCACCTCCTAATACCAGCACATTGGGGGTTAGGATTTCATAGATGAATTTTGTGGGGCCACGAACATTCAGTCTATAGCAATTCTTAATAGTTTTCTTGGGGGATTAAAAAAAAAGTTCTACTCTGCTTCCTTCTGCAATCCTTATCTATGAGATCTAGTTTTAAAAATTTCATTTAGAAATTTAAATTTAATTTTTAAAACCCAATGAAATACTACTATTTTGATAAATAATATATATATTAATGAGAAGACTAAATATATTGTAATTTCTTAATAGAAAATGTTAAAGACAGAAAAATACTCCTACAAGGAACAGCCCCCATGGACTGTGGTCCCCAGGCTTTGTTCCTGGCTCTTTCATAGGAGATTTAGTAATTGTGTTGATCTTTGTTATCTGCCTCCTGTAGTTCTGACAGAGGATCTTTGAAATGAGGTTCCTGGGTCCTCCCTACAAAAATGTCCTTGATGGTAGAACATGCAGGACAACCAGTGATGTGTGTCTCCATCCTAGTGTTTTCATTTCATTGTTTTCATTTCATTAGTGTTTGAAGTTTCAGACAAATTCCATAGGCTTCTTTCCTCAGGAGAGTAAGAATGATTATTTTCTAACTTGCCAAACTACATCCTTTAAACTCCTATTTTATCTAGTGTACAGAAGATCATTTATCCAGGATTTCTATCCTGAATTGTTCCATTTAGTATATTTTTGAAGCTACTAATTAAAAGAAAAAAAAAGCACAATCTTGGAGGAGGGGGAAGGTGTACAGCAGAAACAAATTTAAGGCCAAAAAAAAGAAATCAGTTGTGCACAAAGTGTAACCTTCTTAGTTTTTCTGTAATTACTTACTTTCTATTCAAAGTCTCCATTCTGCTGGATGGTAGGAACTAAATTTCTGTTAATTCAGAGTCTTTCCCCCTTTTCCTGAGGTTTCCTCCTCATCCTGGGGGGTTAGGGAGAGCTGAGACATAATGGGCCCAAGGCCATCGGGCAAGGGTCATTGTCAGGTGTTAGATGCTGCATCAGCCCCATCTGGCCCACAAGGCTGGCTCAGGCCCCAGGTCCACCCTATGCTCAACAGCAAGGGCAAAGTCTCACCAGACCTGCACGGTGCTGGGGCCTGGGGTCTTAGGGGGTCTTATAGGAATCACACCCCATGAAGACATTTTTCCATTGCTGTACTAAGTTGGGCATGAGAAAACGTTGAGGTCTTGCTCTTTTCCATAAACTCTACCTGTAAAAGGACCTCTCAGATTCCTCGGACCTACCCAGGGTTCTCTTGTGAACCCCCAGGTCTCAGTCTGGGAATCATGGCAAGGAGCTTCCCTTGCAGGATCCCCACTGACATCTTGACTCTTTTCTTCCCCTGTGAATCTGTTCTTCCCTCGTCCCCCAACAGATGCTTTCTTTTGTCTGGGGCAGGACAATCAGTTCATACTTAAATCTCTTGTTTATTGCATAAATTTTATGCCATGACCTTTTTCTTGTGGTAGCAGAGAGAGGCCACAAAATAGATGTCCACATGACAATGTAGATAATTTACTATTATTAATAACCTAATTAATTTTTTATTAATTAACTTAAAACACCTGCACATAATGGGTGGACACATGCATAGTCAGGATTAAGCAAACATTTTGGAGTGGATTACCTACAGGGAATGAGGAATGGAGTGGAGATCATGGGTCAAAGGGAAGAGGTAAACCCAAGAGGGACTTTGCATGCACTTATCCTGGTGATAAAGTGCTCCCAACCATGACCCAATCAAGGATCATGAGATTTCTGTGCCTGCGACCCATAGTAACAAACCAACTAGCCTTTATTTCCTGAAGCATTTAGGATGTGGGCAATGGATCCTCAAAATCATGGCCTCTGGAAAGGCAAAGGCTGTGGATTCTGAATGAGAAAAGCCACATTCAAAGGCATATTCAAAAACCTCCCCTTTTTCTCCTTATTCTCCTGTAAGGTTCCTTCTCTGACTCAATGGCTGCTTCTTACTGACTCTGAGTTGGAAAAGGCCAGGGAGAATTGCCATGGGTGCAAGGAGAACCCACAGTTAACACTGCAAGTTTTACTCCACCACATTTCTCTCCCTAGTGCAAACAAGATTTGCTTGTCATCCTGATGTCCCCACCTTTCCTTTGAGAACAAGCCACTGCTTGCATGATTTGGGTGATGGGAGTTCTGGCTCTCCCACTATATGGGTTACTAAGTAAATGACCTTCTGCAGCAGGAGGGAGAGACTGATTCCCACTTCTCTCCCCTGGGAGATTCTCTAAGCAGTGGGGAAACCTGTTTATGGGGCAAAGAGGTTAATTCTAGGTGTAAAACATTAATTTCATGAATTCCCCTGGTAAACACTTGCATGGAATCTTACAGATGACATATTTCAACCCCTTTGCCAGCATCCCTGAGCATATCTGTGATCCTGGACGATAACTCCATCCTCGCAGAATTAAGGGGTTTAGTGAGCAGGAAGTATCACATATCCTACATGTCAGTCATTAAACAGAGAGCTTATAACTGTGCACCCTCCTTTTTGCAAAACCCTGGACACCTTCCTTTTTTGTAAAACCCTAGACACCCTCCTTTTTGCAAAACCTCTGAACCTCAGGGCCAAATCATTGGTATTTTCATTTCTATCCCAGAATGGGCAAGAGAGTGCAATTGCGGTGTTTTGGTTTCTACATTCAGCCTCCTCATGCATGGTCCAAGACTCTCCTCAATGGAGTGGAAGTTCCCTTTCAGCTCTGAATAGCTGACACCTTTCTCTCTGCCGGTATCTGCCCTACCTTTGTGGGGACCCCAACTAGAATGATGCCTTTACTTCCAGCCACCCAGAACCACAGGGCAGGCAGTTGCTCCATCTTGCTTCTCTAATCTCTACCAGTCCCACATATTTTTACATCCCTCTCATGAGAGGGAAGGGTGGTTTTAATTATATTTGTTGATGGTTACCATGTTTTTCCTTGTCTCTTGCTTTCCGTATCTATTGTGCTCTTGAATGGTCTCTCTCTTCCTTTGGTTTCTTTGACTTTCCTCTAGAATTCCTTCTAGATTATATTTTTAGTACCTGGGATGGGAACTGGAACTGAGTGGAGAGATTCATGCAAACTTCTGGAGTTCTCCATGTTAGTAAAATGCTCAGGCCAGAAACCCAGAATCCCAGTCGCTTTGCCATCTCCATGCTCTCCACAGCTCCCGCCTCTGCCCAACCCCGCATGTGGTCACACATCCGTCCATTACCCAGCCTTGTTGATCCTGCTTCCTGACAGCTCTTACAGCTCCCATGCCCCTGCCCCATCTCATCAAGCCTCCTCCCTCTCTAGCCATAAGCACTCTTGTCCCCATCATCTCCTCTCATCCTGTTTCCAGAGTGGTTTTTAAAAACTCAACCCTCGATTTCTCTACTTATAACCACTTAGTGGCTTCCTACTGCCTTTAGAATAAACAACAAGCATGGCTTCTAAGGTCCTAACCACCTGATCTGGCCCTTGCTGACCTCTTCTTCCTCTTCTTCCATCACTCTGTCTCAAGCCCCTCCTCTTCATTCCTCAAAGATCCTTGAAAATGCCACACCTTTTCCCTCTTGGTCTTGGTTGGCGTTGTTTGCAATGCTTCTTTTCTCTTTGCCTCGGTGACACCCACTCATCCTTCCTGTCTCAGCCATGACTTCCTGGACAAGTTTGGTGCCCCATAATGCATTCCCACCACATCCCATATTTCTCCTTTGCAAGAATTTCATAATTTATAATCATTTCGCTTATGCCATCTTTCCCTTTAGACCTTCCATTCCACAGGGGAAGTGAGCAGGTTTATTTTGCTTCCCATTGTACCCTCCACGGGTACTTGGAATATAGAAGTGCCTTAATAAATATTTGTTGGCTGGTTGATTTTCCTAAGTTGGTTAATTGCTTATTCAGTGCTCTTGAACAGTGCTAAGAAAATTCACCTTTGAAACACAACTACTGTATGCCCAAGTTAATTCCTTGCTTCTTGCCCATGCCTATAAATACTAAATTTTGAGTGAACTAAGACATTTTCTATTTTAGCACTAGACTGTCTAATGTTTGTGTTCCAATGATTTCCTTATGTCTAGTATGTTTCCTTTGAGCCATGTCTGAGCTTCAGTCCTGTAGGAATGATTTCTCATCTGTTTCTTGTACTAGATAACACCATATTAGTCTTGAATAAATGTGACAAAGTTCTAGCCAAATTCATCATCCTAGTAGAAACCAATGCCTAGGATTTCAATCAAATGGAAAAAGAAGAGATAAATAGGCTACTCTGAATTTATTTATGAATTGTGTGCTCCCAAAGTTACAGCCTATAAGGGCTGAAATAAAATAATGAGGCTGCCAGTTCCCTCTACCTAGGAATATGTCCAAGCCAGTTTAGTCTTCCCTAGACAATAGAGACAGAGGAAATTCCATAGGCAGAAAGGTCTTTTTCTCATGTGGATCAGGAGGCAGGCATGTTCTAGTAAATGGCACCACCATCCACTTTGGCTCAAGCCAAAGTGGGAATCATCCTTGATTATTTTCTTTGTCTCAAAACCTACACTCAAGCTGTTAGTGATCCTATTGCCTCAACCTCCAAAACATTGCAGATCTGTATGTACTTCTCTTCATCTCTACAGCTAAGCCACCATCTCCTCTCTTTTTCCCATTGTTTTTGATTTCCACTTTCACCCTCCCTAAAATTCATTCTCTACACAGCAGCTACAGTGATCCTTCAAATCTACAATCGGGCTGTATCATTCCATTGCTTAAAACCTTCCAATAATTTCCAACAACCTAAGAAAAAAATCTAATTTCTTACCCTGGCTACAAGGCAAATGCCCTGTCCTTGGGAGAGATTTATGAGATGCTCTTTTCTGAAGCACCATCTGCTACCAGGATCTGTGTCCTTATCTGGCTTTGCTTTTCCTCAGAGCACCTATTACTACCTGACATCATTCTAGGTACTTATTTGATTATTTGCTTTTCTGTCTCACCACCAGAATATCATCTCCTTGTGAGCAGGGACTCTGAAGATCTTATTCAATGTTGCATATGTAGCATCTATAAGAATGTCTGGTGTGAAATCAGTACTCCTTGAATGCTTGTTAAATGAATGAATGAAGCAACGAATAGAAGAGACTCAGTCTTCCTTGTGTCTTTTCCTCAGGACACTTTCCCTTAGGTCAAAAGGAAGAGTGGTGTAAGGCGGTTACAATTTAGCTATTACTATCATGAGTATATTGCTTTCTGGTTTTCTGCCTTGATGTTTGGAGAACCAGAGATCTGAGGCTTAGCATGTCCTTCCACTGAGTCTATGGAACGATAATTAACCCAGGCCTCCTTTTGGCCAGGCTCCCTAGCCATCAATGCAGGACTGTGCCTCCTGGCTGGTACCTGCTGGGCACAGAGGCTCATTTCCCTCTGTGGAGCTGCTGACTAGAGCTGTTTGTCCCTCAAAGGGTGTTAAGCCCTCATTAGCAGCTTATAAACTTTTTCCTGCTCTTCAAGACTGGCTCTTTGGGAAACAGTGGGGGCATTTACTAAGACCTTTGGAGAAATGAGCCAAATTTTTGGAAACGTGCATATCGAAAGAGTCTGGAATAAAAGCTGACTTATAATAATGCAAATAGTATGTTTCTTTGTAGACAGAATCACCAGGCTTCAATTAAGTGTTTTGGAAACATTTTTCTTTCCCTGTGAATTATCTTGGTGGTCCAATTTCAGAATTGATTTCCTCAAGCCCCTGCTTTTGCTTGCTCCTCTTGGGCATAGGGAGCCAGTGAGAGCTCTTCCTTTCAGTATGGGGGTCAGAAGATACCTGATCAAGGGGCCGAACCATTGTACTTAAAAGTTTAAAAAATTTTAATTGAAGTATGACACAGATACAGAAAAGCATACATATCCCAAAGGCACAGCTTGATGAAGTTTCATGTTCAATTTTTGATGGGCATTTGAATAGTTTCCAGTCTGGCTGTTATGAACAGAAGGTCTACTTCTTCCATCCTCCCTCCCTCCCCACCTCCCTCCCTTTTTTCCATCCTTCCTTCCTTCCTTCTTTCCTTCCTTCCTTCCTTCCTCCCTCCCCCCTTCCTCTCTCCCTCTCTTTCTCTCACCCTCTCCTTCCTCCCCTTCCCTCCTTCTTCCTTCCTCTTTCCCCATCCTCTTCCCCTGCAACCTTCCTCCTCCTCTTTTTCTTTTTCTTCCCCTTCTTCTTCTTCCTCCTCCTTGTCATCATCTTCTTCTTCTCCTTTTCCTTCTTCCCTGCCTTCTTCTTCAAAATGGAGACTATCTACTAGAGCAAGCTCTATAGAAATAGGCGTTAGTGTTGTGGTCCCACTCAGAAGATAAACCTGGATCATGTGGCCAGAGGATCTTCACTTAGCATCTGCCCAAACTGTTCATTCTCCTCTGGAATAACCTGGTGCTTTCCTGGGGCTGGGCCCAAGCATCTTTTTGATCATCCCTTCTCCATCTACCAAAACTTGAAAGAGTGCCTGTAATAAGAATTGGAATAAGGGATGGGCCGCCTGGGCAGCAGCCCAGGGCACTGAGCTGTAACAATGACTTTAAACATCTCTTTAGGTGGTGCACCAGTTAACTCAGGTTTCTGTATATTGCAACTAACCTAACCAAGGAAGTCTAACTTGGGCCACCAAAGACAGCGCCCTACAGTGGAAATTAAAGGAGAAAAACACCCCCACTTGCCCAGACCTCTTATCTGTGGAGTATTATTTCACAGGATCATGAAGTTATAGACGCTGAAATTCTGAACACAAACAATGCATTCTGCAGTGCCAGTTACCAGGCACAACGGGTGTAATTTGTTCTATAAATTTTAAACCCTGTATATGCCTCCCAAAGATCTGTCTGGTTAGTAAGACAGAAAAATGAGAGGTGTTTGGCTATCATTTCTTTTAGAATAAGGATGCTGCTTTGGACTGGGACAGTGAGTTGGTTTCTGTAGGTAATTTTCTATTAATATAAATAAATCTTTCCCCACTGAAAAAATGTAGAAAAAATACTTAAAGAATGTTGTTGAAAGGAGTCACATTATTGGCTGGCTTGAAATGCCCACATGCTTAGTGTGGTCTTGTCTGTGAGTCTGGCCCCTTCCGCTCTAGAACCCCAGCCAACCTGAGGGAGGTCTAGGAGCACTGGCCATGCAGTCAAGGGCCTGGAGCTGAGTCCTGGGGCCCATGTGGACGGGTTGTGTGGCCTTGGTCCTTAATAATAGTGTAATCACCTTGGTCCTTAATTTCCTCATCCAAAAAAATGGCCGGATTAGACAAGATGACTCTGAGGTTCCTTCCAGCTTTGACAACCTGTGAAATGACGCGAACTGTGCTGTGAAGGCAACTGTATCTCATTCTGAATGAATAAGGGACTTTACAAAGCGCTGTAAGTGCCCAGCGACTCAGCTCTAACGAATGGACTATTGCAACTTGATTGTTCTTTACCATTTTTTCCCCTGACTTGTCAAAATGCCTCACTGTGCTAAATAAGAAAGTTGGTGTTAAATCTACAGAGATTTGATTCATCACTATTAATGAAATCTGTGGTTACCAAAGCCCTCATTGTTAGCTAGCCAGCCTCCCCAGTGCTGCTGGGAGAATCACTGATGATCACAAAATGTAAAAATCCTGTACCCCTCACCTTGGAGCCTGTGGAGTTGCCCCAGGGAGAAGCAGCTCCATTGCAAGTGTGCATCTGTCCTTGTGACTTTTGGTTTCAAGTCCATATTTGACTCCTGCTTGATTTTTGTTTTTGTTTTTGTTTTTCCTGTCTGTGAAATCTTAATACATGTGGCTCATCTCTCTTGATTGTCAGGCACTGAAGCTTCTCAGGAGACATCAGAGAGTGACCCCTGTCTTTTTGAAGCACCCTCAGATCCTATAGCCTCTCAATGTGAATTTTACATTTGTCGATCGTCTCTATTTATATGGCTGCTATAACAAGTTATCGCAAATTTAGTGGGTTAAAACAACATGAATTTGTTGTCTTATAATTCTGGAGGTCAGAAGTCTAACATGGGTCTCACTGGGCTAAAATCAAGGTGTCATCAGGGCTGTGTTTCTTTCTGAAGGCTTTAGGGAAGAACTCCTTTCCTTACCTTTTCCATCTTCTAAAGGTCACCCACACTCCTTGGCTCATGGTCCCTTCCTTCATCTTCAAGCCAGCAATGTTGCATCTCTCTGACACTTCTTCCATAGTCATATCTTCCTCTGACCATAACTAGGAAATGTTCTCTGCTTTTTGGATTCATGTGACGAGTTGGGCCAACCCAGATAATCCAGGATAATAATCTTCTCATCTCGAATTCCTTAACTTATCCACATCTGCAAAGTCTTTTTTGCCAGGTAAGATTCACAGGTTCTGCGGATTAGGAGGTGGACATCTTTGAGGGGGGCATTATTCTGCTGACCTCAGTATTTTATGTCAGACAATTCCAACATTCTCCCCAAGTCTGGAGTTGCCATGGATTGGGTTCACACTCAGGCCGACTCTGAGCAGATGTTGGTGTGCAGGATGTTTACTAAGGAGGGTCCTTGGAAGCAACGCTTGTGGCAGGGAGGAGGAGGAGACAAGAGTGAGCAGGGCAGAGGTTGAGTTACAGCCTCAGTCAACCCCACAGGGAACTCTGGAGCTATAATGGCCCTCAGAGTTGTCCTGATTGAAGCTGAGATGGCCTTAGAGTAGTTAAGAAACTTGCTCATGGTAGCCCACTTAGTAAATGGTGGAGCCTGTATTATATCTTATATTGTTGGAATATAAAACTTACATTCCTATCCATTGCGCCCTGCATTAGGATGCAGTCAACCTGGTTAGCCTTTGTTTAAGTCAAACCAGGTATACGAGTTGGCTTTTGCTGCATAATAGACAACTCCAAATTAAATGACTTAAAACAACAACATTTATTTAGCTCATGATTCTGCCAGGTGGCTCTTTTGGTCTAGTTTGAGCTTGGCTGGTCTTGGCTGGGCAGGGTCATTGGTGGGTCAGTAAGGTGCTGGCTGGTCCCAGATAGCCCCATTCACATGATGGTTGGCTGGAGGCTTGGGTGATGGGGTAACTATGCCAAAAGTCTCTCATCTTCCAGTAGGCTAGCAGGGCTTGTTCACACAGTGGCGGAGTTCTTAAAACAGCAAGCAGAAGCTACAAGGCCTTTAGAGGACTAGGCTGAGAAGTGGCCCAATATCATGTCCGTTGCCTTCTATTTGTTAAAGCAGGTCACATGGCCAGATTAAAGGGGAGGGAAATAGACTCCACTCATTGAGATGAGTGGCTACAAAGTTTTCAACTATATTTTAAATCTGCCATACCAGGTACAAAGTCTTCTAAGTATTTAGTCTGCTAAGTGCTTAGTCCTCTGAGTACTTAATCTGACAAGTACTTAGTCCGGTTTTATAGTTTACTGCTTCAGGTTTTGTTGTGAAAATTCCAAAACTCACAATGACCTCGCTATTGCCCAGTTCCTCAGAAAGATAAGCATACCCCATGCATTCCAATATTCTTATTGTGACTTGTGGAAGAAAGTATATAAAAGCCACAAACAGTTTACAGAATTCTGAACCAGGAAATATGAATGACCCTTTTCACAGAGAGCCCCAAACAAGATAAACCCAAAGAGGCCCACACCAAGACACATCATAATCAAAATGTCCAGAATTAAAGATAAAGAGAGAATCCTAAAAGCCGCAAGAGAATGTCAAGTTACATACAAAGGAAACCCCATAAGGCTATCAGCTGACTTCTCAGCAGAAACCTTACAGGCTAGAAGAGAATGGCATGATATATTTAAAGTGCTAAAAGGAAAAAACTTACAGCCAAGAATACTCTACCCAGCAAGGTTATCGTTCAAAATGGAAGGAGAGATCAAAATTTTCCCAGATAAGCAAAAATTAAAGGAGTTTGTCACCAAGAAACCAGTGTTACAAGAAATGTTAAAGGGACTGATTTAAGGGGAAAAGAGAAGACCACAAATAGGAAAAATTATCTATTTCCACGATTAGAACGTAATGGATACAAATGCACAAAAAAGAGGTTGGATATGATATCAAAAACATAGAAGGAGGGAGGAGGGTAGTTAAAGAGTACAGCTTTCAGACAGAGGTCAAACTAAAGTGACCATCAATTCTGTATAGAAGAAGTAAGGAACAGAGAAGGACTACTAAAACACTGAGAAAAAAAAAAAAGTTAAAAAATGGCAGTAAGTACATACTTATCAATAGCTACTTTAAACGCGTCAATGGACTAAATGCTCCAATTAAAAGGCATAGGGTGGCTGACTGGATAAAAACAAGACCCATATATATGCTGCATACAAGAGACACACTTCAGACCTAAAGACACTCACAAACTGAAAGTGAAGGGATGGAAAAAGATACTCCACGCAAATGGCAATGAAAAGAAAGCTGGGGTAGCAGTACTCATATCAGACAAAAGACTTTAAAACAAAAACTGTAAAACGAGACAAAGAAGGGCATTACATAATGATCAAGGGAACAATCCAACAAGAGGATATAACACTTGTAAATATCTACGCACCCAATGTAGGTGCACCTAAATATATAAAGCAATTATTAACAGACATAAAAACAGAAATAGACAGTAACACAATAATAGTAGGGGACTTTAACACTCCACTTACACCAACGGATAGATCATCCAAACAGAAGATCAATAAGGAAACATTGGCCTTAAACGACACACTAGAACAGATGGACCCAGTAGATATATACAGAGCATTCCATCCAAAAACCGAAGAATACACGTTCTTTTCAAATGCACATGGAACGTTCTCCAGGATTGATCACATATTAGGCCACAAAACAAGTCTCCATAAATTTAAGAAGATTGAAATAATACCAAGCATCTTTTCTGACCACAAAGGTATGAAACTAGAAATCAACTATAGGAAGAAAATCAGAAAAGCCACAAATACATGGAGATTAAACAAAATGCTACTGAATGACCCTTTGTACTCTAGGTAGACGAGAAGAGCATTTTAGATAATTAGAATCTCAAAGAATTTGAGAAAAAAAACCTTTCTATTTTATTTTAGTTTTTGAAAGTTTTGGAGTATGTAGTGAAAACTGTGCCTGAAGGGGTATGGGCAGAGGAAAGGGCAAATAAAATGAACCATATGTAAATGTTCCTTGAGCTAATTCTGAAACCTGCAGAATAAAAACGAAACCTTAGTATGGAAACAAAATAAAGCCTTAGTATGGATATTTGACTTTAAATTAGTGGGTTAATCCAAAGATTTATCTCTAATATAGGTGAGCCTTAAGGAACTTTCTAACTGTGACTCTATTCTTTACATGTTGGAATTGAAAAGATCTTTAGGAAATTGTGGCCCAGAGAGACTCTGAATTGTCTTGGGAAACCTAGCTAATCAGTGGCAGAGTCACAACTAGAACCTACAAAACCAAGTCCCAAATCCAAGATTTTTCCATTATTCCATACTGTTTCCATCGTAGATGCTCTATTCAGAGGCCCCCACCTCCAGGGGAGATACCCATAGAGCTTAGAGAAAAAGTCATTTGGAATGCTGCAAAATATTAGTCATTCCCATCAGAATGAGGAGCTGAATGGGTGAGAGCATCCTCTGTTATTCCTATTTGAAAAGGCAGTCATGTCTTTGAGTATGTGTTAATGTTGCCACTTGCCTAGCTTTTTGTTGGGCATGTCTACATTACCTACTAAGTAGGTGACAACATTTTCCTTGGTGGAAAGTGCATTAGGTAATGATATTTTTCTTATGCACTCATCAACAACGCTGTCCCTGTCCAAGACATGGCCAAGAGTTAGCTCATGCTCTCTCTTTAGGGGCCCAGTCACACCTCTCCCAGTCACCCCATGTTGATTTTAAGCTACTGAAACTACTCTTTGTGTTCCTGGGTGACTATTAACCATATTTGACAAAAAGAATGTTTTCCATGTTCTGGTAAGGAAATCCTCTGTCAAGATAAACAGACCTTTCCCTCCGCTCCTCCAACTTGGGTGCCAGGAAGGTCTAAATAGGTTCTCTGTAGTCATTTTCTTTTCAGTATTTCACACTGGAGTTCAGTTATAAACTCTAAGCCAGAAAAGTTAACTTTTGCTGAAAGACCACAGAACCCTCGGAATAGAGAGCTATTTTGGGTTTGAGTGTCCTGGGCCTCTTTTAGACTTTTTGTATCTAGGGAAATGTCATATTTCTCTCCACTCCTTTTCGATCATTTTCCTATGCAATTAATTTAATACACTTACTTCCCTCTTGAGTTTTTGTTGGTGTAATTTTCTACCCCAACATTTACTTCCTCCATTTTTCTGTTCCAAACTATGTTATGAAGTAGCAGATTTACCAATGAGCTGAAATCTACACTTAATCCTTTATGATGATCCTGAACCATGTTTGGAGATGACTGATTTATCCAAACTAGCTCCTTGGGCCAGAAAGATCTTTCTGTTACAGTAAATAGATGTAATTATTCCTGGATGGGAGTGGGGGCACCCCACGTGACTGCTGGTCAATGGGCTGCAACTCCAGACACGAGTGGTGCCTCAGCTAACATGAAGATTAATTCAGGGCTCATTTGTGCGTACATGAGCTACTATCCCCATTCCGATTTTTTCCTCCCTTCACCCCTTCCACTTTTTATGACTTCTTTTCTTCTTCACAATGGCCACTGATGTTAAATTTTTCTTCGAGGCACACCAACATAAAAATTGAGATGGTGGTAAGATGGGGTGTGTGATGGGGGAGGGGTGCAGACAGCATTTTGCCTTGAGATTCACACATCTGAAGAGAGGCCCTGCCGGCAGAGAGGCCCTTGGCTGGGGAGGACTAAATTCTCCTTTGCCCTACTAGGCGTGCGCAGTGAGTTCTATAGTTGGAATCTGACTTGGGTGCTAAGGGTGGGTGCAGGAAGTGACCTAAGCCCCATCAGGAAGTGAGTTTGACTTCCAGATCAGGAGCATCCTGAAGCCTTAGGGCCCTATAGTGCTTCCCCTTGTGACTCTGCACATCTCAGGGGCGGAGGCTTGAGACTCTGGCAGCCTGGGGCTGCTCTCAATCCAGCTATTTCCTCATTGGTGTTAAGACTGGAAGAGGAGGAGAAGTGGCTTGACTGTCTCTCCCCTCATGGCATATTCATTCTTTCATTTCATTGACTGAGGACTTTCTCAGTAATAGGGACTGTGCTAGGCGGATATACTTCAAGCCTGGAGGCACCTTCCTTTCGCATTGTCTCCACACCAACCCAATTTAGATGTGTGTGTGTGCATGTGTGTACACACACACATACACTCACACATACATATGCACACCTAATTTATTATTGTTATAATTATTTGCATCTGTCTCTACATCCCCAACACCTGACTTTTAGGCCATTATCACATTATACTTAGTTCTAATTTAGAAAGTTTAAAATTTCTAGTAGCCACACTTCCTCCTCCCCCATCACTCTCTCTGTCTACCAATTGAGTCAGTTTAATGTATCATTAAGACAACGATGTATGCTTGGAAGATCATGGGAATGGGAGCAGCGAGAAGTGTCAGGACCCTGGAGTTATAATCTCTGCTCTGTATCAGTTATTTTATCTATAAAATATGGGGTTAACAAGGTGGGAGGATTAGATGACCTTTAATTTCCCTTCCCTTTTGAGTTTCAATGACTCCCTCCCCCTCCTTTCCCCCACAACTTTCAACAGCCAACTACTGCCTGGAGGGCATGATGCAAACTCATTTGTTGACTGTCCATGACCCTCCCAGTGGGGCCCAGGTCTGTTGCACAGCCCTGCCTGCCTCCTGTACTCGGGGCCTCCAGGACAGCCACACTGGTCTACTAGTCTACTGACCTTTCGCCACTTTCCTGCCTCTCTGTTTGCTCATAAGGTTCTTCCTGTCTACAATGCCACACCCGTGCCCAGATCTTACTCATCTTTCCAAGGCTGTGTCCTCCAGGAAGGCTTTTCTTTTTACTCAATTGTCTGAACTGTCCTTTCTCTGAAATTCCATCTTGCACAGAGACTGAATCTTTCATTTGGCATGCACACATACAAACAGACATGCATACATAGACACATGTATGCATAAATGTGTATGTATATATCCATCTCTCTCTTTATCGTAAATTTTGTACCCATTCCATTTTTATATCTAGTGTGTATGACGTGAAAAATAGCTCAAGAATGAGTATTCACAACTCTTCCTCACTTAGAAAAATTTACAGCATTCTTTTCACCTGGAAGAATTCTGTGTATTCCAGATCAGCACACAAATCTTTATTGTACAGAATCTAAATGATGGGAGAGGAGAAATATCTTTATTGATTTATTTCAGAAAGTTATGGATGGAAGAGAATACAATCAATCAAGAAGTTTGGAAGGTTTATTTCCCCACTGTAAACCTTAAGCTCCATGAGAGCAGGAATTTTGCTTGACTTGTTCTCCAATTTATCCCTGTTCTTGAAATGCTTGGCACACAATAGGTGCATAATATATATTTGTTGAAAGAATGGGTGATGATGGACTGTACTGGGTGGGCTGGGGGGTGGTGGCAGGGAGAGGTTTTGGAAGTTTGAGAGAGGTGGGAGATGCTGCTGTGCATGGGAGCTTTGGAGAAACTAAGATTTCAGGTTTTGCTGTAAGTTGTAAACTAATGTTTCTTTGGTTTTTTTTTTAGATGCCAGTAAAGATCCAAAAGATCTAGACAAAGATTTCTTAGATGTTGGACTGACAATTCATTTCACAGAGTAGCATCTTGTAATCTATTGCAACGCTGCCTTGCATGTATTAAGTTCTATACTGTTTTTTGGATGAATGTATGATCTTCCATTCTTCCCTGAGATAGAGGGTGCTACCCGGAACATGGTTTACTTTGCATGTGGTACCAGCTTCTATATGACCATAGATGGACTTATTCTCAGGTATCAGCCTCAAGTATTTTTATAGTGGATTACAAGATAGGCTGAAGGGAGAGTTTCTATGAATGTGTACATATTAATTATGAATGAGAAAACCCATCTTAAACTAGAGTAGGCAAAAAAGGAGAATTTATTAAATGGTTGCTGGGATGTCTCATGGAACCCAAAGGTAAGAATGGGACTGGGTCTCAGGAGTGACCCTCAGATACTGTCTTTTTCTTTTCCACCTGGATTTGACCCTCTCTATCTCCATCCCTCCTCCTTAGACTGTTTTTTTTTTTCTCTTATCTTCTTTGATGAGTAGTGTGGGAAATGGGAGAAAGTGGTCTCTCTCAGTTTTAGATTTCCCAGGGAGCAATTCTGATTGGCCGGAAGTGCAGCCACAGCAGGTTGTCGCCTTGTAGTCACAGCTCCTTCTCCAGCAGCCATGTGGATGGAGTGGGGGAAGGGAGAGGAGTCCCCAGAAAGGAGGTGCAGGTCCCTATAAGAGGGATTGCTGAGCCGCGGGGACAGGACAGGAGGAGTCACTTCCTTGAATGCCCTTTCACCACCACAGTGGGAACACCTCAACATGCAGGCTTAGCCCTGGGAAGTCAGTGGGGTCATCCTCCTAGAGGAACGAGCTAATTCCGAGGTGCTGTCGCTCCACAGCTGTTTTGGATACTTCCAATCATTAGTTCTATTGTGTTCAGTGACTGACATTCTGTGGGAATGAATAGATACAGAGAACCATGAGGTGCATCCCACATCTTGTAGGGGACCCTAAAAAGCAAGAGAGTCTCACCAGATAAAAACTTAATGATCTGCAATTTGTGAAAAATAAGACGATGCATAACAGTGGAGGTGGATTTTTTCTTGTGTTTAGGTGAAGGAATGAGAATTTAAGAAGTCAAAAATATTTTGTACAATAAAGCAATTGTTTGAATGTAAAAAGTGGCCAGATGTACACACAAGGGACTAATCTCTAGATGAAAGAAAAACGTATCTTTCGTCCCTAGTTCATTCATGCATGCATTCATTTTGCAAATTTGTATATTGAGTACCAATCTTAGTTGGTGTTGAGGGTACAGTGAACAAGAGAATCGTAGGATCTGTTCTCAAGGAGTTTACAGTCGAGAGGGGAACAGAGACATGAAGACAAACAGTGCCAGGTGTCGAACAGACGTACTTCGACAAACAGTGCATACTTCGAACAGGAAAGTAAAGGGGGCCTAGGAGCCTCGAACATGGCCAGACTGAAGGGTTCTGATAAGACCTCTTTGAGAAAATGTCCTTTGAATTTGGGGATAGGAATACATCATATAAACCCAGAAGAGCATTCCAGGAAGTGGGAATAGTGTATTCCAGCTTCAGAGGGGAGGAGTGTAGCTCCTTTGAGAGCTGAAAGATGTTCAGTTGGTGGCAGTGGGGAGAGAAAGAGATGGTGGCTGGAATCAAGGCTGTATATAAGGATTCTGGGCTTTACCCCAAAGGCACTCGGAAGCTATTGAAGAATATAGTATTTTTTAGTTACTATGAATACTGTGACTCTGTGATATTAGTTTTCTATGGCTACTGTAATAAATTACCACCCACTTGGTGGCTTACAACAACGCAGTTCTAGAGGTTAGGAGTCCAAACTGGGTCTCACTGGGCTAAAATCAAGGTTTGGCAGAGCTGTGTTCCTTCTGGGAAGCTCTAGGGGAGAATCATTTTTCTTGCTTTTTCCAGCTTTTAGAGGCTGCCTGCACTCCTTAGCCAGTGTCTGCCTTCCATTAGGATGTGGACACGTTTGGGGGCCATGATTCTGCCAAGCACAGATATTAAGCCTAGAGGTGACAAGCCTGGAGGTGATTGGTGTACACTCCTTGAGGACAGGAGCCCCAGCTCTGTTGCTCATCACTGTACATGTATGTGTGCTTGGCACTGTGCCTGGCACATGACAGGTGCTTCATAAATATTTGCTGAATGAATGAGGAAAAAGACATTTAAGAACTTCTAGCTGCAGAGGGAAGAGTGGGTTCAACTGGGGCAAGCGTGGATGCAGAGAGGTCAGTCAGAAAGTTATTGTTGTGCAGAAAAGGGGTCAGAGTTGCCTGGACCGGGTGGTATCAGTGGATGGATTTGAGAGCAATTTAGGAGACAGTCAACAACAGTTGGAGGTTGATCAGATATGACGAGGCTGGGTGATGCCCAGATGTCTAGCTTGGGCATGGAGGAGGTGGTGGTACCTCTGACCGACTCAAGGAACCTGGATGAGGAGCAGATTCAGATGAGATGATGAGCATAGATTGGGATGGACTTAGTCTGAGATGCCTGAGGTTGAGATATCTAAGTGTCAACTCCTAACAAGCAGTGGCATATATGAGTCTGAGGCCTAAGAGTGAGGTTGAGGCAGAAGTTTAAGATTTAGAAGTCATCCTAGCATCTCAGTAGTTGTTCACGGAAGTCACGGACTTAGATGTTGTCCAGTAGAGGAAAAATGTAGATGGAGAAGCAGAGAGAGCCTGGACCAAGTCCTGAAACACAGTTTCACAAAATCTGTTTCTCATTTCAATGTCACTGCTATATGTGGTTGAGATTAAGGCTTGGGAAAGGATCCTTGTTTGTGTTAAATGTTTTTGCCATTGTGTTGTTTTTATGAACATTTTTTATTAGGATGAACCCTGGGGGTGTTGGCATGGAATATGGAAATCACATATTTTTAGAAAACCCACTTGGATCTTGCACTGAAGTGTTTTGTATGAGATTTGGAGTTTGGGTTTAGTTAAGTACATATTTATTAAGTTTGAATGGAGAGTGTGGTAGGTGCCTCAAAAGGCTGCAATGTCCTCCCATGGCTTGGAGGGGACTGGGGACTGTGTCCATCCTCACTTTCTTTCCTTGTTTACCTGCCTCCCATGAATGATTGGACTGAGCTGGAAGCCAGGGTCCGTGTATCTTGAGAACCCAGGCCCAGCGAGAGTACTGGGCCTTAGAGTAAGAGTTATGAAGGACAGACACGCCCAGGAAATTGCCAAAACCCAATGACTTCACCCAGGGAAACTGGATGTTACTCCAATCTAAATGGGACAAAAGAAGAGAGGGCATTCAGGGCACTTATATATTAGAGTATAGTTGGGAGTGAATAACCTTAGAATATTCTTTCCAGGACTTTCAAAAGGTTGAGAGAGGCCCAGCATACTTCAAGTTTTTTGAGATCCTAAGTATAAAACAACAACAACAACAAAGGGAAGAAATGTCAAAACGACGTTGCAAATATTCTGGAATATCTAAGTTAACATTGAACAAATTCCTTTTAGCCCAAACACAAACCCCCCAATGCAGTATAATTGCGTTAGGCACGAGGTATTTATAGGATTTATAAAAAGTAACTCATTGTGTACCACGTGTGGTGTGGCCTGATAATGCATTGTGAGATTAAAGTTGTACTATGAATGTCATCATCTTTTCACCTTCTGTGTCATATATATGTCACACGTGTATCTTGAAAGTCGAATTTGAAACCCTGTGATTGTGAGGCCAAGGTCAAATGGCCCTTCGGTGATAGGCCTTAGTACATCTTATCCATTATTTAAAACCCAAATAAAGTGCCCTTCTCCTCTCTTCAACATTAATCAAGAACCACTAAGTGCCAGGAAACGAGCTATACTAGGCACTGGGGGGCACAAAGATGAATAAAATACAGGTTTCTCCTGGAAGAGCTCATATGGCTGAGGAAGCAGCCCATCACAGGAGCTAACTCTGATTCTGGGGGATCTGCCTTGCTTGGAAAGATCTATCTTTCCTTGAGTCTGAAGGCTTGAAGATGATCTCATCTCCTTTGGCTCTTCTCGCACTTAAATTCTCTACTACCTTTCTAACACACCCTATACACATTGTATTGCTGTTTTTTAAAATATGAAAATAGATTAAATTTTGTTATAAATATTTATATATTATAAATAATAATGCAATTTATAAGCAATTTTAATGCAAAATAATGATTGAGTGTCTTATCCTTTGTCGTAGACTCTGCAGCAGGCAATCCTGTGCCTTGCATACTCAACGGGAAAATTACTGGTTGATATTTTTTGATGGTATGGTACCCTTTGGATTTCTAATGACAATAGTTTAAAATGACAGGTGCAGACACTGCTAACTGTCCTCCAATAGTATTTATCCTTTTCTGCCTTTTAGGAATAGAATCTCCATCATTTCAGGGGCAGTGGCTGCTCACCTAGAAATTACATTTCCCAGCCTCCTTTGCAGTTGGGTATGGTGATCAGAGTAAGTTCAGGCCAATGGGACACGAGAGAGAGCCATTCCTGCAACTTCTGGGTTGTGCCCTTAAACAGAGTCTTCCAGTTAGCTATGATAGCTATCATTATCTCTACTTCTGATACTCTGGGAGAAAAATTTTTACCTCTCCCTGACCCAGGCTTAGTGCACATACACATATTATCATACCATTTATCTCACTCTGTTGTAAGAACCTTTGTTATCTCCCAGGCTCACCATGGACCTCATGAAGCCCTTAGCCATATTTGCCTCCTCAGCACTAGTCAGTAGCAGTCAGTGTTCCTGCCACACTGGAGGGTTTGCTAAACAAATGAAGGAATTAGAGAATACCCCAGACTACATCACGTTTCCCAAGTCAATTAGAGTCAACTTACAAAATGATGCAAGGATCACAGAAAGCCCCTCATTTGTTTTTGCTAGTTACTCAAAATAATCGATAGCAATTGATTGTATTTCAATAATTAGCCCCTCGACTCATCCCACTCACTCTATACACATTGAGATTGCACCCATGCCTTCAAGTTTTTACCACCCATAAAATGTCCAAATATCTAGCCAACAAGAACAGCCTTTCATTTTCAGAAAATATTTCTTAGAGTGTTACTGCACGATTCAGCCAATGGTTACATGTCAATTTCAGAGAATTCGGTAACTGCTTTATAGGAAGTTCAGCTTTAAAAAGAGGCTGATCATCTATGTTCCTTTAAACAAAGTTCGTTGGTTTGTGACTGGAAGAGGGACCTTACCTTGTGGAATTGTCATGACAATAGACTCACATTCTGGAGCATCTCTGGATAATGTGACATCACTGAGTCACGTAGACACTGCCAATGGCCATCAACACCACCATCCACTTTCTGAACTACTCTGATTTCCCCTGATTTAGGAATCTCAGGCTGGTTTTGCTTGGGCTCAGAAAAGTGTCTTGGAATACTGTCCATCAGTTTCTATTTGTCCAGCAGAGGCATAAACAGCAAGGCAGCGTGGAAAAAAGAAACAGGTTTATTGTAGTTAAGTGTTACCAGGAGCAGCAATCACTAATCACGGTGGAAAGACATTTTATTTTCCTTCCCTCATGTGCTTTTCTAGAAACAGCAAAACACATTGAATCAATTTTTCAAACAAACTTGTAAAATTGGAAAATACAACGACCTTTAACAGTTGGTAGCATGAATTATCGGGGGCCACAAAGAGGTTTTTAACTATTGAAACCTGTTGGCAAGGTGACAAATGAGTTTTTTTCCCCTTCCAAATCGTTAAAAATAGCTTTTATAAACTCTTAACTCCCTCTGATGGTGAGCTCACCATTAATCACCTTTATGACATCTTATATTTAGGCCACGGATAAATCCACGGGTCCTAATCAACCACTTTCCTGAGGAAATTGGCCAAATCCCGGCTGGAGGGGGAGATGGATCTCAACAACCCTGCTATTCAGACAAATCTCTTTTCAAGTGCCCTTAAAGCTTTTTTTCATACACCAGCGAAGACAGCCACACAGGAAACAATAATAGTTTAATCTCTTGAAAAATTTCCTTCCTGCATTGCAGTGTTTTCAGACAGGTAGTCAGAGCCAGCCAAAGAAAATTAGCAGCAGCCCCTGCCAAGAGCAGGCTGCTACTTGAGCCTCTGAGCTCCCTGCCCCTCCTCTTCCCCTGTCCCCAGCGCAGGGGCCTGAGAGGGGGTGCTCTTTTGCCCAGTGGTGACCCTCACAGACCTTGGGAAAGCAGGAGTGATTCGCGGAAGAGCCATTCGTGACTCATGGTGTGACTAAGTGTTTTTAAAGCCTCTCTTCCCTTCTCCTCCCTGAGTTCTCTGGAGCTTCTGGTTGGGAGGACACGTGTTGTCTGGAGAAGCACATTTGGTTCTCAGGAAAATGCAGTTTCTCACAAGATGGAGTCATTGTAAACGTGTGCCTGTCCTTCGCTCATGAAACCTTGCCAATGTAATGGTGAGCAATGCGGGTTAGTTCTAAGACCCCTGGGGACTGTTTTTTGTCTGAACAAGGCTCCAAAGAATCTGAGCTGGTTCTGAGCTTTGTGGGATGGATAGGACCTACTTTCTGTAGGTCCACTTACTTCACGCTCTGCCACCAGCGTGGGACATCAGCCTTTAATTACATCCAACAATTCGTTGCAGATTTTGTTCGGGCTATCACAGGTATTTTTCCTTGGGAATTTGGTCACAATTCTCATGAAGGTCTCAAGTTGTACCTTGCTTCAAAGGAGCTGCTTCCAACCAGCAAGTTCCCTGAACTGTGGACAAAAAGAGACCCCCCCCCCCCACAGGCCATTGACCTCTGGCTCAAGTTCTGTTCTCTTGATCCGTTGGCAGCCAGCTTTGCTACCCACCCACCATGTGCATGACTCTGCTTTACCACACCATCTAACTCTCCTGGCTCTCAATTCTGGCTTCTCACTTGACAGTCTTTTTGTTTTTTCCCCTTGGCTTGGTGATTTCATGAACAACTGGCAGGGCCTGGGCAAAATTAGTTGTATTTCCATCTCTTGTGTATTTCCCCCTCCCATGTTTGTGACTTGTATGAAGAAAAATACTCAATTTATATAGACTAGGACGTTGCCTAACCTCTCGGATGACGAGAGAGGGGGCAAAAGGACTCATTGGCCAAACACCTAATTGGCAGAGAAAAAAGTGAACAAAATTAGTTGTCATAAAAATAGCCCCTCAAGGCCACCCATGATGTCTAGGAATTCTCTGGATCTGTTCTCATGCATTTTCAGGCCAAGCAGAAATACATGATATAGAGCCTAAAGGTTTTCATCTCTTTTTTCCTCCATTATCAAGGATAATTGAAAATAAGCTTTGTAATATTTTCCTTAGACAAATGTCTTAGCCAGCCAGGAACATTTTCTCAGCAGTCTAAGGCAGAAAACCAGCAATCCATATCCACAGAGTAGCCGAAGAGGGGGCCATGGCTCATGCCACTGTAAAGAAATATCAGCAACTGAGTGGCACCTTAAGATGTTCATCATAGTGTTATTTATAATAGCAATAAATTATTAATGATGTGTATTTCCCGCAATAAGGGAATGCTTAAACCGATGTTAGTACCATCCACATAAAGATACTTATTGTGGCTGTGACAAGTCATGTTTTCCAAGAAAACTAAATTAATGGAGATATGCTTACACTATGTTAAGGGGGAAAAAGTAGAATACACTCTTTATACTATTTGATTGTATTTAAGTATATTTATTACAGAAAAAAATATTATTTCTGATTAATGGAATTATGAGTGGTTTTAATTTCTTTTTTATAACTTTTCATAATTTCTAAAATGTTTTTAAAGCAGAAATGTTTTATAATCCAAAAACCCATAGGCATTATTTCTGATTCTATCACTATAATCAAGTTTACTTTTTTTGGACCTTGAATCCCTCTTGAATTGTCTTCTTTTTTCCCAAGGTCTGTGCCATGGAATCTATGTAATTTTTTTCTGACTTTACCAGATATATTCTCCTGCTTGGTTACAAAACCCCAAGGTGATGCATCAATTTTCTTTTGGATTCCTGTTGCTTCTACTCTCTTAGGCAGTTTATTTTGGTTAATCAGAATTTGGTCTTGGGTGGGACTTCTCATTATTTCTTCTACATTCGGACAGATGAAATTACCACTGAGATGAGTGAAGAATGTATTAGATATGCAGCTCTCTAGAAGTGTCTACAAGTAAGTTCCCTATTCCTTACCTCTTGCTTGGCCTCTGAGTTGAGTCGGGCCAGATTCTTCCACACTTGCCCCCTGGTCTTTGGTCTCTTGACGTATAGACCATGACACGACATCCCTTCAGCTCATCATATTTTTTTCTTGTCCACATTTAAATGCCCTTCACTCTGCTTATACCCTTAAGTGGGTGGTTTCTTTTCACATGTCCCAGACCCTGTCCCTATCCCCAAGACATGGTTGAGGTCCAGTCCTCCTCTTTTCTTCCCTCACCCCTGCACATCTCCATCAACACATTTACCACTTTGTAGGGAAATTAAGTGTCCATCTCCCTCCTTGAGGGTGGGGACCACTTCTTATTTATCTCTCCAACCCCACGGTATAACATGACATCTCACTTTAGTAGATGCTTAGAACAATGATGTGAACTGAATTATGCTAGTTTTAATTTATATTTCCTAAGCTGCAGGATCCGTTTATTTTATACATTGCTATGTTCCTGATATGATTCCTATCACATCAAGTTTCCATGGTCTTTTCAACTCCTTGCACTAAAACCTCATGTTTTCTTTGTTTATGAGCTCTACCAGGTACATTGGTTTCTAGCTGGTCCTTTCTCTTTTATCATCTCTAACTCGGTCAAGTCATACATACGTAATTATATTAATTCAGACTCACACAGATATTATGTCTGATGAATATGCTTGTTTAGTTTTATTTGGGAAGTTTCCTCTTTTCTCAATTTTTATTTGAAAGCTCTTAGAAGGAGAAAGGGTGGAAGAGAGGAAGAGAGAAACAGAGAAAGAGAGAGGGGGAAAAATGATTATTTCTATATTTTGTCTTAAAAATTTTTGTGCTATGTATTTTCAGTGAACACTGCAGTGGTTCTTATTTAAACACTATTTTTCCCAGAGTTTTCATGGCAGGGAGAGGATAAAGACATTGAGATACAAACTGGTCAGGGAAAAGTTACGTTGACTCATATGTTCTAAAGAGACGTTGAATTAATGATGCTACCTTACAGATGTCTTTGTTTTTTTTGTTTTTTGTTTTTTTGTGAGGAAGATCAGCCCTGAGCTAACATCCATGCCCATCTTCCTCTACTTTATATGGGATTCCACCACAGCGTGGCTAGACAAGCGGTGTGTCAGTGCACACATGGGTTCTGAACCTGTGAACCCCAGGCCGCTGAGGCAGAGCGAGAACACCTAACCACTTGCGCCACCAGGCTGGCCCCCAGATGTCTTTGGATAGTGGCATTACTACATAAACAACTTCTGAAACAAAATTTGGCAAAGTCAAGATCTTTGAGAGACATTTTCAAGATAACATTAAGTTTTATCTTCTGGGCCAATGAAAGACTATGAATTTCCAGAGTTTGATGTTTGATAAGAAATTTCCCTACTATATATTATTAACAAAGAGTGTCTTAAAAGACTGACTGATGAACCAAAATAAAATTCTTTATAAACAAGGCATAACTGAATGGCAAGGAGGGAGGTTGTCAACGCTGGACAAGCGTTTCTGTCTTATTACCACCGCTCTTCCTGGATGCCTGTAACTGTAGTCAGCTAAGCCCTGATTTGCCTGACTTAACTTCATGAAAGTTTTGTGACCTAATAAACAAATAAGGTGTGGTGGGAACCAGAGAGAGAGCCAGCCTGGACGAGTCCTGCCTAAGCACTCATAAACAGGCTCTTCTGAAACAGTGCCTTGCCCAGGTCAAGGCCATGTCACTGTGTCAGCACCTTGCTTATTTCAGGCCAAAGTTCAGATGAGTTAGAGAAAGTTCACGTACGTCTGACCCTCACCCCACACTGCTTCTTTTGTTTAGTTGTTGAGGAAAATCCTGGCCCAGAAGACTTCCACAATTAAAGGATAGACTTCTCTTGAAAGCACAAGAAATCCCAATGCAATTTCCTGACCCCAGAAGACGTGTGTGGATGTCGGCTCTCTGAGTGGGGCAAGGTGAGGGAGGGAGAGCGGCATGCCACACTGGATAGGTGGTCAGGGACCAAAATTCTTCTCTTGCTCTCTCTCCTTGGCCCCCACCTAACCTAGGCTTCTGTAATCTTCCCAACAGCATGCTAAGTGCCCACCAAGCTGCTCATTTTTTCTCCTGGTCACACAGGCGACCACATTTCAGGCCTCCTCATTCTCTACCAGCTGGCCGTGGTCCAAGGAGAGCTTCAAGGTATAGTTCTATGGTGGATCACCAAGTGGAAGGCTGCTGCTGAATGTGTGATCAGACCGTGATATGAGTGGGACTTAAACCTTCATTAGGGTAAGCGGCTGATTTAGTGTTGTTTGTTACAGTAGTTAGACTGTCTGACCAATACAGGGTGGTTGCAAAATCTGACTTTCCAATGACCAGGATGGCCTCTTGGTTCTGTGCCTCAACTGCTTCATCTATAAAATGGGAAACTCATAGTACTTATATCATAGGGATGTGGCAAGGTAGAATCGTACAATAGTGACTGATGCTCAAAGAAATGTTAGCCACTACTACCATTACTAGCACAATTACTATTACTTCTACTAGAACACCACCACTATTATTGCTGTAGAGCTTTATTTTGGGAGGAGGAAGCCCATGAAGTAAGTGGTGGCTCATTTCAAGAAAGCCTACCACAGATCTCATGCTTCTTGAGAGGGGGAAATAGGTTTCTTGATGAGAACCCGTGTTAAGTACAAGCTAAACTAACAAAACAAGTCTTAGATCATGTCACTCAGGGGTTATGGTGCCAGGAACGGGTACATTTTCTGTTGTTGTGGAAGCTGAATGTCACCTAATGGTTCACAATGGATTTAGAGGGGAGAGATCATTTCAGTTTATGAGAAAATTGTTGAAGAGTTCATGGAGAAGCAGTTAATATTTTAATCTTTCTAGCTTATTTGGGAGTAGTGGTCTCACTCACTGAAAAGAACACACATTGAACTGGCCCTAGAAATTTAATAGTGGCCATAGAGTAAATCTTACTTCTCAATAGGTGTTCACTTTATGAGACTTAGGTAATGGGATTTTAAAAAAAAAAAACAATATGGCATTTACAGTGATGTCCCAACCTGTCAATTAGGATAATTAGAACTGTTTCAATTGCCTAGCAGATAGAGGCTGATGTCTTAGTCCTAGGAGGGTATAGTTGGGAAGTCCAGTGTGGTCATTGCAAATGTGGACTTTGGAGTCAGATCGCCTGGATTCGAATTTGGCAACTTACCAGCTGTGTGACCTTGGACAAGTGACTTAGTGCATCTGGGCTTTTGTTTCTTTGTTTGTAAATCGGAAATAATCATAATACCTCTCTTATAAGGTTATGAGGGTTAAATGAGTTAATACATTTAAAAGGCTTAGAATAGAGTGATACTAATTATTATTGTCATCATCACCATTATTCTTACTAAAAAATATTGTTTAGTAACTTGGCCTGGAACATAGCCCTCTATGTCAAAGGTGTTTTGAGCTTTATAACATTGAGCTTCAGTCCCAAGGAACTCTGCCTAGGGGTTTAGCAGAGAACTGTGTTTGCCTGACTCAATGGATGTTCCATTAGCAGCAGGAAGAAGGAGAGGGTTTAGTGCCAAGACGATACTATGTACCATTTACACCAAGATGCTCATTTTCATATTTTTTGTTTGTAGATGTTTTTGAGCCAACTTGAATGCTTTTGAAGGCTGTTTACTGATGAGGAGAACTGGAGAGATAATAATGAACCTGGTGCACAGAAGTACAGAGAGCATTTACGATGTCGACCCATCTCTGAAAATGGAAAGGAGATGCCATCTTCCCATCTTGTGGAGAATTATATTCCAGGAAATTAACTTTTTAGTTCTTCCCTTTTATCTCTCCACTTTCCAACTCTTCTTCAGAACATAATTTCAAATCATAAGGCATATGTTTTTTAAACTTTTTGTTTGGAAAGTAATTTCAAACTTACAAGAAAACAGCAATAAGAATATAGTCATGCGCCTCATCAAGACATTTTGTTCAGTGAAGGACCGCATAAACAATGGTGGTCCCATAAGATTAATACCCTATAGCCCAGGTGTGTAGTAGGCTTTCCCATCTAGGTTTGTGTAAGTCCACTCTATGATGTTTGCACAATGATGAAATCACCTGACTGTGCATTTCTCAGAATGTATGTATTCCTGTCATTGAGCTACTCATGACTGTATTTACAAAGAATAGCAAATACGCTTTACTCAGATTCGCCTGTTGTGAACATTTTACTCCATTTTCTTTCTCATTTGTTTTCTCTCTTTCTACACATATACATATACACATACACACATAATATTTTTTTCTGAACATCTGTGAGTTGCATACATCATGGTTTGTCATCCCTAAATACTTCAGTGTATATTTCCTAAGAACAAGGATAATTATTTTCTTATATAACCACAGTACACTTAGCAAATTTAATGTTGATATAATACTTTTATCTAATCCACTATCCATATTACAGTGTTAATTGGAATTAATTGGCCAAATAATATCCTTTATAACATTTCTTTCTTCAATACAGGATCCAGTCTAAGATCGTGTTTAGTTGTATGTCTCTTTAGTCTCCATAAGGCATATGTTAAAAAACACTGAACACTTTTAAGTACTAAAAGGTTAATCTTTATTGCTCTTAATAACAGAAGCAAACCAACTAAATCTATTCACAATACTTGATGCAATAATGAAAAAGAATTAAAATGTTCGTCTCTTAGATTAGTTTAGTTTTTGGGTGCCATTTAGAGGTAAGTGTTTAATTTTTCTAAGTTATTTAATGGTTCTATTCTGGTGCTTCTGTTCCCATAAACTTCTCAAAGTTAAGCACTCTCTTCCTTCCTCAAGTTTAATTTGCCAAATATATGGGCATCAATGAAATGAAATTCCAGGTAAATCTTTCAGTTATCGGATGGGGAAATGCATCTTTTTGGAATTCAAATTGAATCTGCATTTCTTCAGGCTCAAGTTTGCTCAGTCAAATGCAACATATTTTTATACAAGAAAAATTCTATCAATGTTTTAATGTGCTTCTCAAGTTTCTGGAACAGTAAACAAATTATTGGGGGAAAAAATGAGCCAACCCATAAAACCTCTTCCAATGAGTTAAACAAAGAAATAGGAAATCGTCTTAAGATCTGAGGGCTCTCTTTTCATTAGCAATGATGATTACTTCTTTGGCCATTTCTTCTGCTCTTTATAACAGACTCCTATAGGAGGGACCAGAAGCTTTTTAGAGTCAGCTTGCTTCATGTTTTTATGAATTCCATGAAAAGAAAAGTATGTGTGTGTGAGAGGGGAGGTGGAATGAGGAGGCAGAGGGAAGTGCAGCAGTCACTTTGCCGTCCCAGTAGGTGGTGGATTGGCTTAGTCAAATCTAGTGGTGGGGAGACAGGTAGTTGAGGACAGCAAGGGAAGTGTGGTCTCTGCAAAACAGGGCCAATGGCTAGATGGGAGATGGTGGAGGGCAGAGAGGGGGTTTTCCTTTACAATCTTCCAAAGTTCAAATGTTCCTGGAAGCCATTATCGGTTAATCATTTATGTGAGAGTAGAACTACCATAGGACCCAAACAAACCAACCAACAAAAAGCCATGTGAAGAGGAAGCTGTTTGTCTTCCTCTTCAGAGAGAGTGGAGTGAATGGTTGGTTGAGTACTCCAGCAGGGAATGTGTTTCTGAGACTAGTGAAAAAGAAAAACACCAGGGAAACTGGTGTTTGAATTTTGGATAAAGATGAGAATAGTATGAGAAATAAGGGAAGTTCTGGAACTTCATGTCTAAGGGAGTTGAGAGGGAAAATGAAATCCTGTCTAGGTGAAGAGGGAGTCTTACAACTGACTAGGGGCTAGGGGGTGAGGAGTAGGCTAGGGTGGGGCAGAGAGAGCTAAAGCTTAGCATTTTTGGACTCCCTGAAAAATGCTGAGGTGTTCCAAATTCTCTAGTGGTAGAATTTAGGCCACTGGGATCTAACGTGGATGAATTCCTATCTTTCAGTGCACAAGCTCACTTCTGTTAGAAAGGATTGGCAACTCTTAATTACCCTTTGGGTATTAAAAGGCTTATCACTTCCATTTCAGGGGCTTACAGACTGGTTTGGTGTGGGAATAGCTAAGTATGCTCTTTCTGCAGCTTCTCGGTAAAACAACTCTTAGCAGCTGCAATCTGTTATGGAAGTTAAGCATGATACTGAATAAGCTAAGCAAGTTGTCAAATTGTCTTTCCTGTGTGACTTCTACAAATTAATCTGATTATTTTATAGATTGACTTTATAAGGAATAACAATCTGGAATATAGGCCAAGTTTTTCTTAATATGTAATATAGGTGGGATTAAAGATTAAACTTTAAATGGTCTTAGTAAACGTTGAAGATGTAGTTAGATACCATATAATCAGTGATGTTTAATGAGCCCTGGCATTTTTTTCAATCTTTCAGCATGTATGTGAGAGGGAACTATGAGTTAAAGATAAATAAAATCTGCCTGGATATGATACTGGACAGCATCCATCCATTTCTAGAATGGCAACATTTATGTCCTGATTTTAATAATCCATGAAAGAGGAGAGGGTGTGGTTCCTTCAAAGGCAGGTGAAGTGGACCTTTACCAGCCCATCAATTCTTTTTCCTGCTGTGACTCACAGATTGATGGCAACAGTGAAACTTCCTTAATTTCATAAAGAATAGTTTGATGTTTAGATAATCATGCTTGTAGTTTTTGACCTTTTTCTTTCAAATTTTTGTAGAACAAATAAATAGCACATACAACAAATAAAAGTTAAATTGTGTTATTTGTATGGTTGATCGACACACAAAGATAAATTATACACGCATACATATATTATATTTAGCTCTATGAAATTGATGCTTTTTAGGTAAAAATGGACAAATATTTCTAATTATATAAGATTAAAATCATAATATATACAGACATATTGCATTTCTACTCATCAAACAATTATGTAACACAACACAATTCCAGTAAAATATGTTGTGAATAATAACCTGTATATTAAAATACTCAACCAACTAATTCGTGGAGTGGTCAAGGAAGTCATTATACTACTGGGTGCAGGTAGTGTGTTTCGTTCTGTGGGGGAATTTGGGGTTCAGATTAAGAATGAGGCAGTCAGCAGTCAGAAAGATCTCAGAGGCTGTAATATCTGAACAAGCTTGTAAATAGATTTTCCTCTGATGAATAGTGGGGAGGGGGTGTTGTATGAGAGTGTGAGAAGGTCAGGGGAAGGATCTTCCTGCTGCGAGCAGAAGTACAAAGGCTGATGGGTTTGGAGAACTATAAACAATCCAGCATTGCTGTAGATTAAAATTCAGCAGAAGCCAGACCTTGGAAAGCCTTCTATGTTGCCCTGAGAAATGTGAAACAGCTTCTGCTCTTATTCTTATACATTCCACTTATGGAATCTAACAAAAAGCTGCCTCAGTCTTTAGTGTATATGGTAAGTGAGAGAGCAAGTTCAAATGAAGCACTGACAATTGAGGACCCGGTGACCCCAAATCCATGTCTAGCCAGACCTCTCCCCACTTTTATGGTGTGGGCAACAGAGAGGTGGCGAAGGGTTTTAAACAATTCCAGGATGCAGGTTAAAAGGTGGTTAAGGCCCTATGATACCATTTCTAGTTCTGCATTAAAGAGGGAATAATGGGGCTGGAGATGAGAGGACCGATTCAGGTGACTTTAGGTAAGCTGTTCAGCAGGATTTGGCTATGACTTGGATGGTGTCAGGGGATGATGGAAAAGGTGGAGTTGAAGATAACTCCCAAATCTCTGCCTGGTTTCACCTGCAGGGGGAGCAAAGAAGTTGGCCTTGGTGGTGACATTTGCCTCTTAGACATTTACGTGGACAACTGAGTGCCTCTGAGACATCTGGCAGGCAATTCAGTCTGGAACTTGTGGAGAAGTCTGGGCTAGACAGACGGATTTGGGGGCAACTGGTTCTTCAGTCATCCTTACTCCAGCTTAGCTTGCTCTCCAGCTCAACGTGTACCCAGAACACGGGCACAGATTTCTGATAGATTCTATGAGTGGAAGAAATTAGGATAACGGGAGATGCTAACTATCTTGCTGTCGAGTCACAGGAATTTGCATTATTTTTTTCCTTAAGGCAAAACCAGTGGTGTCATGCAAGAGGGAGTTTGGGGTGGGAGGAAGGGACTATTTACTCATGTAGGAGCACATCAACCCAAAATAGTGCTGTAGGGGTAGGAATTAAGATTGTGCTTGCAAAGCTTGCCGTGCAGGGCTGAGCTTTCAGTGTAAATGCAGAGTGCCCTTGGCTGAAAATATATGTTTTCATATTTCAAAAGCAGGAGCTTTCATGAGCTTGGAAGGAATGATTATGATTTAATACACACGTATAGAATTAGAATTGAATGTACATGTGTAGAATGATAATTATTATACACATAGCGCCACCAGGACTAACAGGCACTCCTGTCCTTAGGAGATTGGAAAGACCGAGCAGGAAGGAGGGGGTGCAGCATGAAGCCACATATCCCAAATCAGAACCAACTCATGGAGGCTGGTCTCCAAAAGTTGTCACTGCGGCAGCCTACTGCAATACAGGGAGGCCGGGGGGAGTTCCTAAACTGGATGAAGAGCACCACGAACATTGACTGGCAATACTTCAGAGGCCTTGCGATGATTGTTAGACTGGGCAAGACAGGAGGCGACACTGTGGGATGATTGAAAAAGGATCCCTGAAAAGATGGGGAAGAGAAGGAACTGGTGGTTTTGAAACAGAGCTGTGGATGGAGGGGGTCAGGGGAGGAGAAGATGGAGAACATTCATGTTCAGAGGAAAGTGTCAGGGATCCTGGCTCCTGAAGAGAGAAAGGGAGGCAAGGTAGATGCTGGTTACACGGGGGAAGACAACAGAGCAGGGATATGAGACCCAAGCACCCCCAATAACCAGGGTTGGACATTCCTAGTCAATCTGCCTATGAGGAGAGAAGTGAGAAAGCCTGGTAGGGTTATTTGATGGATGAGTCAAGGAAAAAATTATGTGAGGTGAGATTTTTATAAAGATGTGGTGGAGGATCAGTGAGATTGTGTATCAGGGACAGAAAATGTAGGACACCTTTACTTTCTTTGGGGCAGGAGAAGAAGAAAAGAAAACCCATTGGCCTTAGAATTTTTATATGTTTGCTAAATGAAGTGACAAAATGGCCTCTAGGAAGAGACCTTTAAGACACACCAATTGAAAGTGGGATAATGGTGAGGCGCTATTAGTATTTAAGGGTGCCCTGAACTCGTGAGAGATAAGATTGGGTTTGCCCCAGGAAGGAGGACCGAACGTTAAAGGTCTGGGGACAAATGAGATAAAGCCAGCCATTTGTGTGTGTGTGTGTGTGTGTGTGTGTGAGAAAGATCAGCCCTGAGCTAACATCCATGCCAATCCTCCTCTTTTTGCTGAGGAAGATTGGCCCTGGGCTAACATCCATGCCCATCTTCCTTCACTTTATATGAGACGCCGCCACAGCACGGCCTGTCAAGCGGTGCATCCGTGCACGCCCGGGATCCGAACCAGGGCCGCCAGCAGCGGAGCGCACACACTTAACCATTACACCATGGGGTCGGCCCCAAATTCGGCCATTTTTATGGAAGAGGAGGAAGAAGAAAGAAGTGGGATCCTCCAAATAATAAAAAAGTAGGAGTCGGGAAAGTGAAAGAAAAGGCCATAATGCAGTGTGAAGTGAGCCAAGAACTCCGGATTTGAATCCAGATTCAGCTCTTTCCATCTGTGTTCCGTGGGCAAGTACTACCTTCTCCAAGTCTCAATTTTTAGTTCTCTGATTTTGAAACGGGGCCTAAAATACATTCTCAGAAGGGTGATTGAGTGCATTAAACGACCCGATCTCTCATCTATTTTTATTTTTTATCCTGTAATGGAATCTACCTGGAGGTCTATGGAGCCGATGTGATGAGGGAGCAGCAGGAAGGATACCATCCACGGGGATAGGATGTACACATGGGGGGAGGCTGCAGGGTCATCTGGTTCAACGGGAAAAGTTAGAGAGCTCTCTTGGACTACAGTTATAGGGCTTGGCAGTAGAAACACACAGTCCCAAAAGGGGACACTCTACTTACCATCCTCCCACCTCTGTTGGAGTTCTGGCATTTTAGTTGGTCAAAAAGCAGAAAGGATCCATGAAGTCTGTTCTGAATCCACCCAAGTCTATGCATGAAGGGCCTTCTTTTTCTGTCTTCCCATGCGAGGTGCAGCTATTAATTACACTAAGTGACAAAGATTCTCCTTGTTGCTTGATGGACACAAGGATGAATCTTTGTTACTGACTGCAAATAATAGAAGTCTGGTGGTGATCAAGGGTCAGGCATGGAAAACATGCTCCGAGCCAAGCAGGGGACATATGGCACCTTCTTCTGAATCAACCCAAGAGGCTGCAGGGAAACAGAGTGGGTATTATTTGGTCAAGTTCCTCCCATGAAAATACAGCCTCCATCCTTTTTTGCTTGTTTTGTTCTGGCACTGGAACAACCTGTCTCTTTACATTAGTTCAGTTCTGTAAAGAAACGGTCATTTAGAAGGAAATAGTTGGAAAATCCAGGCACGAATCCATTTTTAAAGTCACAACTGAATGATTGCTTTCTTATTGTGCCACACGGGGCTGGAAAAATCATTCCTTTCTGTACGTATTTTTCTTTTTTGCTTTGTGTTTTCATTCTGCTTAAAACACACATATGTGCCAGAAATGAAAACATTTTCAAAGGGCAAGTTTCAAGGACACCTAAAAATAGGACCTGTTGCCAAATATACATTTCCCCAATATGTAAATGACTGAAAAGGAGCACAATGAAAAGCATATGCTATTCAAATTTTTTTTTAGAAAAATTTAAGAGCTGGAAGATTTGAGTCCTAGCCCTGAAACTCTTTATTTAACTAGTGGTTTCCATTTAAATTTTATCCTAAGCCTTCAGATATCATTCTTTGTATATTTTACCTTTATCTTTTAATCAAACCTGAAAAAATGCTAAGAATAATTTTATTTTCCAAATGGGAAAATGTTATTTCATTATATCAGTCTGTGACTTGACATGAAACTTTTCAAATAATTATCAAGCCTAAAAAAGGTAGAAGACACGAAGAACATCTGGGCCCCTAGGAGCTGCTTCGTTAAAGCCAGGGATGAATCAATGAGTTGGAAATTAAATACAAATTTATCGAGGTAAGAAGCCTTTAATTTCTTGCCTTCTGTGGTCCGCAGTCAGGAATCACCTCAAGTTCTTTCAAAAAAAACAAAAAAAGGTGGAGCATAAATACATTAATTAAACTCAAAGAAGTCAACGTTGATAGGGATTTGCTTCAGATTCTGTGGTGGTCACCGAGTATCAATGAAAGCCGTCTACACTTACAGCTGTACCTTGTAATTTAGAAGATTTATCATTTGTTATGAAAAATCCCACTAGTGAGCTAGTCTCTCAAATGCCTTGTTTTATTTTCTGAAAAAAAATTGTTTTTGATCAACAACAAGTCAACACTTATAATTGTTATATGTCATCTTGTCAAAGATTCACAAACCTGAGTGGCCATATCTTCCTGGGAAGGCTTTCATGGGGCTGGAGTCCCGAGTTCAATGGAGCCCTTCTTTCCTTCCAGTGGGATTGTGGAGGCAGTGCTGGTCCATGAAATACGACTGAAGGTCTAGACCTTTACCCTTGGAATTATCTTGCTTTTCCAGCTCTGGTTAAATTTTGCCTTCCATATCTTAATATTTCCATGATAGAGCATGGAAAAAGAAACTCAGAAAAGGTTTCACCTTTGCTGTTAAGAAGTTATGACCTTTGCTCACATTTGCCAGAGAAAGTGGCTTATAGCACCAATTAACATGAATTATTAACTCCTAGATTAATAATTTATTAGAAACCTAACGGCCCTAGGCACTGCCAGATCGCACTATTGAAAGAAAAACGAAGACAACAACATAGCTCTAATTATAACAATTCGTCGATGATGCTTGGAATAAGTAATGGCATTTGGACTTTCTAAAGGATTTTTTAATTTCCTCTCTAATATCACACTGACTGCAAAGTCAGACAAATTAACTAATAATTCCTATAAAGACTTGTGTAGATGTTGATTTTTTTTTAAAAAAATTTATTTAACAAATACTCATATAACTCTTCTTTTGTGTCAACTTCTATTTGAAGCACTTGTGCATATTAATTCATTAATTCTCCTAACAACCATCTGAGTTGCACACTGTTATAATCATCCACGTGTGTCTGAAGTTGTGCCCAGAGTCACACAGATAGATGGTACCTGGGTGTATTCATTTGCCAGGGCTGCTGTGACAAAGTAGTACAAACTAGGTGGCTTAAACAACAGAAATGTATTGTCTTACAGTTCTGGAGGCCGGAAGTCCAAGATCAAGGTGTCGGTAGGATTGGTTCCTTCTGAGGGCTGTTGGGGTGATTTTGTTCCATGCTTCTCTCTGAGCTTCCGGTTGTCTTCTGGCAATCTTTGGTGTTCCTTAGCTTGTGGGATCAATACTCCAATCTCTGCCTTCATTTTCACAAGGAATTTTCTCTCTGTGTCCAAATTTCCCTTTTTTATAAGGACATCGGTTATATTGCATTAAGGCCCACCCCAATGACCTCATTTTAATTGATTACTTCTGTAAAGACCCCATCTCCAAATAAGTTCACATTCTGAGATTTTGGAGGGTTAGGACTCCAATATATGAATTCGGGGAGCCAGGGGAGTGGACACAATTCAGCCTTCAACACTGGTAGAGCTGGGATGCCCAACCCAGGAAGCCTGGCTTGAATCTGTGCTCTTAATCACCATGCTAGGCTGCCTCCCATTTGTTGGTTTTTTTGAATACAAAAAGCTTATTAAGGCAAGTTCAATTTAGAGCATCTTACTGATTCGTTCCCAAGAATTGTCCTCAGCCCGGTAGCTCTTGGGGACAATGTCTTCTTGAGCCCAGTCAGGGATCTGGTTAATTTAGAGGATCAGACTGATTCATAGCTCGAGGCTTTCTAAATTCCCTTCAAGCTCCAAGCTCACTGTGTTTTGAAATCTGAAAGCTCTTTCAGCTCTTTCCGTTTGACTCTGAAGCACGTTTTCTTAAATCCACATTTTAAAGGCATTTGAGGAGGTAGAGGCCTAATTATTTCCTTTTTTCCTTCCAAATTCCTGTTTGTGGAGCCGTGATTAGGTAATACTTACAGCACCTCTTGCAAATCTCCCTGACCTCATCATATCTGGAAATGCAAAGTGAGAAACTGAAAAACTCACGAGTTGAGTTCTGATTCTTTGGCCTTTTAACTTGATGAGGAAGCAAAGCTTGAAAATCTCTGTTCCTTAATGGAGGAAAGAAAAGGAAAAAAAAAAAGAGAGACAAAGAAGAATCAGGAAAAATAAAGGAGCAGAGAAAAGAACTTTGTAAATGAAAGTAAAAATAGGGTTTGCGGTTTAGGAAATTGTGCATTGTTTCATCAAACGCCAATTTCCGAAAGAGAAAAGTGACAGCTCACACATGGTTTTTCTTTTTCTTTTATTTATTTTTATTGAGGTCACATTGGTTTATAACATTATATAGATTTCAGGTGTGCATCATTATATTTCGACTTCTGTATAGACTGCATCGTGTTCACCACCGAATGTCTAGTTGCCATTGGTCACCATACACATGGTTTTTCTAACGAAACCAGGGTGGAGATTTACACGTGCCACTTCTTATGGCTTCATTCCCCTCACCACTTAGCTCACTCTGACAGCTGTCTGGGAGATTGGTCGTAAATGTCAGATTCCCAAGAACAAATGCTGCATTTGGCTCCCAACCTCAATATTTTTAGGATTTTCTACTTTCTTTCTTTTTTGTTTCTTTGGGAGTGCAGACTGACTAGCATTTTACTGCAGTTTATGTGTCAGACCACTTCCTTGTTTCTCCTCTCTTTTGAAGCAAAGAATGTGATGAAATCATGCAGGAGAATGCCAGGTAGATTATAGGAATTTGTTCCTAGTTTGCTTGAATAAATTGTCCACCCCTTTCAGTATGTTTACAAATTTACTCTGTTCTGAAGGTGGAAGTCATGGAATCATTTCCAAGTTGACTCTAAAAGAGGACAGGGGACACAGAGAGGTCATTTCAGAGGGTGGAGTTAGTCCAGAGAGAGGTGAAGCAAAGGTCAGGCGGTCAGGCCTTTGTGCCGCTGGGTTTCTAAAGAAGGGACATCACATCTCTTTAGGAATTTCTGATTCTTGCCTTGAAATGACTTGCCTGGAAGTTTAATCAGGCTCTTCCTTCCCCTGCTCTCTTAGGGACTACTCTTCTTTGGGAGCCTCAACAAATATTAATTTATACAGAATCTAACAGACTGGCAGATTGCAAAATTGGCCACAATCCTTTACTTTTCCCTGTATGCATGCTCATTATAATGTGATTTTGCAACTCTCTCACCCAGGGGTGGAGTCAGAGTCTGTTTCTCCTACCTTTGAATCTGGGCTGCCCTATGACATGCTGTAGCCAATAGAATGCAGCAGAAGTGATGGTGGGCCATTTCTGAGCCTAGCACAAGAATTCAAGAGGTCTCATACATGGTTATTCTTTATTGAAACCCCGCCCGAATACCCTGTGAATAAGACCAGGGTAGTCTGCTGGAGGATGAGCAACCACATGCAACAGAGGTAAGATGTCTCAGTAGAGGCCATCCAAAACCAGCCAGTCCTTGGCCAACTCAGCAGCTAAATGGGAACGTGTGAGTGAGCACAGGCAAAATCAGAGGAAGCATCCAACTGAGCCCAGCCTAAATTGTTGACCAAAATAATCATGAGCTAAATAAACTGTTGGTGTTTTAAGCTACTAAGTTTTGGTGTGGTTTGTATGCAGCAATAGCTCACTGATGCACTGGCCTGGAAATTTGATCAAATTTATGTTTTCTGTTCTCTTTTGTTGCTGCCTCAACCAATATTTATGTATAAAGAAAACTTAGCATTGTTGGTAATCACTTCTGCTGCTCATGGCAGAGTGATCATTGCTAGTGGAGACTATCATAACTCAGTCCTTGAAGTCACCTTTGGGCTTCTTTGTGGTGGAAGATGCAAACTGCAATAGTTTGTCCTTTACTCTGGATGGAATGTCCTCTCATACCCCTGACTGTTGGACCCCTAAACATTTTACTGATTTAGCAAGTCCCTGAGTCTTCCTAGGGTTTATCTCTCACCCTCTGGAGCACGTATCTTACTAAGGCCTCCAATGTGCTGGCTGCTTCTTGCTCATCTGCTCCGACTAAAATGATGCTATCAATGTGGTGTTTTGTGGGGTGCCCAGATATGCAGATCTCTTCAGACTATATTATGACAGAGGGTAGAAGAGCTAATGTAGTCCTGGGGCAACACTGGAATATATTTTTGTTCTTTCAGTTTGAATGCAAACAGTTTCTGACTTTCTTTTCTGATAGAGTTAGAGAGGAATGTCTTCACCATATCAATGACTGCATAGCCTGTACCTGAGACCCATTAATCTCCCTAGCAAAGAGACCACATCTGGCATGGCTGCAGCAACAGGTACTACTACTTTGTTGAGTTTGAGTAGTCTGCTGTCATCTTCCAGGATCTATCTGGTTTCTGCAGGGGCCAGATTGATGGATTAAAAGGAGATACGATGGGGACCACTACCCCTGCATCCTTTAAATCCTTGAGGATGGTACTTATTTCTGATATCCTACCCTGAGATGCAATACTTTCTTTGATTTAGTGTCGTGTGTGGGCAGGGTAGGAGGGAGCAACCTCAGAAGTTTCTACTTGGCTCTCCCCACGATGATAGTTCTCATGCTACAGGCCAAGGACTCAGTGTAAGTCAATTGCTCTGACTACTAATATGTCTGTCCCAACTGTACATTTGAGCATGAGGGAAATGATTGCCAGGTGGAGCTGTAGAACAGGTGGATGCCTGCTGAGTTTGATGTTGGTCAGATGCCATTATTCCTGATCCCCTTATGCTCCCATTTTAACAGAAGCGCTATGATAATGCTTCAGTTCTCCAGCTATCTGTGTAAACTGAGATTCTGTGTGCGATATTCCTAGATGTATTTGGGTATTCCCATTGCCTTTGGATCAGTTACCTGAGTAAATGGCTGATGTCCTTTAGGGGAAGCCTAGGGGAATCATTACCATGTTCATTCACCATTGTGTTACAGGGTCTGTCCTCCTGGGGACTCAGTCTCCTATTTTTTTTTTGGTGTGAAAGATTGGCCCTGAACTAACATTTTTTGCCAACCTTTCTCTTTTTGCTTGAGGAAGATTGTCCCTGAGCTAACATCTGTGCCAGTTTTCCTCTATTTTGTATGTGGGTCACCGCCACAGCATGGCTTGATGAGTGGTGTGTAGGTCATGCCTGGGATCTGAACCCGCGAACTCCAAGCCACCAAAGCGGAGTGCGTGAACTTAACCACTACACCACGGGGCCGGCCCCTCAGTCTCCTATTTAATCAATGAGGTGCTGTCTGAAAACTGGCTCAGGTCAAGAAACTATGAAAGGGATCACGATCCTTTGTGGGGGTGACACTCCTTAGTCTCCTGGTCATGCATCCTTGGTTCCTTTGTGGGCATAAGGTGAGCAGTGCTCTTGTCATCTGCCCAGCTATTTTGTCCTGGGGATGCCTTGCCAGTCATTATAACTCCTGCATCCACCTGGCTTCTGGTGGTTAAACATGGTTATGCTTTGCTTCCTCCCCTCTACTGTTTGGGGGTGAGGTGGGCTCCTATCATCCTCATTGGTTCTGGTGAGCCTAGTTCTATGACCGCCTCTCTTACCCTCAGCCCTGGCGTAAAGAGGAAGGACACTCTGAGCTTCACAGTGCTACTCATGCCTGTTGTTTCTGTAAGTGGCAGAACCTCTAGGATTTCCCATGGAACATGATTATCTAGTAGGTTTTCTGGTCTTCCCTGATATTTCCTCTCCAGCCTGCTCACTCACAGGAACCATCTGATCCCAGAAATTCTGGCACTTGAACCTCACTAAGTTGGGCCGTCACGTGCTTTGAGGTGCCATCCTAATGCCAGTTTGCACAATCTCCTGGGGTCCTTGCTGAAGAAGGTTAAATTCTAAGCAAGGTCAGTCTGCTATGCCAAGGTTGGGGCCCTGTTTGGCAAAGAATGGGACCCCGACACCTGGATGCAGGGCAGTGATTAGGGAGAGGCAAAGAGGCCTCACCCAGGGTGCAAAGTGTAAGGAAGCACTCACTCTCAGGTCCATGCAAGTGCAGGGAGTGAGTGGATCCTGAAATTTAGCACCTTTCTGATGGCTTCAAAAATCTTGAGGGGCTGGCCCAGTGGCGTAGTGGTTAAGTTTGCACACTCCACTTAGGTGGCCCAGGGTTTGCAGGTTTGGATCCTAGGCGTGGACCTACACACCGCTTGTCAAGCCATGCTGTGGCAGGAGTCCCACCTATAAAGTAGAGGAAGATGGGCACGAATGTTAGCCCAGGGCCAATCTTGCTCTAGCAAAAAGAGGAGGATTGGCAACAGACATTAGCTCAGGGCTAATCTTCCTCACAAAAAATAAAAAAAAAAGAAAATCTTGAATCTCCAGATTCCCCCTTATCCCTGAGTTTGCAGAAGTAGCCTACCCCTCCTGCAAAGAGCTAGCACTTCCCTCTTGCTTGGAGGCAATGCAGAGATCTCTCCCCTGCAAGACAACCTGAGCCCCCTTCAGGATGTGCCCCACCTCCCCTCCTGGCCCGTAGGCCTATAACTAGGGTTACATCATGGCGTACCCCAGCTGAGGGTGTGCTAGGCCTGATAGTTGAGGAAGTGTACTGCAAGATCTGGACCAGAAGAACAAGGCGGGTATACGCAGGCTGGTTCCGAGAGTGCTGGGTCACAGGGCCTGGAACATGAGGTTGGATCTGGGAGAGTGTATTGATTTGGGAGTACTCTCCCTAGATCAAACTCCCTGGTGAGGACCCCAGGATATTGTGCAAACTTGCTGTGAGGGACATCTGGGCAGCACACCACTTCCTGTGCCAGATCTCTCCAGAAAACTTGTTGGCAAATGAACTGGGGTGAGGATCTATGGAACAAGGAATTTTGATTCCTTGGACTTGGAGAGTGTAAAGTGTATAATGAAGACTTTAAATCTGACTCTCTTACCCCACCCTTGGTGCTTGCTGTCTTCCCTGACGTTAATAACTTGTTTACTGGCCCTAAAACAGATGATATTCCTACCAAGTGTTGTCTGTCCTTACTTTCTCGTTCCCTGACTCCTCCTTCACGTTTTAGCCCACTGAGCTCCAACTCTGCCCCTTACTCAGGTCCTTTTTTTGTTCAAAACCCCAGTGGACACTTTTCTGTTATTATGTAATGAGATAAAAACCTTATTTTCATAACAACTGTCAGTGGAATTCCTTGTAGGAAGGAACTTGTCTTTGCATGGTATAGTTGGCAGAATAATGCCCCCACCCTCGCAAGATGCCCACATCCTAATCCCAGAACCTGTGAATATGATATACTACATGCAAGATGGAATGAAGATTGCAGATGGAATTAAGGTTGCTAATCAGCTGACGTTGAGATGGGAAGATTATCCTGGATTACCTGAGTGGGCCTAATGCCATCACATGGGAAGAAGGGAATCAGAGTCAGAGAGAGAGATTTGAAGATGTTATACTGCTGGCTTTGAAGATGGAAGAATGGGTCACAATCTAAGGAATGAATGCAGGCAGTCCCTGGAAGCTGAAAAGGCAAGGAAACATATTCTCTCCTAGAGCCTCCAGAAGGAACACTGTCCTGCTGACAATGTGATTTTAGCCCAGGAAGACCCATTTCTGACTCTGTCCTTCAGAATTATGAGATAATAAATGTGTATTGTTTTAAGTTACTGAGTTTGTGGTAATTTGTTACAGCAGCCATAAGAAAGTAATATGCTTGGAAAAACACTTTGAGACAGCTTGGGGCAGAAGATAAGGAAGGATGAATGGTAAGTGTGGGCAGAAGGAGAAGACTTTGTCTGGGGAGAAGGAGAGAGGAGGAAGGGCACCAGCCTGGTGTGGCGTGAAGTGAAAGGCTGGAGCCACTAACTGTTCTCTTCTGATCTCCATTGCCATCCTGATGATATCTGTCTCTGTTGACCACTCTCTCCTTCTACTCATCTCTTTTCCCCTTGGCTTCTGCCATGCCACACCTGCAGTAGGAGACGTAGCAGAATTTGGTAAAGCAAAGTTTGGTAAATCCAGGGGTCTTCTTGGGCCTTCCCCAGTCTAACCAGAATGAGCCACTTCTTTGTGCCCAAACAGCCCTCCGTCACTGTATTTGTATTGGATTTCATCCTGTCCCTGACTTCCACTCTGACTATGAGCTCCTTGAGACAACCCTTCATAATTTAGGCTTCCAGATTTTAGCACAGTGCCTGCACATGGCAGATGCTGAGGAATTCTTTGTCAAATAAGTGGATGGACCCTGAGTTCAACTTTGAAAAGCCCTGATAAAAGATTTGGGTCCAGGAATTAAGGTTGATAGCTGGGTAGTTGGTGTACACAGGTTCCCGTGATCAAGGACTGTTATGGGAGAGCCTTTTCTGAAGGCCAGCATCTATCTCCACAGGCTTGTCCCCAATAGCCCTGAAGGTGCCATCGTCGAGGGCAGCTTCCCACAAAGTGAGAGGATGTCTGTTGGCAACACTGTAGACCTTCTGTGGTATAAGGCTGGAGCTGGGGTGGGAAACTGTGTGATACACAGGAGATGGACAAGAAATCTGCTGCTGCTGCTAATCACTTTTTACTAAAAACCGGTCTCTGTTTGGAACCCGGGACAATTTGTTTGAGCTGTGTTATGGGTTGAATTGAGCACCCCAAAATTCATATGTTAAGTCCTAACCCTTAGGACCTCAGAATGTGACCTTATTTGGAGATTGGGTCTTCACAGAGGTAATCAAATTAAAATGACGTCAATAGGGTGGACACTGACTAGTCCAATACCGCTGGTGTCCTCATTAAAAGGGGAAGTTTGGACACAGAGACAGACACACGCAGAGGGAAGATGCATAGATGCAGAGAGACACAGTGAGCAGATGGGCATCTATAAGCCAAGGAGAGAGGCCTGGAACAAGTCTCTGCCTCACAGCTCTCAGAAGGAACTGATCCTGCTGACACCTTGATTTTGGACTTCTAGACTCCAGAGCAGTGAGACAATAGTTTTTGGTGTTTAAGCCGCCCAGGCTATGGTCCTTCGTTATGGCAGCTGCAGCAAAGTAGTGCAAGCCAGAGACCTGAATGTATGTATTCACTTCCAGAAACGTGTGCTCACTCTTAGGAGGCTGAGGGTTCTCAATCACAAGCTTAAACAAGAAGGTGGACCCTTCTCGACCCCTTCCTGTTCATAATGGAGGTTTAGCATCAAAGATCCTGCCTTTGTTGATTGTGCTTATAGCACCAGCACCAAAAGAAAACCGTGAAAATGCAGCAGGCCCACCCGGGGGCGGGGAGGCACAAGAAGGCCAGTGAAGAGTGACCTATTACAATGCCGACTTTCTGAGAAGAGGAATTAAAGGTACGTAATCTCATTTTCTCCAGAGACAAGTCATGATTATAGGGCCCCAACTTCTGGAAAGGAAGATGCTTCTGCGAACGTCTACAGAGATAAACAAAGTTAAAGAACAGATTATAAATGGGGCCTGTGCTTGGGGACCGTGACTCAGTGACACGGGTTGTGTCTGTCACTCTAACTTGATTCTCCCAGCCCTGCCCTCCCCCATTTGTATGACTTACTCATATTCCCAGCATCGCTCTGCCTCAACGGCTCTGAAAGACAGAGCCTAGGAAGGGAAATGAAGAAGAGGTTTTCTCCTCTTTCTGATACATTTTGGAAAGACATATCTTAATGAAAGAAAGTTTACAAAATGCATTCTCAACTGTTTACAAGTGATGATTTTTCCCCCTCTGTGGAATGGTTTCATTCATTTGATAGAGTCCTTTATTGATGCCTGATGCTGACCTGACCTAGGGAGCTTGGCTACACTGTGACTTTCAGCGCTGCCCTCTCACTGTGACCCTTGTTTAGGGAGAGTCATGTTCCGAGCGTCAAAGGAAAGTTCATTTCCATTCATGAAAGCCCCCAATTCATCGCCTGTTGCTTACTTTCCTTAGGGAAATCCACTGGGGATGAATAACACTGTCTTAAATTGAGGCTATAGACGAGTAATTGTGCTGGGAAATACTAAATTATAAATGCTTAAATTGGGAGGCTAGATGTGTCTTCACAGAAGGTATCTTATATCTCCTGGGTACAATTGTGGGGACCATGGGATGGGGCAGAAAGAAAGATGACATTGAGGTCTAAGTGTGTGCATTTGACAAGAGTGGAAACCACCACGCTCTGGTAGATTTGCAGGGGAAAAGGATGATAGGCAGGGTGCCCCAGACGTCCAGACAGGATAAATTACACTGCATAGCTATGGCTTTAGGAGAAGTAAGGTTAAAATGAATACTAAAGGGGGCCCCTAAGGGAAGGAACCAGCCAGCCAGTGCCAGGAGCTGTATCACATGGTTCCAAAGCACCAGGTTTAGTCTCACCTGTGCAGGTGATGATATGAAAGGTGTGATAAAAGGGGACCTTCCACCCCAAGCTCTTAAGAACATGGAAGCCAGTTTACCCTTACATGTTCAGAATGATAAAGTACATATTGCCGAGTGATGTGACATTTGGCAAGGGACAAGAGGAGAGTGTGGACATACATTTTCTGCCCCGCACACCCAGATGGGTGGCTCCATGCGGGAGTCAGTCTGTGCTTACAGGGTTATAGGACAGAGCTGTTATGGGTGGGACTGGCTGGAGTTCCCCCCTGACAAGCTGCAGGTCTAACCACTTGCAGAAATAGTACTCAGCTGGAACTCCGAATGTTCACTGTCTCCCTGGGTAGTTCATTCAATCACCGTAGAGTCTTGGAAAAGTCAAGAACCTCGCTGTGTCTCACTTTGCTCATCTGTAAAAAAGAAAATAATAATATTCACTCCACTTGTCTCCCAGAATAAATATGAACATCAAACTTTGAAATGGTTTAAGGATGTTTTTTTTAAATTGTTTTAGAGGTATAGAAGGAAAGAAGTGAGGGAGGAGGAAAGATGGGAAGGAGAGAGGAAGGAAGACAGACAGTCATTTGAATCTCATCTTTACTCCATGTTGAGATTTCTGAATTAATTCAGTGAAAGTTGGGTGCTCTGCGGGGAATACAGGTAGAAACTCTCAAAATCTGTTTCTTGAGTACTTAAGTTAGAAAAACGTTGAGCAGCACAGTCACCAAACATATTCTGTGTGAAAAACTCGAAATTCCAATCTCTGGAAGCTTAATTGCTTTACGTGTCTTAACTTTTGTTGTTGCTGTTGTTGTTGGCTCCAGCCATCCTTAAACAATCGGGATTCTCTTTAAAAGTGCAGAACTATGCAATATACTTTAACTGCCGGGTCCTAACCACAAAACCCATCACAAAGTGTGGCAGAGCAGATCAGCAGTGAGAGGATATCTTTGAAAGACTAAGATGAACATTAAATTAATCAACCAATGCTCTGGGGGGAAATGGCCACTAATTTCAAATTTTTCATCTCTGGAAAATCAATTATTATTATGTTTATTGATGTCGTATTTGTCACTATTTTCAGCCATTTCCTCTGATGACATGGGTTAAAATAAAAACACTGTTATAAAGGAGATTAGACATGTTCGATTCTGTTTCTAGACTGTCCACCTCTCAGCTACCCAGGGTTTGGGAGAGAAATTAACTGCCATGGGGCAAAGGCTGGGCTTGTTCTTTGTTCCTTTCTATGGCGACCCCTTTTGCCTCTGTAAGATTTTAAACATTTAGTTAAATGCCAGCTGATGCTTTTTACTCACTGGGCGGGATTGTGGAGATGTGCGTATAAAGTCAACACTCCCTTTCCAGTTAGGTTGGGTGGGTTGGAATTCATTTCCTCACCCCTAAAAGATTCTGAAGACCCTCTACCTCAGTATAGATAGGGTGGGGCTTCCCAATGTCAGCCACACAGAGGCTTCATGCTGATGGGTTTGATCCCAAAAATGGCCCTGATGTGCATGTGAGCCAGTTAATGCCAGCCTGTGTCAATCGTTCCTAACCTAATGATCCATTCCCTGTTGAATGGTTCTTGCCCTTTTTTGGGACACTTGATGATTTGGAGTTCTCATAGCAGTGAGCAAGACAGGTTTGTTAGCAAAACAACAAAATGCAGATCATTTTTCCATTTGGTTGTACATACATTTGCATATGCAATATGCAAAATTACAGTCATATATATAGCCTATATACAGCAGTAGAAGGATGATTCTAGAATCACAGTCCATGTTCCATTAGCTGGGAGAAATTGGTAATAAAATATATATATACATATACTTCTAATATATGCCAAGCATAATGCAAAGCATTCTGGGAAAATACAGAGATGAATTGGATCAGACTCTGCCTTGAGTGAGAACACAGTCTAGTGAGTACATTGTATTATTAAATTTTAGGTTTATACATACGCATTTGTTAACGTGCCACAAATCAAAATATAATGGGAACAATTTCTAAATAAAGCCCTTAGACAACAAATGCATTTATAAACCCTATATTAGCTTTAGGTATTTAAAAGTAATATCTACTTGCTGTAAAACATTTAAATAAAGTGGAAGCTTATAAAATAATATAATAAGAATAAAAGCCCCATTCCCCCCCCCCGCTCCCCCAATCTCACTCCCCAGTGGCAGCTGTGGGTTAACTGGTATGTGTTCTTCCCTAATATTTGTTTGCCTATAAAATGTAAAAATAAGGCACATATAAGGTAGATATCTTTGTATAACACCATCTGCTTCTCTCAAAGGACTGCCTTATATTCCATATCTTGGATGTACTAGAATATATTTAACATTCGCTTGTTGGTGGACGCTTAGGTTAAATTGCCAGTTTTTTTTTTTAATTATAAATGGATTATGAATAAGCAAGAACTTGTCATAGCAGGAATACTAACATTGTAAGTGATGTATAAGCAATGTTTTGTAGTTGACCATTGAAGCTTTCGGTGAAGGAACAATATGATCAAGTGTATATATTAGAAGGATTCAAGATAGGGGCTGAATTGGATTGGAGAACTACTTTAAGCAAGGAATACCCGTTGGCTATTTATGCAATTATCTAGAGGAGAGATGCTGAAGATTTGAATTAGGGCTACGGTAGCGATAAAGGAGAGGAATGATTCTAAAATTACAGTCTATTATTGGGAGTCCATACTCCCATTAACTGGGAGAAATTGGTAGTACAGAAGAAGATATTAATTTCTAATTACAATTAAATCAAAACTACAGTCAACTCTTGATTTTCTGGGAGTGGGACAGCCATGGCTAAGACACAGAAGACAGCTAGAACATGCTTGTAGTGAGCTGATGAATGCTGAGTGTCCACTTTGGAGATTGGTCAAGTTTTGGAGTGAATGCCACAAGGGATGGAGGCAGGAGGTTGAGACAGGAAGCCCAAACACAGTTCTGGTCTCTCTTCCCTGCTGACATCAAAGGCGGCTTTTCTGCATTTAGGCTTCTTTCTTTCAGCTTGTCAGTCAGCCAACAAGGAGTGCTCCCACTTGGATGGAGAGGTAAAGGGGGCCTAGCTCACTGCTCAGCCTTAACCTTGCTTAATTCAACCTCAAGTAATCAAGATTTGACCATTTTTAGGCCATAGAATTGACAGGAGCCAGTGACTGATTAGATATAGGGATAAAAGAGAGTTAAGGATGGTTATGGCCAGCCCTGGTTGTCTAGTGGTTAAGATTTGGGGTTCTCACGACCACAGCCTGGGTTCATTTCCCGGTCAGGGAACCGCATCACTGGTCTGTCTTTTGTCATGCTGTGGTGGCTGCGTGTTGCTGTGATGCTGAAAGCTATGTCATAGGTATTTCAAATACCAGCAGGGTCACCCATGGTGGACAGGTTTCTGCAGAGCTTCCAGACTAAGACAGACTAGGAGGAAGGAACTGGTCACTCACTTACAAAAAAACTGGCCATGAAAACTCTATGAAGAGCAGTGGAACGTTGTCTGATACAGCGATGGAAGGTGAGAGGATGGTGCAAAAAGACCAGACAGGATTCAGCTCTGTTGTCTCAGGGTTGCTAGGAGTCACACTCCATTCATTGGCACTAACAACAACAAAAAGAAGACTGTGAGATTTCCACCCCAAATGAATGGATATATTATGGTGACATTAACTTAGAGAACATGGAAAAGGAATCAGAGTTTTTTTTATTGTTGTTGGAATCAGGGAGGAAGGAATGTATTGAAATTTTTTAAATGCAGGGTGGAGGGCATACAATAGGAAACCGAAAATTTTGCGTTGGAACTCTGTAAAGAGTTCTGTCAGAACCACCAGCACGTGGATGATTGTTGGCTCTATGAAAGACAAACTTTCCTCTGGAAAAGCTGTGAAGAAAGTTCATGAAAGCACCTGGGTGAAGAGAAGCATGTGGTTATGGGTAGAAGAAAGAATGGTCAGAAAGAGTTACCCTAAAAGCCAGAAGAGGATGCAAGTTCAGAAGGATGGTGAGCTTTCCAGCATTGGGCACAGGCAGTGAGAGGACAACTCTGAGAAGGAGCCATTGGACCTGTTGACTGAAGATGATTGGTGCCATTTGGAGCACAGTTCCAGGGGCTACAGAGCTAAAATTTGTTATCCATGATGATGATGATAAAGTACTCATTCCTTTCTATTGAGAGAATTTTCCTTATGGTTGTGTTTGAGTTGGGCTTTTGGTCTTATCAACCTTCAGTTGTTCATAGTAACGAAAAGCTGGAACGACATAAACGCCCCACAACTGGTGGATTACTTAATTAGATATGGTCAGTACTATAGTATTTTATGGTCACTGTTATAATATTTTCCTGTTTTGTAGAAAAACAATAACATATGGATACCTAGAAATGGCCAATCATTTGTTCAAATGTACCCTGTGATACCAACCACGTCCTATCACTGGAAGCCTTGCTGGGTAGAAAAAGCCATATCCTTCTTTTCTACAACTATAGTGTCAGAAAAAGGAAAGACTGGCTTTCCTGACTTTCCTCAGCCAGAGATGGAAAGTTCAGTCATCAAGATGTGGGATTTTTCCAGGTGGCTCCGACAAATGATTAGAAGGGCTTAGCGAAGCTGGACCTGGTTTGCATTATAAGAAATGAGCGAGATTTCTTATATAGGCCTGATGAAATGCTGTGTGTGCATGAGAGGGAAGGCTAGCCCATAGAGGTAAGCTCACCTTATTTAAGACTGTCAAATATTTGAGCTTGATAACAAAACTTTGAGCCACCATATATCCCTCTGGTGAACTGGCAATATTACAAATGTCTAATAACTATAAAAAACTTAAGGATTCATCTGTTCTGAGTGGAACACATAGGAGCCTTGTTGGATCATAATGCACATCTATTAGATTTTGAAACCGTTTCAACTGTTCACCAATTAACGGCATTTAAAGGATATATTTTAAAAAGATAATCAGATTCACAAATAAAATTTTTCACTTAGTAAATTTCGGTGAAATTCACTTGCTGGGTTCAAAATATGTTTCTTAGACATTCTGGTACTATGAGATTCTCTAGGAATATAATCACATATTTGAATCACAGGCAATTAAATGGGAAGTGGTGTTAGAAACTATCTAGTAACTCATTTTTTACAGGAAACGGACACTCATAGAGGTGGGAGGTCACAAAACCAGTGGCCAAAATTCAGCTCTCTTGACTCTCAGTCAGGTGCTCTTTCCAAAGCACAATAATGCTTTTTAAATAGACACACCTGAATGATCATATATACCTTAGAGCATTTTCAGGGTCTTCGAATATAGAACCTGCACAAACACATATGGTGGCTCTATGTAATTTGGACTTCTTAGACAGTACTAAGTGTTAATTTTTAAATCTTTTTTGGGGACAGGGTAACATATATTCACAGACAATTTCCTATGGAATAATTTAAGGATATGCCGTTCTCTATTCAAAAAGAACGCATATGCCCTGGGGACACGAAAGAGACTCACAGCCCTTCCACAAACCTCTATCTCTGCAGACTCTGTGGCTTCCCCACCTCAGAGCAAATTCATTTCTTCTCCTCCACCACCAGGGTCAATCAGCCCACCTTCCCTTTGGGTGGACATCCCATCCCTGTGGGTGGTGTGAAGAGCATCTAGGCTGACAGACGCAGTTGGAAACTCATTCTAAAATGAAGACGTGATGGAGTTGATGGGGGTAAGTAGAACTGGGACCGATCTCTGACTCAAGAAATCAGAGTCTGCTTGGGAAGGATTCATAACCATTGCGACTTTTTAAAAGTTGAACTTGAATAATAATTATAAAAAGTTATTGAATTAATAAAAGAACAAAAGTGCTGACATGGTGAGCGGTAGTTCCTAGTCTGCCCCCCACCCTCACCCTCAGTTCTGCCCCTCCTCGTCCCCAAGGGCTTTACCTTTAAATGTTTCTGTTTTTAGTTACTTCTGGTGGTCAAGCCCATGTCTCTAAATAAGATGCCATGCCACTGGTTGCTATCCCTCCTTGCCCACCTCTCCTGCCCCTCCCAATACAGCTGTATCACTATTTTTTCTTCTCTTGTTACTATAAAAACGTCCTCTCTAGATGAATAAAAATGAAACTAATCCTAACCTTATATCATATACAAAGGTGGGCTCCAGCTAAATCAGAAACTTAAATATAAAAGGTAGCACTATAAAAAATAATAGGAGAAAATACAGGAGAATATTTTTGTGACTTGGGGTAGGAGAAGACATCTTAAACCAGATCTCAGTATCACAACCAGATGTCAAAACTCGGTAGATTTTATTACATCAAACTTAAGAAACCAATTCGTTGTAGAATCTCATATAGACATAGTTATTAATCAAGTGGCAGATTGGAAGAAGATATTTGCAACATCTAAAACTGAAAATCTTATACAGGATAACCAAGGAATTCCTACATATTAGCATGAAAAAAATCAGAGAAACAAAGAAAAATGGATATAATAAATCAGTTCAATGGAGGAGAGAACTGAACAACTAACAAGTGTATTAGTAAATGTTCCAACTAATTAGGAAGCAGAGAAATAAAAATTAAAAGAACAATGCAATACCGTTTTCTACACATCGGATGGCAAGATTAGGAAGTTGAGTTGTGCTGTTGCAGCTTGGGTTCTCCAGGGGCAGACATTGAGACAGAGTTTGGCTTAAGATGTTTATTAGGAATCAACGCCTGAGACAGGAGTGGGGAGGATGCAGGAATGTGCAGAAGGAGCAGCTGAGATGTGATGCAGGCAGGGCAAAGCCTCAGCCAACTCAGCCAGGGTCTCTGGAGTGGAAATCACCCTTCAGGGTTGCTGCACCTGACCAGCTGAAATAGCTGGCCCTTTGCACCCAGATTCAAGCCGCTCTGGAAAGGGTGAGACCTGGGGCCAGGTCTGTCTTTATGTTTGGCCTTGGTCAGTTAACGAACTCTAGGAGGTTAAAGACCACATGTTTTGCAACTGAGGTAGACCATGCAGGAGCTACAGCTGGAGGCTGACTGTTGACTGCACTCCCTGTAACCAGGCAGTGAGTCCTTCCTTGAAGAGGGATCTGGACAGTGCAGCTCTACATCTATCATAAGCATGCTGTGTGTGTGTGTGTGTGTGTGTGTGTGTGTGTGTGTGTGTATGTGTGTGTATGTATGTGGGAAAACTGTAACTGTCAAGTATTGTTCATAGAAGTGAAGACTTATGAAGCCATTTTTAAAAGCAATGGGCTGTCCTTAGTCAGGTAAAGTGGTTGTGTGTCTCTTATATTCCAGAAATTCCACTCCTGGTGATAAATCAGAGAAATTCTCATAAGGGTCCATGAGTGGACATTCAAAAGAACATAAATTGCAGCAGTGTCTGTGCTGGAATTGAACACATCTGAGGTATTTGTTGCTTGGGGAATGTGTAAATAAATCAAAGAATACTATGCAGATGCCAAACTAGGCATAAACACATCATAATAAATAGACTTTAAAAACAGAGTGCTGAGTGAAGGAAATAAGAACAGAATGTCATTTTTAGACATTACCATTTGTATAAATTGAAATTATAAAATTCTCAAGGATACCCCCAACTCAAGAATACTAGTCAAACACAATAGGGTGACTGCCCATGGTGCCAGAGAGAGATGCCTGTGGAAATGGGAATAAAAGGCAATCAATCAATCAATCAATCATCAATTTATCACATAATGAGAGTGTGCCATTAAATGATGGCACACCATGAGCTAGGAGTATAGTTAACTGAGCTCTGTGTGTATGAGGCTCAAAGGAGTAAACTAAACAAAACATCATGAATCCTTCCCGGCCTTGGTGTGTGCCAGCATCTGCCACTGACACCAGGACCATTGGATCACCAGTGTTGTTACTTGGCCCCTTTGTCCCAACTCTAGGCTGCATCAGTCCATTGGTCAGCCGTGAGCCCTGAGGCTCCTGGGAACTTCTGGATCTTTCTAAGCCTTGCTTCTCAGGCTGTGGAGATCTGGGGTGGGAAGTACGTCAGAGCCTCAGGACCCCATCCTGCCATTTCCACTTGAGAGGGACCACCTCATGTTACCTTTGGGCATCCGACAAAGTGGCCTTCTCCCAGAATTCCAAACAGGAATTGGGACACAAGACTCTCTTCTTTTTGTGTCCCCCCCAAACTAACTGGTATCTTTATAATTTTATCTCTCCTACCTTAAGGCCATTTGGGTAGGAGCTGGGCCTATTCTGGGGCCTGGGCAGCACCCTAACCTTGGCCTCATTCCCTGTGAACCCCTCCAAGCTCCTCTTGGCAATCCTGGAACACATTTGTCTTTCTGGTGTAACAGGAGCTACCATCACTTTTTGTTTTCTGCCCTCGTCTTTGTTCTTCACTCTGCCTGATGCCTCCTAGCTCAGAGACCTTCCAGGATGAAACTGTTTGGAAATGTTTTAAGAGCTCTATTTGCATTTAAAGGTCATATATGATTGTTGAGAAATTTTTGAAAATATAGTAAAGGACAAAGAAGAAAATAAACAGATACATAAAATCTCAACACCCCAAAAACCATTGTCAAAATTTTGGTGCAGTTTTCTTTTAGTCTTCATTCTGGGAACATTATTTATATGCTTTCTGGGAATCTTGTTTATATATTTGAAAATGTAGTATATATGGCATAAGTGTATATGTAACATGCCATGAGCATTTCTTTCCACGGCTGGGATATACTTTATGAAAACCATGCCCCTCCTGTTAGAAAATTGGTTGGCTTCATTGTTTTTGGTCATTAAAAGCAACAGAGTAATGGACATTTTTGAGTGCAATGCCTTTTCTGCCTTCCAGATAAGTTCCTTAGACTGAGAAGTAGAATTATTGGGTCAAAGGATATAAACATTTTTTAAGGCTTTTTATTCTACTAAATTACTGTCCTGAAAGTTTGAGTCAGATTATATGAGTATGTACAGGGTTTATATGCGGATAAGACCATTTTAGCCCATACTCACTAGCATTTGCCAAACAGCTTAATTGCTACATGAAAGGATTATGAAAATGCTAAACTTGAAAGACTTCAGAATTAAGAAGTAAAAGTGTCCAAGTCATAACAGATTTATCTCCCACTAAGTTTATTATTTTGGGGGCAGTGACACTGTCTGAAGATTGACAGCCCTCTGGATTCCATTTGTTCTGTAGCTGTGCATTGTGACCAGCCAGCTTGGCAGTAAGTTGGCAATGTTTAATAAGATTGTCCTCCATGATTGAAACAAATGACTCTCTTTTTGTCATCAGAAATGGAACCTTTATGCATTTGTTTTAGTAATACAAGATCTGACATCATTAATAATCCAGGCTTGCAACTTGCGCTTGTTGAATACAATAGATGAATGAAAAATTTAATTTTTTAGTAGATCATAAAAGATGTGCCAATAGATCAAAAATAATTTAGGCAGAGTACCTCTGATGCATGAGACATTCCATTGTCTCTACTTTTTGTTAGGCTAGCGTGTACGTGCTGATATCATTCTTTGTGAATCTACTAAATGCCATAGTGTAATAGTCAAAGACTTGCATTCGCTGGTCTTATCTCTTCAACTTTCTCTCCCATTACTCTTCACCATGGCCTTGCTTCACCAACCAAGTCAATCTGAGTGATGTCTCCCGAGGATGAACTGCAAACCCCACCTTAGTGTTTTTGTCTCTGCTGTACCTCACGTGAGGAACACTGTCTCTTCTCTGACGATCTGTGTAATTCCTCTCTTTCCAAAAGCCCATTTAAAGCTCACTTTGCAAGGTGGTATTATCATTCCCATGCAAGAGGTAAGCAAACTAAGGCTCAGAGAGGTTAAGTAATTTGCACAAATTTGCCCAGCTAGAACACAGAGGAATTGGATCGAAATTAGGTCGATCTAACTCAAAAGATGATAATTTTAAGCATTGCACTATCTACATTGCACGATGTGCCACAGTTATTTAGAGTGAACATTGTTTTTTCTATCAAGCCTGTTCGTGTTTTCTCAGGAGCAGAGAAAATGCCAATAGTTGAAGACAAGGAATTTTCACGTAGCATCTTTATATTTGAGTGTTATTGAATGGCCGGGTGACTGCTGGCAGTCAGCTAAGGTTTCTGTTCAGGGATTTACCCAGCTATAAGCAAATGAAGACAAGGCTTGCCTCAGGAGATGCTGAGAGAAGTAATAATCTTGGAGAAGCACTTTGGGAAAAGGATGCTCAATAAAGAAGGTCATTAAACACACCAAGCAGAGCTCAGTGATTTGGAAAGAAAAGAAAACCTTTTATAATTCAAGAGAAATATGTAGACACAAATAGTGCTGTTGAAACATGTATATGGAGAGGAAGTAGTTAAGGAAGTAGGGACTTGAGGGACCCTGGGGTGGAGTCTGCTCTGTGCTTGCGGTGCCGTTGACTGGCATTTATGAGGCTGTAAACATGAAGGAGGTGGTTATAGACCTGAAACAGAGTGGAATGGAAAGGAGGATATGAAGTAGTTCCAAGACTATTGTGTGTCCCAAACTCTAAAAGAACAAGGACAAAGGACAGAGTGGGGTCAGAGGCCAATGACGAAGGTCATCAGGAGAATAAATCCAACCCGGATGTCTGAATGCCAGGAATATGCTCTGATGGAATCTAACCTTCCTCACATCAGTCTGTGGCAGTGGCTGAACCTCACTCTCTGAGGGGTGGGAGGGAGCTATGGGCTGAACATCAGGAAAACTGCTAGCAGTGCCAGCTGCTAAAACATATACGGTTCTCCCAGTTCTGTAATTATCTAGGCAAGAGCAGACTGTAGGGGTTTAGAAAACAAGACAATCCTCAAGGAGCCTGGACCAGAGGGGACAGAGGACAAAGGCACCTCACAGAAGCCTTTAGCTCACAGAAGCATTTCTTCTCAGCCTCGTTATCAGTCCACCAGTGGTGGAAGTGAAATGGTCTTCTCACAGTCCTGGGGTCAGCCTTCACTGCTGGCTCATATAGAAAATTCTCTAGTTAAAGGACTTTGGTCTCTCCCAGGCTAAGAAATAAAGGATTCCTTTCAAAAGCAGATTATCAAAATTAGGTATATTCACCAAGGTGCAAAACCATTGGCAGTGAAGCTCACGGATACAGTGTCAGACAGAGACTGTTGTCAGATAGAGACAGTGTGAATTGAGTCTGAACTCAATCCTGGGGAGTTACTCATTCCTGGACTAACTTTACTTTTCCTTCAATGAGCCAGGCACTGGGCTGGGCTCTGAGGGTCCCAGGAGAAGGCCACATTTCCTGAGTAGAGTTAGCTCACAACCTGGAGGGACAGACAGAGACTAAACTAACCATCTCAATATGGTGGGTAAGAGTTTGATCCAAGATGACCAAGATCAGGGGGGTGGGTGAGGGATCCCCAACTCACACTAGGGTGGGTGGGGGTCAAGGGGGGCCTTCCACATCTTGAGGGAGGAGTGTGAGTCACAGAGCCCCCACCAGCTGCACACTGCTGGAGAAATCCCTTATCGGAGTCCCCATTCCCTCCCTCTGAGAAGGAAAGACGATAACCTCTGGCTTCTTTTGCCACAGAGGGACCTGGTACCCAGCAGGTGTGCTCTCCTCGCTGGTCCATCAATGACAGAGTTTTCCAGAAGAAGCATTATTTGGTGATATCAAGTGGATGGCATCACTGTATCAAGAGAAGGGAAAGTATTTGTCTCAAGGTGCTTTTTTTTTTTTTTGCAGTTTGCATTTTGCCCTCTGTTCCCAACATCTAACCTCTGTTGGCTCTTCTCTGCTAAGTAGTTCTAGAGATTTCACAAAGGAAGGAAAAAAAACCCCATCTCATTCTCATAGTTGCTTGGATGCTCTAGGTACAGGCAGTCCTCGCCTCTCCTGTTAGGGTGAGACCACAAAAAGGACTGTGCAAGCTAAAACCATGCAAAGCCATCTTAATCATCAAAGACAAAAATTACACAGAGAAAGAAAAGCATCAATATTCCAGAAGAAAGTTTTTAAATATGTTTAGCTAAGAAATCACAGTATAAAGCAAATCACTTCTATTTAATTGGTCTGGCAGCCTCTTCATGTTTGTTATAATCTTATACAAAAAGTCTTTTGTTATAGCGCATGGATAAGAAAATCTGGATCTCGGACTCACATGTGCTTACTAGAGAAGTGTACCCTCTAAGGGAATAAGAGCTGATAGAATTCCTTTTGTTGTAATTGACATAACTCAGTTGACAATACTGTAGTAGATGCATATAGTGAAGAGGTTCCTCTGTATTCAAACAGCCCTTTTCAGTAAGAAAGCTTGCTTATTTGTTGAGAGAGGGAGAGAAAGAGAAAGAGAGGAGAAAATGATGTAGATAGAGAAAGAGCAAGTGTGAAGGGAAATGTCATAGATGTTCAGAGATGGACATTGTTAGAGAGTGACCAGCTCCTTGGTGAGTTTGTTTTAGAAAAAGAACGTGTGATGGAAGAAGATAGAAAGATTTCTGGGATTGGTGGTACTGGTATTTCTCTTAGGACTTGTTCTTCCATTGTTGGCACATTGTTTCTCCTGGATTCTGTTGGTTGCAAGAAGGATCGGTGACACGTTTGATGGGAAGTTGTTGCCTCCTTTAGGCCTGAAGGGGCAGAGGGGAACGGTGTACATGGGGGAGAGGGAGGAATAAATACCCTGCACTTTCTTCCCAACCCTCCAATGTCCTGGCAGAAACTTCCGTGGCATACAGGCTAAGAGAAAGTTGGGTTTTCAGTTGTATTTCACTATACTTAAAAGAGTCTCTTGAGTCAGGTCCATGGTGGCAGTCATGCGGTTTTTAAGGCATAAGTAATTTATAAACACATTCTTGGTTTTAAAATAAACAAACAAGCAAATGCCTCAGCTGGTCTTTCTAGAAGCCTTTCACATTTTCCCTTTTCATACGTGGCCTCCTTGGATGACCATGAGCTGTGGAAAGCCTTAAGATACAGCTATAATCCCAGGCTGCTTATTTCTCACTATCATTTAGTGCAGGCTCTTTACAAACAGAAAAAAGAAATTATTGATCCCTTCCTTCAAAGTCATACATTTTAATATAGTTTAGCATACCAAGTTGTCAGGGTTTGAGCTCTGGGGTCACAGTTCAAACTCCTTCTAATCCTATTGTCCATATTTCTAAATTTCTTGGGTAATTTCAAGCAAAAGTTAATCAGTGTCAATGAAAAATAGTAACAGGGTTATACTTTGTACAGAGTCTGATGGCTTTTTGGATGGTGTCTTCTTGTAGCAAGAAGGTGTTTGTTTTTGTTATTTTGCTAGGCATTTCTTTTCCTTACCTCCTGTATCCGAGAATACAAGTGAGTACAAATTGTCCTAAGCCTTTGTTAGCTTTTGAGGTAAAGAGGAACCTCTTTACCCAAAGGAAAATGAATCCACGTGGTGGATGGATGCGATGATTAATTTTATGTGTCAACTGGCTAGACTGTGGTGACCAGTTGTTTGCTCAAACATCAGTCTGGATGTCGCTGTCAAGGTGTTTTTTAGATGTGATTAACATCTATAATCAGTTGACTTTAATAAAGCATCTCATTTTCCATAATGTGGATGGCCATCATTCAATCCATTAAAGGCCTTAAGAGCAAAGACTGAGGTTCCTTGAAGAAGAAGGAATTCTGCCTCCAGGCTACAACATAGAAGTTCTGCCTGAGTTTCCAGCCTTCAGACTCAGACTTAACTGAATCTCCAGGCTGCCAGCTAGCCCTTTGGATTTTGGACTCGCCAGTCCCCACAATCCTATAAGCTAATTCCTTCAAATATTCTATTGGTTTCTCTGGAGAAACCTGACTAACTCAATGGAGGAAGGGATTTGGGGATCAAGGTCAACCATCAGGGAGATCTGTCTGCCCAGTGACCACAGTGCCAAGCACGACTGTTCTGAAGATGTGTGTGGATTTTATAGTCAGGCTTGTAGTGAGGGAAGGCATGAAGAAGGTTTTCCCCATCAGGTTCCTGGCAGGAAACAGATGGCACACTCCAGGGCTTCATCGAAGAGAGTATTTCAGAGGTCAAGGGGTAAAAGAATCAAGAAGGTGGTGCACCCAGGAGTAAGCATCAGTGGAAATCTGTTAGTGCCCTTGGGCCTGAAGGAGTAGGGGTAGGGAGTGAGATCTATGGGAGATGCCTCCCTGTTGGAGGCTGGGGCTGCAGGGAGAGGAGTGTGGCCATTGGCAAAACTAAGGGTTGGCAGAGAGGGTGTGGAAGGAATAAGTGCCCTGGTCTTGCTCTCCTTCAACCCAATCTCCCACCACGGCCTCCTCTTGTCAGAACCCAAACAGAAGCCATAGGGCAAGGAGACTCATTGGAAATGCCCAGCCAACAAAGAAGAGAAGGGCAGAGAATGGACATGTGGGTAAACAAGAGAGAATAACCAGATGGCATGGGAATCTATCTCTGGAGAATTCACTGTAACCTATTCATGTTCGGTAAACAATAAGCTTGGTCTCATTAATTAAAGAAAAAGAAATAGATCATCTTTGGGTGTTGCAGTTAATCTATTCAGCAAGGCAGTAGAGGGATGTAAGTAAATATTCTGTACTTACATATGTACGTAAGGAGGAAGAGAATCCTTAGCCTCCCAGGACTCTGGGGTACAGGTGACCCCAATTCTCAGATACTTGGGGTGGGGGCTCCCCAACTTAGATCCTGCCCTCCCTTCTCTTCTCCCACCCTTTCCCTAAATAGCCATGTCCCCATTCCTGCCCAAAGTCACATGACAGCACAATGTGAACACTTTCAAAGTCATGCCCCTGGATAAAGGCTAACCATCAATGGATCACCTCATGCACAGATATCAGCCTCCAGTTTTCTGTGATAAAATAAGAGACCAACCTCTTAAGTGAGCATTTGATTACATGCCTATGGGTTCCTAAGTAATAGCTTTCAAGGACATGGGAGTAATTTATAGTGCTAACTTCACTGGACTTGCTTTAAAGCAGTTGAAATCATGGCTCTTGAATTTAAATGTTTGTTTAGTTTACACTGAACACTGTCTCCTTAGTGAGGATTTACAATCCTTAGCTGTTTTATTGATTTTTCTATTAAATCCCTGCACACCATCTTTATGCATATGAACAGGTTCTTGAGTCGGGATATGTTGGGTACTTCTTGAACAGTTACTTGGTGCCAGCAAATGCACTAATGCACTCTGGTTATGCAGAGGTCAGAACAGTCCCTGCTTTCTGAGTGCACAGAGATGTGTCAGGGAGACAAACAGGCAAATGGAAGGAGCACTGTGGTCAGGGTGGTGATAGAGGCATCCACAGGCTACCAGCATCATCTCTAACCTGAGACCTAGGCAACGCGACCCGGAGGAGGAAACGCTTCAGCACTCTAAGTCTTGAAGGAAGTCCAGTGGTTAGCTCTGTGGCCGAGGGAGGAACCCAGGAGGGTGGCATTCTGGGAAGGACAGGTCAACCATCTTGGAACAGCCAAGGGTTTATGAGTGAGGGGGCGGGAATTGATCAGGAGGAGCTGGTATCCCATGTTACATTCTGGACCTTTTGGTGAGTTCAAGGAGAGACCCCAATGTCTTCCAAGTAAGGAAGTGGCACCATAGGATTTTAAGGGTGTAAAGAAAAAATGTGTGTAGAGATGGGTAGAGACTGCATTGGAAGGTGGTGGGGCAAGACTGAAGAGCCAGGATAAGGTGGAGACTATTACACCAAACCCAATGAGAAATGATAAAAGCCTGAACAAAAGCAGTGTTTGGAGTTTGGGAGGAGGGAAAGAGTATAAAGACATTTCTGAGATGTGATAACAGACCTTTGCCCGAAGCGTGACTGTTTCCAACTTTGTTGGCAAGACAGATAGTCACCAACGCAAGTAATGAAAGAGGAGAGCGGGCTGGTGGGGCGCGAAGAGGTCAGCGTGGTTGAGCAGCCTGTAGGGCATCCACGGGGAGATGGCTGGAGGTGGGAGGAGTCAGACCTGCAGATCAGGAGGAAGAAGTGGAAAAGATTTTGTAGTTAACACTATTAGAGGAAGAGGGCATAAAACAATAGATGAGACCACCACGTACAATTGTAGAGGATGAGAAAATTAGAGAATCAAAGATGAACACACTATTCTCTGTACTTTCATGAATGCTTGATATAATTCATAATTTTAAAAAATAAAATTAAAAATAAAAAAAGAATAGACGAAGGAAGAGAAATCTTTCATAGAGGGCGAGATGCAGCAACCACGGATCTGAGAATTCATGAGTTCATGGAATAAGAATGTCTCAAAAATGAGAATTCATGACCACAGGGGATAGCGATAAGTAAAGACAGAAATATTTCAATGGGATTTGGAAATTAATAGGGCGTGGGGGACTTCAGCCAGAGCAGTTTACTGGAGTGCTGATAGTGGAACTGGAGAATGAGAAGGAGGGGAGAAGCAGAGAGAAGCATAAGCTATTCCTTCAAGAAATTTCACTGGGAAGGGAAGGAGGTAAGTTTCTGGAGAGGAAATCAGGGTCTAGATCCAAAGACCTGCCTTTCTTTTTTTTTAACGTAGGTATAACTAGAATATATTATCAGGGCAAGGGCAGAGTCAGAGGGAAAGGTTCTGGACACCTGTGATGAGGCAAAGGAGAAGCCCTTGAGGAGGTGGAAATACCAGATTGGAAGCAGAGGTGAGCATCAGAGGAGTAGAGGCAGATTCTCAGTTTTCTGGTTTCAGAAGCAAGGCAGGTCCTGGCGATGAAGGTCTCAGGTGTGGTTTGTGGAAGAAGCATGGAGAAGCTCAAGGAACTGAGGTGTACACGCAGACACTTACTGATCCAAACACAGGAACCAAAGTCTCAGGTGAATGTGGGGGAGTTAAAGAGGGGAGAATAGAAAACACTGCAGAGGAAAGTTAGAGGGCAACATAGCCTGAAGCCTCAAGACTCAAGATATTTAAAAGATTGTGAAAGCAGAAAGCAAAGGCAAAGTCAAGCCCAGCCCTGTCCATTTAGATAGCCTTTCAGGGAGTATGGACGTGGGCACCACCCAAATCCAACAGGCTCACAAGGGGCGCAGGTAGAACCAGATTGCAGATGAAAATTGTTGACTCAGTTAACGCAGGTTAGTGGTGCTGCTTTTTGTCCTGTGATTATCTAAAGTTGAGGGTTCCAGAAGGTACAGCAGAAGCAAGAGTAGCACCAATATAAAAGACAGCAGATGGAGAAGCAATGACTACAGTTATCGGTTAGGAGTCTGTTTCAAATGTATCTTGCCCAGGGTGACCATTCATTACTGCAAAGAACTACTGCGTTTCATAATACTCCTTTCTCACTAGGCATAGATGTCATTTTCATGGGCCTTACTCAAGGTGAAGGGCTCACTAGAAGTAAAGCATATGAGCCTTGACAGGAGAAGTGTAAATAGCATCATAATTCATGACTTCACTAATTTTTTGTACCTACTGCAGATATTTGCCAACTGTTCATCTGAAATATTGCCATAATACTGTTCAAAATGCAGAAGTTAACTATTAAAATGGGCTTTTTAAAACACTATGTGAGTGTAGTTAACACAAAATTAAAACAATTTTATTTTATTTATCTACATTTATAAAGAAATATATGATATAATATATTATAATATACTAAACCATATATTATATTATGAAGCTATATTATAGTCACATTAGTTGATGTGTGTATAATTATATATCTATACCTATATCTATCTATTCTACTTCTATATCTCCAGTTTTTATGTTAAGAGGAAGAAAATATCCTGAAAAGTATATTAAAATATTCTGGGGCAACATCTTCAGACTTACCAAAACTAAATTATTTTGAACTCTGTAATTTTAAAATGGAAGTTTGGGTAAAAGTTCATTTGCAAATAGTTGCATGTAATCACTCAGCCAGAATTTTTACCTGAATTGTAAGACTATGTTGCCAGGCAAAGAGCTTGAAAGACCAAGAAATGACATAAAATTTATGATATAATTTTCTAAATGACCAGCCATCGCTTCTTTAAGAAATGCTATCTTCATTTGTAACTCTCAGGATACCCTGAAATTTATAATACAAATAAGATTTCTGTGGTATTGAGTCCGCAACCCACACATAACAGCCCAGTATATCTTCATTAACAAGAAACATTTCTATTGATTTCATTTTGCGATGTTTCATATTACATATAACAAATATGTATGGTCACCTAAATGAATTATTACAATCCAATTTGAAATGATTGCATAGGGTTATTGTATTATCTCTAGGATGCTTTAGTCTCTGGGTGTCAAAACTGTTTTTATTTAATGGAATAACATGGAAAAGTTAATCAGAGTAGGTTAACCTCTGTGGAACCGAAGGTCACACGCATTTACTCTCAGCTGGAAATGGAGGAGCTTTCAGTTTTGAACTCTCACTAGGGGCGGGTGAAGGGGGAAGAGGGAATAACCAGGAGAGATTTAATGCCTGTGTTTCCCCCAGTCTCACTAGTGTCAGTTGGCTTATGGGGCTTTCAATAACTGGATTTTTGATTAAAAAATTTCCTGCAAGGAAAATAAAATTAAACAAGCAATACAAACATAATCAAAAATCGATAGTGCAGTTAACATTTCTATTGTACGTTATTGAACGGCTGGACTTCAGGCTCATTTTAGTTTTGCATACACGTGCAACTGCTCAGAGTTTCTGACCAGGGTTGGAGTGAGGATGAGGAGTTGCAGAGAAAGAATACTCTTCCCAAAATTATAGTTCTAAGATAAAGGGTGCTTCTTATAATACAAGTCCTTTCACTTCTGGGCCAGGGGCACAGAGATAAAAACTATCCTTTTGCTTCAGTAACATCTTATATTTGGTGAGCACACAGAAGATATCAAGAATGTTCGTTGAGCCTATGGAAACTTACTTATCCACATGGTGCTTTTCCTTGCAGAGCAGTGTCTGTGGGGTTAGGCTTTTGTCTCAGTAAATGGGTTGTGATTTTTCATTTTGCTACAGAGGTACTTGCTTGCTCTCATAGGACTCGAATGCAGAGCTGGCTGGCTGGAAAGACATCCAATTAAAGGCTGAAGAGAAAGCATTGCCCATGAATTAATTCTTCTCAAGTTTCAAAAGGTCCTTTAAATTGGTCAAGTTTGGCCAACTGAGATAATTGGGAAAGTTCCCCTTCTACTCCAAACATAACAAAAACATGAAAATCCACAGGTGAGTTCAAAAGCTGGAAAAGGAGATCTCTAGTGCCAGAAACAAGAAGCAAGAGTTGGGGCAGAATAAGGCCTGGAGACTGGATGGGGTGTCTACCATGAGTCTGGATTGTAACAGTATACTGAGATGGAGTTCAGGCTTCAAGATCCTCCAGTGTAGGAAGTGAGACTGAAGTCCCAGGGATAAGGACTGTCCTGTCATTGAAATAGGGATTGAAAGCTCCACCCACCAGTCTCAGATGTGGGCTTTGTGTTCTGGACCGTGGGTAGAAAGAGAGTTACTTGAAGGAAATCAGAAAGCACAAACTTGGACAGCGTGAGTGTGAGAGTACACAACCAGATCTTAAGCCAAAAAATCCCTTTAATAACAAGTCTAGCATAGAAATGAATGTAAAGACTAGCTTGAAACTCCATACAGTTTGCAGAAGTCAAAGTTAAACTGTCCCCATAGGGTCACCTCCATAACCCAAGGTACACAGGTGGAACTCCTTCAGGAGCCAACATATGCCAAAGACAAGCTTACTTCCCACACACTGTGCAAGCTAGCATGTTATGATTTCATTCAGGTAACTAAAAAATTACAAAACATGCAAAGACATTGACCCCTTGAGAGAGGGTCAATAGATGCAACAAATGGGAGAATTCACAAAGAACTGCTGATAAGAGTAATGTTCAAGGAATTTGAATACAGGCATATTTAAATGTTCAAAGTGAAAAATGAGGAATAAATTTTATAATGCAAGATGAAACAAAAGTAGGTGGGTTTGAGAAAGAAACAAATAGATGGCTAAGGCCAACACAGAAAGAAATAATTTTGAAGACAAAGCTGAAAAAATAAAACATTCAGAATGTAGCTCAAAGAGATTAAAGAAATGGCAAATATGAAACAGAAATTGAGACGAACAGAAAATGAGAAGCTTCAAAATATAGCTAATAGGAGTCCTGGAAGGAAATTATGGAAAGAATGGGGAGAGACAATAGTTAAAGAAATATTGGTAGAAAATTTTCCATAATTAAAAATCATTAGACCAGTTGCAGTAGCACCTTAAACCTTGAGGAGGAAACATAACATTAATCCACACCTAACACATTGCTGTGAAACTACAGAATGTGTAAGATGATATAAAAATCTTGAAAACATGTGCCTTTAAAGGAGCAGCAGTCAGACTAACAACAGACTTTTCATTGGCAACACCAGATGTCAGAAGATGATTGAATACTATTTTTCTAAGTGGTAAGAGAAAGTAACTATCAACTTCACATCTATCCTCAGTTAAATGATCATTTGAGATGGAGAGGAGATTTTGCCAGCAGCCACCAGCCTGGGATGCTGGCAGGGCTGCTGATGAGGGACCTCATCATCATTTCCTCTCTTTTCATTCCTCTCAAAACTCTATCAATATAATGGTTTCACTCCCTGATCTATGATGAGTGAAGGTAAAATAAAGATATTTTCAGACTTACAAAGACTAAGAGACTCACTACCTGAAGGAGCAAATGAAATAATGCATATTGAAAGATAGCGAATGGAAGCTATAATGAATCAGTAGGTAGCAAGAAGCAAGGTCAAGTTAAGAAATTGGTAAAAGCATTTTGCAAATTTACTATAAGAATAATGCTAATAATATTCAAGGAGATATTTAAAATGACAAGGAATTAAAATACTGGACAACAATATCATGGATGCTAGGCAGAATTTCGGGGGGAATTAAAGAGTTCTAAGATCCTTATCTTGTGGGAGAGTAGAGTTATTGGTTAGCATCACAATCTGAAAAAAGATAACTATGCTTAATGCTATATTAATAAGAGTATAGGAATATGGATTTATAATTCCAAAAGAAGAGAAAGAAAAAAAAGATTAAAAAAAAAAAGCAGAAGGAAGAAAGAAAAAAATAAAGCCAGAGAAGTGATGCCAAAAATAGATCCAAATGGATGATCAGCAATCCAAACAGACGTAAATGGACTAAACTCTTTTCTTAAAACAGCAGAGTCCCAGACTGGACGAAAGTTCCCTCATTCCTTGGATACTCTGAGAGAGCCCTGTGTTGTACTATTCCCCTGTATCAACATGGGAAGAGGTAATTTTTCACAACAAAACACTTCATTTCACTCTTTGGAAATGAAGTGTTATCTGCCATCTCTTTCTGCAAATATGATCAGATCTCAAACCACGAGTCTCCTAATGTCATGATGGTGTGCCTCCAGAGGCCAGGGGTGGGACAGTTGACTTTGATAGCCCTGCCCAGAACTATTGAACAGAAGAAGTTTGAAGAAGCAGTGAGCCTCTTCCTAGGTGGAGCAGATGGAGAGATGTCGAATTGCAGGCTGTATAGTTAGATGATTCACAACGGGTGAACGGCTTTACTCAAAGAGTGCTGATGACTGGATCAATGGTCAGACACAGAAAGGTTTCCAGTGAAAAAAGACTTTGGGGTTTTAATTGAGTTTTGGCTCAGTAGGATGTGGCTACTAGATCAGCTAATGTGATTTTAGAAGGCAATAATGGAGGTAGAGTGTCCATAATAAGAGTGTGATATACCCTCTTTACTTGTTCTTATCAGACCACAGCTGGAAGGCTGAACTCAAGGCAGATCCAGAGAACATCACCTAGATGTTAAGAGTTGTCAAACTCTATCACACGGATACTCAAAGGAATAAGGGGGATGCTTATCTTAGAGCAGACATGCCGTTTATCCCTAAATATTCCATACACTGTCATGTTGCATGAGGATTTGACATAATCTTTGTGGCCTCACTAAACAGAACTGGACCCACTAAGAACTTTGTAACCAAACTGTTAAAAATGAGTGGATAGTTTCAGGAGGTAGAGAGCTTCCTATTACAGGAAATGTGCAAGCAAAAGTTAGACCACTTTTTGTCAGCAGCATTATAAGAGACTGATGCATTGGGTTTGGGGTTTCATTTGCTGGCCCCTAATCTCTCCTCCCATCCTGTATTGATTCTGTATTTTTTCCCTGGCAATTTCAGTGAGTGGCCAGGGTGGAAGTGATGCCTTTTATATCCCACGTCTAACTCCATCTTCAAGCCACATGTATATTTGTGATGCTGACACAATAAGGCAAATCCTTTCAGGAAACTAGAGGAGAGAAGAAAAGGTCTCTGTGAAAGGGATCCCTTCATCCCAGTCCAGGGCATCAAAAACCCTGTGATGTCTTCGGAATTATCTGAGGATATTACACGATTCCTGGGTTCCTATAAAATTAGAACCTTGAACTTATGACAGGAAATCAGCATTTTTAACAAGCTTCCCAGGTGGTTTTTATTCTCACTTAGGCATAACAACCACTACTCCAGGGGCAAGGTTGGTTTCAATCCAGCCTCTGATGAATGATTAAAACTTGTTTTTCTCAAACCTTTTCTGCTGATCCCCCAGTACATGACATCCTCATACATGCGCTCTCAGATGTCTTTGGTGCTGGGGACATAAAATAGGCAGCAGGTTATATGAAAACCACTTTCAATAAGTTCTAACTCCAGGATGTTCTTGCTCAGGATGCAGTAGACTTAGACATTCATCGTGGACTGATAATGGCTATACATTCATCCATCCATCATCCATCCATCCACCACCCATCTATCCATCCACCCTTCTGCCCATCCTTCCACCTATTCACCCAACCATGCATCATCCATCATCCATCCGTCCATCCATCCATCCATCCATCCACCCACCATGTATTTATTAAATGCCTACTATTGTTTGTAGCTTGTGCCAGAAGATGATGGAGGAAGTCTTGCTGGGAATAAGTAGGAACTGACTCACGCCAAAGGTTACAGTCATGTTGGCTCTGCCCTTATAGCAATTGTAGCTGTCACCAAGAGACACATTGACTATAAGTGAGCTCTTTGAAAGTGTGTCCTTCGTTGTCCCTTCCATTGGGGCAGCACTTGTTCAGTGGAAAAACCAAAGGCATTGGAAGCAGCTAGAAGTGGTTTTGAGTCCACTCTATGACTTTGGGTGGTCTATTAGCCTCTCTGAGACTCAGTTTCCTCATTTCTAGAAACAATAACAAAGTTGATGTGAAGATCAAATAAGATAATCTAACCAGAGACTGTTGCACAATTTAAAACCTTCTATGACTCGTAGAGTAGTGTGTGTGTGTGTGTGTGTGTGTGTGTGTATAATATACATCCAAGTTTAGGTTTCCCTAGAAGCAGATTACGAGATGAAGATTCAAGTTCAACAAGGTATTTTTGTGGAAAACTAGAGATTAACACCCTTGGGGAACTCTGGGAAACAGTGTTGAACTTGAACTTCATAATTTTCCCACCTTGGGGTGTATATACCCACCAACTCTTTTTAGTCACTAGGCTGCTCCCGGTGGCATTAATTCCTGTCAATTCCATCCTGCAGTGTCTATGAGCAGATCAGGCTCTGCTGGCCAGAGGAAGCCCTCAGGCAAAGAAGTGCAGGCGCTGGAAGTTGGAAGTTGTGCCAGAGTGCACTGAAAAGGGAGGAGCCAAAGTGATATGGACAGGGACACCTGCGGCATCTGCTAGACTGTGTGAGTCAGCTTTCGTCCATGCCGGCTTTAGATGGGGATGGCACTAGATGGCCTTTTAATCACTCAGAGCTACTGTGATAGATAATTGGTTGGTAGGTGGGATGGATGCAGGCAAACTACTGAATGCTCGAGAGTTGGAGGCACATTTGCTGTCACTGCTTTGGAACCCTCAGCACAGAGCCTGCCCTCCTCTTCTGGGGAATCCAGGCATTTCGGTGGCCACCTACGCAGCACTGTCCTTCTTTCCAGCTCTATCTTTGCAACTTTGTTTTTCTTCCTGAGCCATTACACTTCTGTAGCTTCTACAGGAAGCATCCCCTCTCCTTTCTCTCTTCTCCTTGTGAACCTTGTTTAGTGTGGGTACAACAGCCATTTCCAGACAGTGCTGACATAGAGGCACGTCCCTAGGACGTTCAGATAGTTTTCTGATATTATTAACAATGTGGTGCACAGAGCTTCAAACTAGATGCACAAAAAGATCAAAGCCTCTTTTCATGTGTGCACTCCTGGTATAAATCTTAAATGAGCCTTCCTCTCAGGCTGCAGGATTGAGAGCCATCGGGGCTAGTACATGACACTTGTAGCTACAGCTGCCTGCAGAGAGTGGCCTGTTCATTGTAGACCCTTGACTCTGCTGGCGAGCCTTCTGTCTCCACAGCCACAGTGTTTGGGGTTAGAACTGAAATGGAATTCTGTCCCACCAAGCTGCTGGAATTAAGTGAAGGCAGGAGTGGGCCTGTGTCACTGTCACAGCATAAAGGATTTCCATTGACCCAAAGGCTTGACAGAATTTCAATCCCAGGCTCTGAGTCCATCTCCTCTGCCTCTGTCTCCTCTAGGGACAGGTACTGTGTCCATGGGCAGCAGAACTAAGGCCAGCCAGGGCCATTAATATTTCAAAAAGGTGAACGTGGACATGGCATGTCGAATGATGCATTGCTCCTCCAGGGCCAGTCTTGTGAGGCTGGGAGTGAAGAGTCCAGGGCTCTTCAGGAAGTTCCTGTGGCAGCTAGGCGTCTGTCTGGCTCTAGGTTCTTACTTTCTGTTGTAGAAATAAGCCCAGTGTGTCCTAACTCCTTATCTTCCCTGAGTAACTGTCATCCTCCTCTGGTGCCAGTCTCCATTCACCATGCTGCCTCCACCCTGTTCCCACACCACAACCCTAGGAGTCCCAGCCTTCTTTCTGTCCCCCTCCCACATCCTATCAGCTAAATCAATAGGTGACTTCAGACTAGGGTGCAGCACACGTCAGTGATGCTCTGACTCGTGATGATATTTACTGAACCTACTATGTGCTCCAGCAGGGTGATGCCGGTAGAAGACAACACAGTCTCTGTACTTCAGAGGCTAATCATGTGCCTAGGGAGATGGGAAAATTCATAGAAAATGACAGCGACCAATCAAGACACCATGACCGCCACGCCAGCCCCAGGGTTGAAATGTGTGCAGAAGAAGGAGTGATGGCTACTGGCACCAAGACCCATGAAAGTTTCAGGAGAGTGGAAGTTGAGTTGCTTCTTGAAGGAGGAGCTGATGGACTATTTTAGTGATGTCACAGAGGCCTGAGAGCACTGGGTCTAACATACACTGAGCTGTAGGGGAAGCACATTAAGTATTTCTTTGTGTTGTAGATCCTAATGAACTTGGAGGTGGCAGTACTGGGCAACGGTTAGGAAGAAAGGCTCTGGAGCCAGATGCTGGTTCTACCACCTACCAGCAGTGGGGCCTCTGTGCCTCAGTTTCCCCAGCTGTAGAATGGGGATAACGAGAGTACTATATCATGAGGACTGAAGGATTTGGTAATTCTAAAACATTCTAACTCATGCCTGACATACATTAGAGGTGAAGTTGCTGTAACTGTTATTATTATTAATTATATAATCACACAGGAATAACCCTTGTCATTGTCCAGATGAGAGAACCCAGCCTGTGTGGAAAAAGTTGTTTTTTTTTAAAGATCCCTAAACTAGTGGCCGGCAGAGATGGAACTGGAAACCTGGGCTCCTGACTCCCAGCTGATTATTCCTGTGTGTCTGGACTAGGAAGCTGTAACTCTTTACCTCATCTTTGTAGGAGAAAACAAAATTTGGTCTGCAAGTATCTAATATGTAGCCATATTGTTCCCAGAAACCAAGATCAATAATTCTGAACTGTATCAAAATGCCACAAGAAAGTAAATGATTCCACAACTTCGACCACAACACTTGAAGCATCTAGCTTCTGCTGAGCACCACACGAGGGCTTGGGGAAAGAAAATTGCTGGTGTTTTTTTTTTTTTTTCCTGTTCTTCAGAAACTTAAAGTTGAGAGACAAATGACAAGGCCGAAAGCGCTACAATGAAACCACAACAGCAGACCTTGTGTAGTGCTTGCTGAGTTTCAGATCCTGTTCTAAGCACTTTACATGCATAAACTTGTTTAATCTCTCCATAACACTTTGAGGTAGGTTGTATCATTAAACTCATTTTCTGAATGCAAACACGGAGGCTTACAGGGGTAGCTATTTTGCCAAGGTAACAGTTAGCAAAAGGGGGAGCTGGATAGAGCCCAGGCATCTGCTCCTAGTCTGTATTCTTGACCCCAACATGACAGCGTCTTTGGCTAGAGGTGTCGGAACTCTGAATTCTGGCTTCCTGATTGTTGGTAGACTTTGGTTCTTGATGAAGTATGCCTTACATACAGCAAGTGTACAGATCTTTAGTGTGGAGTTCATGTATTGTTTTACAAAGTGAACACATCCATGTCACCACCATCAGGACAAGATGTAGAATGTTATCAGTGTCTCAGAAGCCTTCCTCTGTTTTGACCATGAACTATTATTGTCTAGATCAGCGTTTCTCCGCCTTTCCTTTTCATGATCTACTCCCTGCAGAAAAATTTTAAGACATTGTTTTCCTCATTGTCTTCCAGGAAATTATAATACCACAGAGAGTCTGTAAATCTGTTTATGTACTGTACACATATCTCTACTTTATGCATAAAAAGAGTAAGATTTGGGGCTGACCCTGTGGGCTAGTGGTTAAGTTTGGAATGCTGCGCTTCTGCGGCCTGGGTTTGGTTTCCAGGCGTGGACCTACACCACTCATCAGCAGCCATGCTGTGGTGGCATCCCACATACAAAATAGAGTAAGATCGACACACATGTTACCTCAGGGTGAATCTTCCTCAGCAAAAAAAAAAAAAAAAAAAAGTAAGATTTTTTTGCCCCCCAAGCACCACTTTTCATTGCCTTGGGGACAGTATCCCTCCTTTGGGAATGCATGCCCTAGAACAAGAGTTCCTGGGAACGAATGCAGAGGACATAAGGGGACATTTCAGGGCCCTGAACACCTGCCCGAGGTGTGCACCTCATTGCGTGCATGTGCATTTTTGTGGAGCAATCCTTAGAGTTCTTAAGATTATGAAAAGGCTAAAGAAGGTATCAGGGTTCCTGCACAGTGGGAGCCAGATCAAATCAGTCACCAAAGGCTTGGTTAGCTGCAAAATAAGCCTCTTCACTGGGGGTCCCATTGTGGTGGACTCCTCCCTCCTCCAAAGTGTCCCACAGGAGCTGTCCTTAGGTTGGGGCTGTCCTGGCTCTGTGCAGACCCTGTCACTGTTGGTGTCTATTTTAGACTTTCTGCATGACAAATTTCCCAAGCTTAGTGGCTTAAAACCACACATATTTATTGTCTCACAGTTTCCGTGGGTCAGGGGTCTGGACATGGTTTACCTGGGTTCTCTGCTCAGGATCACACAGGCTACAATCAATGCATCAGCTGGGGCCCCAACTCCTCTGAGGCTCAGGGCCTCTTCCAAGCTCACTGATGTTTAGCAGCACTGTTTGCTGTGGTTGCAGGACTGAGGCCCTCAGCTCCAGAGACCTCTGCGGTTCCCTGATGCACAGCACTCTCCATAGGCAGTTCACAATGTGGCAGTCAGCTTCTTCAAGGCCAGCGGGAATCTCTATGGCGCATGGAGACTCACACATATATAAGTAACAGCTTTTATATATATACGTATATAAATCAAGAGGAAGACATTGTATGAGGCATAATATTAGGGGTGGGGATCGCAGAGACCATCTTAGAATTCTGCTACCACAGTGTCTCCGTCTCCTGGGCTTAACCAATGTAAGGGCTTCTTCAGAGAGGTTCTCTCAGGGGATATTTCTGGAGCTTTGGGGTTACACAGTTGGCTGGGATGTCAGTAGCTTGAGGTTCCCGAGCACCTTCAGATGTGGCCCACTGCTAAGAGTACAGGTGCTAGAGAAGGACTGACTGGGTTAGAATCTGAGCTCTAGCCACCAGTGAGATCTTGGGCAAGTTACTTTACTTCTCTGTGACTTAGATTCCTCTTTTGTAAAAGAGCTACTTCACGGGTTGTTTGTGAGGAATAAGAGTCTAATAACCAGAGACAACTAGAAGGATGCTTGGTACATAGTAAGCACTCAATAAAATGTTAGCAATGATAATAATATCATTGTTAGTCTCAATGTCCATCCTCCACAAGGGTACACCCTGAACCAGCACCTGTTTGACCCTGATGACATACGACTTGGGCTCATTCTTGTAGCATATTCTTCTAGGGACAATGCGAGTTGTGCATATTGAAGAGATTTCTTCCCTGGGAAGTGAACGTGTGACCCTGTAGTAGCTATGAACTGATGGCTGTCTGGCCCTCTCAAGAATGTAAAAAAGCATGACACACTGTGACAGTAGGCTGGAGCCAAGTCATCTTGCCTCAGCACCTGAGAGGAAGTTCTAGTAATTTTCCCAGGGGTCCCAGCGCTGGGCCTGTCCTTTAAGAGATTCTTTGTTCAGCCCTCCTGGTTCTGTGAGTTCCTCAGTGTCCTTCTACTGAATCTCAGACTTTGCTGAAGTTGGCCAGAGCCTATTTCTGGTGAGAGGAGCTGGCAGTTTCAGGGTGCAGGAGCTCCACCTAACAGGCCGTAAATGATTGACAGCTGCTAGAACATAGAAAGAGGATGGTTCAACTGTCCAGCCTGGTTTCTCCTAAAGGGAAAGACCATGCGGCATGAGTTCAGAAGAGCTCTCTGCACAAGCCATGCAAGTTGGGGAGTAAATGTTTCCCCCTTTATTCATTTCACCCAACCTTGGGAATTTCTTCATGAATTAGTTGGAATGTGGATTATTTCCGGCTCCAAGCATTTAAACAGGTTTTGTATTATGATTGATGTAAGATACGTAAGGTATCAATGAACACTGATGTATTAATTTTTAAAAGTTAAAAAAATTAATAAGGCACTAAAATATAAAAGCAACCCCGAGTTCTCATCAGTAATATTATCTACTTTGTCACATAGGTTTCTTTTAAATGCCCAGACTCAGATGCTCAGATTAAAGAGCTGCCTATTATTCATGCCCAAACATTCTCAACGCTAATGTCTTGAGGACCTGCTGTATGACAGTCCCTAGGCCAAGTGGTGCATATTATGGAATAAAAGGCTTGAGCTTCTTGACATGGGGACCTCACAGTTTGAAGGTGAAATGTATTTTCAAAATCCCCAAATGTTTTTAAAATCTTTTTTGTGGATATTTTTTGTCTCTTTAGGCAATATTTTCATTCTCTAGTAGCTAATTATTAGTTACTTTCAATAGCATTTGAGTAATATATGACAAAAATGTTACAGAATGAACGAGATGACATCAACATACTATCAGTGCCTGAAGGTTCACTTTCTCTGTTTCTATTTTGATTACTTTTGAAAATTTACTTGTCTATTATAAAGGAAGTGTCATATACTAATATTTATTAATAATATATATGTCTTTTGTAATAAATTATCTAATTTATGCGGAATTGAGCCTCAATTATATTTTCCCCAAGCTATCAAAAAATACTAAATACAATTTCCATTTTTAATCTTGAATATGATGCAATATTTATTTTGAATAATTAATTTTAATAGGTAGTGACACATATAAAGAAGGATTTATCAATATTGTTTGGGGAAGGGTATAAACTAAGTTTTAAACATACTTCTAATGAGAAAATGACTAAGAAGAGTGAGAGTTCTCTTATACTGGGTCCTCAATCATCATACACTCCCTCTGGCTTGATGTACCAAGCCGGACATTTCAAAGTTTATCCCATCATTATATAAACAATCTTTCCAAGTAGTGGTGGTATAAGGAATCACTGCTTTATGGAAGGGCACATATAGAAGTGAATTTTGGGGATTAGCATGTTCTTCCTCATAGAAAGAATGGCAAGATCCCTGGAGAGCTGACTAAAGCCCGCCTGAGCCATGTCACATAATACAAATGGAGCCAGAAGAAGCACTGTTGGTACCATACTGACTCTACGGGAAAATATGTCAAGAGTACCACCATGGGCTGAGCAAATATTTTCTCCTCCTAGAGATGGGAGATAGCTTCTCCCCTTCCCTGCTAGTGGCTTGTTGTGGGAGCTGCGAGTGGCCTTCCTGGTCACCTACAGGCTGGTGGCTGGAGGGAATGGAGGGAAGAGGATTGGAGTTTAGGGACTGAAGAGTTGGACATTCCTAGGTTCAGAGTAGAAGGATCTAGGGACATCTTTTTGAGCCAGCAATCTGCACGGTCATTATTGTCTACCTCCTTTCCACCTCTTTTTTCTCTTCTTTCGCAGGTCCCAGGATGGGCCCACATGAATCCTATATCATCACCATCACTACAGTTTCTCTCCCTCGAAGCCATCCATGGAACAAGACATGTCTCACTGCTTCTCTCTGATTCTTCTGCCCCTCAAGGAAACAACGTGGATGTTTTCTGTAACAAGATTGTGCTGGGCTGAATAGGATCCCACAAAAATCCATGACTACCTGGAACCTCAGAATGTGACCTTATTTGAAAATAGGGTCTTTGCAGATATAATTAGTTAAGAAGAGGTCATACTGGATTAGAATGGGCCCGAGATTCAATTCCTAGTGTCTTTATAAGAAGAGGAGAAGACACCCACAGAGAGAGAGAAGAAATCACATGAAGATGGAGGCAGAGATTGGAGTGATGCTGTCACAAGCTGAGGAATGCCTTGAGCTACCAGAAGCTGCAAGAGGCAAGGATGGATTCTTCCCTAGAGCCTTCACAGGGAGTGTGGCCCTCTTGAGACCTTGATTTCAGACTTCTAGCCTCCAGAACTGTGAGAGAATAAATTACCGTTGTTGAAGCCACTACAAAAAATTACTGTTTGTATTTGTAATTATTAAATTCAATAAATTACTGTTGTTATCTGTTATGGAATCCTTAGAAGACAAATACAGACTTTTTCAGGTACATCAGAACTGGCAACTGGGGTTTTGACTTGAAACAGAAGGCATAAGTTAAAGTAAGAGACAGTACCTCTCACCATGAAGACCAGTGAGACGACCCAGGGAAATACTAAAAGACTGGAGAAGCCTGAAAGAAAGGGAGACTTTCTTTCTCCACTTGGACATTGGCTTAAGTAGTAGACTTGCTGATTTGCCTGAGAGACATGGGAGGGGAGGCAGGCTGGACAGAGGGGTGGGAGTGGAGCAGCTTGCACTCCAACTGCATGGTAAGGATGCCTGAGTTTACTGTGGGTCAATGCACATTCCAAAAAGATAGCTGGGCTTGAGCCATCTTGCTGGTACCCACCTAAGGGGCGTATCCATCAGGCACAGGGAACCTAGAACTAAAAAGCTACGGGATTTGCCCCTGGCGTAGGGAGCATGGAGAAGGTGATGAAAGAGGTCAAGCCAAAACCAGGTACCCCATGTCAGGGAACTGTGCAGTAGTGGGGGAGGAGAAGGGAGATGACAGAGCCCTCAGAGCTTAGAGATGTGGCCACAAGAGATCTAGTATTCAGAGGTATCATGAGCCAGTCAGCCAGTAGAGCTGCAAGAACCATCCAAGAGAGGATACCATTCACTTAAATGAATAGGCACATGTCCCCTTCCAAGGCCTCCTCCCTGCCCCATTAACTGGGAGAGCTCAACCAGGAGGGGGGCACAAGCAGACCTTGACCTACTCTTCAGCACTTGGGTCCCAGCTCAAGTCCACATAGAGGGAAAGATGGCCTGAGATTTAAATCAAGATTGAGATCAAAGCTTTGGAATGTACCATCACTGATCACCTAGTCACTTTTAAACTTTAAGTGACCAGACAGGTATAGAATCTGCCCAAGATACTGTTGAAGGGTGTGAAAAGGAAGATTCAACAGAGCAAAGTGAGAGGGGAAGTGGTTAGAAGACATAAAACCGTGTTATGTTTGTAACCCTATGTTTTGAGACTCCTTAATAAACTTAATAAACAAGAGTATTTGCTTTATTTATTTATTTACTCATGTTGATAGAGACACAGATAGCAGTGAACAGGCTCGTCTCCTCTTTACCTTCTCAGTTTTACCTGGAAGCCTGTTGGGAAAAGGACAGGATCACTGGGGTTTCCCCTCAAGATGAGACTAAGAACTCAGGCTTGTTTCTCTGTCTGCCATCCTTGCAGATGTCAGACTAGCCCAGTGAGCGCCACCTGAGGAATGAAGGAATGAATTAAAGACTAAATTGGGAATAAGGAGTTAAGACGTCTCAGCTACACTTCAAAAGGGACACTCCAGCTCTGCTCTCTGGACACTTTATCTCAGGAGTTAGCATCAACGTTATGGTGTGGAGGTGGGGCAGGCAGTAGAATGACTATACGATTCTGTGGGAGACTAGGGAAATACACTGTGGGATTTGGGGGCACTGAGGCTCCCCCTCAGGGCTTTACTCTCACTCTATCCTCCCCCAGATCCATTGGGACTGCTGGCTCTGCCACTGGTCCTCCCACTGAATGAATACTAGTTAGAGATGAGAAGTGAAGGTCAGGGCTTGGGAGAGAAACTCTGGGAAGGGAAAGGGAGGGGAGATTCTAAGCAGTGACTGCCAATGGGAAAGAGAGGGTAGATTCTGTGCGTACTGTCTATATGGAACACACCAAGGCTACCTTTTTTCAAGGTGAATGCAGCTATTATATAAAGATGTATGTATTAAGGAAAGATGTTTAGCTTGTTTATACATTTTCTTTAATAATCTATTTAATAACCTGTGTTTGGGAGGGGAGTACATGTTTCTGGATGCTTAAGAATAATGTAGCTCTGAATTAGGAATTGGGAAATAGGCATCCAATGGCATGCCACATCTTCAGACCTTTGCATCTTCAGATGAACTTGGGTTTTAGACAACACATGGCAGGTCCCAAGACTTGAGTCACCCTGAGAGATTTTATTTCAGCAATGTGGTGCTCTGTTTTCTATTTTATTGCTTTTTAGAAGAATGACTTTCAGTAGTAGCCTGTACTGGGGTGAGCTTTAAGCTCATGAGAGTCTCGAGCACAATGGTATGCTCTCAATGAAACATCAAACCAATGATAACATTTGCTTATTAAAAAAAAATTCTACTGAATTCTTATTCAAAATAGGACATCTATACTTATGGCCAGTGAGGTTTTTGTTGTTGTTGGGGATGTGGAGGAATCATAATGAAAGTATTCGATGTACAGTTAATGGAAAGAATATGTGTTTTCACACTAGAACACTTATAGTAAGATATATGAATGCTTCATTTGGAAGAGTAAATTGATTAGTTAGTCAATGTAATGCATTCAAAAATTTTGGGGGAGACAAAATGAGAAAGTTGATTTGAAGTACTACATTCAAAAAAAAGAGAAGGGATCATATTATGGAGCTGCAATTACTTTTCAATTAGAAGAAATAAAATTGCTCATCTTCAAAATATGCAGAGTATCCAACTTGCAACTAATCCTGAATTTCAAATCAATGAGGTTTAATATTTCACCAGCAATCATAGGTTGAAATCAATGCTGTCATGGCTCTTTGGGAGAATAGCAGCTTATGAAATGAAGAAATGAAGGCCATCATCCAAGGATGAAATAAAAGAAATATACTTTGCCAAGGCTTTTGTGAAAGGAAACTCAACCCATCCCCCTCAAGGTCTTTTCCTTTCAGTTTCAATGTTAGGTCCTGGTAGCTCAAGGAAATGGTTCCAAAAGACCTAATGAAAGAAGGAACAGGGACATCACCAGCCCATCGAGGGCTTCAGAATGAGCCGGGTGGTGGGTTCTTTCAAACTGGGAATGCTGACTTTTATGTTGATAAACTATGGAGCCTGTATCAGTTAGCTCTTACTGCATAACAAACTACCCCAAAATCGAGTAGGTGAAAACAACAGCCATTTGTTTCACTAAAGTGTCTGTGGGTTGACAGTTTGGGCTGGGCTCAGCTGAGCAGTTTTTCTAGTCTCAGCTGGGTTCACTCATGGGTCTGCAGTCAGTTGCTGGGTTGGCTGGGGCCTGGCTAGTCTAAGATGGCATCATATGGGATGGCAAGTCTCTGTTCCACATAGTCTCTCATCCTCCAGCAGGCTAGCCTGGGCTTGGTCTTTGCAGGATTGCAAGGAGTGGAAGCACACAAGACCTCTTGATGCCTGGGCCCCCAAACTGGCAGACTGTCCACTTAGTTTTTCTGAAGCAAGTTATAACAACAACCCAGATTCAAGGTACGGAGGTGTAGACTCCACTTCTTGATGGGAAGCATCACAAAGTCACATTGCAAAGGGTTTGAATATACGGAAGATTGAAGGATTGGGGCCATTTTGTGGTCTACCACAGAGCCATTCTTACCATTAGTCAATGCCCTAAAGACCATCAAACTTGTGGCAGTTACCCACTGTTGGGACCACCATCTCCCCAAAGGGGGAGTCATGTTTGGATAGAGGAAATAGCTTGGATTATAAGTACCTCCTGATTATCTTCTGTGCAGTTTTCACACCATTTTACAGAAGGAGAAAATAACAAAACACATAGTCTTCCCCTGAAATCTCCAGAGGCAAGTCTTAAGAAGAGGAAATAAATAGAACAGGATCTTCATTGTGGAATGCAACACCATGGTGATTAATTTTTAAATGGTCAGTTCTCAGGGGAGGTGACACCTTGCATTATGAGAAAGCTGAGGGAGAGGCTCCAGCAACAAGCTCTGAGTGCTATGTGGAGTTTAAACCACTGGAAATAAAATGTTATGTCCAGGCAGCTGGTAATGTCTGGGAATTCCCATACGAAAACATGTGGCCTGGGGGATAATGTTACTTAACCACAGGCTGAGGGCCTGTGTGATGGCCAAGACCTGTAAATCCCAGCAGTATCAGCCTCCACAGCCAGTGGATTAGTGCCCTCAACGGCACAAGGGCTTCCAGACCGTGAAGGGGAGAGCTCAAGATGGCTTGCTGTGTGTTGCCTTGTCTCACTCTACTGTGCTGGGTATTCACTCACAGGGAAAGTATTCACTGTTTTTTGAGTTACCCATAACTAATCAAGTCTTCAGTGGTGACAACGTGATGCCTAAACTGCCCCCTTGTTACAGTCAGGATAACAAGCCATTTGTCTATGAAGAGCAGAAAGGAGAACAAGGGCATGCCTAACGACTTCCCCTAGGGCCAGGAGTCCAGCCATGAACCATCCATCTTTGCATTTACAGATGCATTCTACCTTCCATCTCCTTGCTCCAGGTGTCTAATTGACCCTCGTTTGGCACCTGTGGCAGACAGACCTTCAGGTGTCTCTCATACCCACCGTGTGTAATCCCTTCTCTTGAATGTGAGTGGGACCTCGGACTTGCTTCTAACCCACAGAATATGGCAAAGGTGATGAAATGATATTCCTGGGATTAGGTTCTTATGTGGTGAAAGTGATGGAATGCCACCCCTGTTCCAGGAGTCTGTCTGGTGTGAAAGCTGGCAGGGCTGGTGCACAGAAGCATGGGAGGCAGGTCCCTCATAACAGTGAAGGTTGCAGGGAGGCTGAGAAGCAGAGGAGATTGAAACTGCCAAGTTGCTAGGTGTGGGCAGAGAACAAAATCTCGCCAAGTAACAGCACAGAGAAGATGGCATTTCAAAAGGCTAAACGTGGAATAAGATGCAGGAGTGGGAACCTTTAAAATGTCACTAGGGCTGTGCCTGAGCTGTGGGTGGCCGAGACTGGAAATCTAACACCCATTGAGGTCAAATGCTACTTATTTCATGAAGCCTTCTTTGATCAGCCTCCACCCAACTTAAAGTTAAAAGTGACCCTCTCTTCATCCTGTAGCTCTTTTTTTGTGCTTCTATTATAACCTATTTCATTTGCCTCTTACTTAAAGTCAGTTACTTTTGTGTCTTTGGATTTTAAGCTCCTCCAGGGAAAGTAACGTGTCATGGTCATTTTTATTTTTCCATCATGTCTTCTCTATGTACACAAAGTACCTTGAAGCAATAATTGGCAAGTGCTTATGTGTTGGATTTAATCAACAGGCTATATTTGTGGCAATTCTGTTGTCAACACATCTACACATATCAAAAATTTTGCCCTGTAGAATCACACAGCAATTTCTCACTCGGGAAAGGAATAGTTCCTCCAACAGCCCAGCCTATAAACTCAGTACCAGGAATCCAGTCCCTCATGTGGCAACATCTGTGTTTAGGTTTCCCTGAAACTCTCTCTAAGGTTCTGCAACTCCCTTCATCTTCATGGAGTAGTGAAGATTGGGTTTTCTCATTCTTCCTATGTCTGCTCTCCAGATATCAGAAGACTGCCATCTTGCCTCTCCTTGGGTAAATACCACCAACCATATCAACCATTCCTCACCCAGTGTGGTAGCACATCTTTTACTAGTATTGTTCCCCTCCTATGAATTGTCTCTTATCTGACTTAAAATGCAGTGCTTGACCTGAACCCAGGTCTCTGAGGTCTATCAGCCTACCACGTCGCAGGATCATAACTACTTTGGAGGGGCCCCTAATAAAGTCCAAAATTCCTTAGGTTTTGTTATTGGCTACAAAAATTATGGAAGCATATCATATTTGAGGCCAGGTCTTCTCTCCTTGAACTGCACCTAAGCCAAGATTCTCACACCCTCTCTTGTGTTATTTATTTATTTATTTTTGTGAGGAAGATCAGCCCTGTGCTAACATCTGCCAATCCTTCTCTTTTTTTGCTGAGGAAGACTGGCTCTGGGCTAACATCTGTGCCCATCTTCCTCCACTTTATATGGGACACCGCCACAGCATGGCTTGCCAAGCGGTGCGTTGGTGTGCGCCCGTGATGATCTGAACCGGCGAACCCCGGGCCACTGCAGCGGAGAACGTGCACATAACTGCTTGCGCCAGCAGGCCGGCCCCCCTCTCTTGTGTTATTGATTTTGGAATCAATTAAAGGATTTTACATTCATTCCTATTACATTTCTTCTTGATGTTTTTGGGGCCATTGGTCTAGCAAGATGAGAACGTTTTGGGTCCTGATTTTTTTGTTTAATGTTTTAGCAATCCCTCCATATTTACGTCCTCCAACATTCTAATAAGCATGCTTCCTACAACACTATTCCAGCCACCGATGAGCTTGCTGAACAGAGCAGGGCCCAAAACAGAGCCCTCAGGCACACAGCCACAGTCCTTCTTCTAGGGTGACATCACTCTCTTAATCAACACTTTGGACATGCTTGTTCAACCAGTTACAAATTCATTTAAATGTGTTCTAGTCCCGCCCCCATTTCTCCATCTTGTCCACAAGAATATCGTGAGCAGCTCTGTCAAGCGCCTTGCTGAAATCCAGATCCACCAATCAACCAGTTTAATAACCCTATCAGGAGAGGAAACGAGATTAGATTGGGTGACTTGTCTAGGAGCCGGCAGCCTCTTGGCAGACAGTGTTTTCTCTTCCCCAAGCTCACAGATCAACCGGTAATGATTAGTTTTCATGCTCTGCCAGGGATCAATATGAAGCCCACTGGTCTGTATTTCATAGACTATTCCTTCTTCCCTTCCCCCCCATCTCCAAACCTTTCCCCACCCCTTTTGAAAATTAAACCCTTTGCCTGCCTCAACTGTTCAGGAAACTTTCCTTTTCTTCCTGCTTTCTTGAACAATTCTCCAGTCTTCTGTCATTTTCATGTCTCCTGATAATTCCTGGAAATGTCTCTTATTGTCCCTCAGCCTCAGTTTCCTCCTCTGGGGACAATAATGCCAGTCTCATTGAACCCCTGAAGTCACTTTGAGAACCGAATAAAGAAATGGATGAAAGCTCCTCAGACAATGCTCAACACATAATGGATAAAGATTAACTGGATAAACTACAAAGAACCATATGAATAAGGAATTTTCCTATAATTACATGTAAGATATCCACAGATACACACAGAACTCTTTTCTACAAAGCCAAATAAATTACATTTTGAGTTTGACTGTGTTCTGTCATAATTTTAGAAGGATGTTCTTCAAAGAATCTGAAAATCACTGGCCTGATTGTTTATTTGAATTTAGCTTGCCCTAAAATCAGATTTAATAAAAGAACCTAAAGTTTGTTACTCCCCACTTGTTTAGTTCTATTTAAGGAAATTTTTGATTGTTGACCTACTTTGCACAAGTGTTTTTTGCTGGTTGAGCTGGATAAGTTGAATAATTGTTTTGGATCAAATAGTATGGTATTTGAAATCTAAAAAAAAATTAAGCTCGAGAGAGAAGGTGAAGATCTATTGCAAAAACTCTTCTTAATGGAAATAGAATTTGTGTGATAAGTGTTAATAATGATGTTGCTACTGTTAACTGGCAAATTGCCCAGAAGTAGCAACGATGTTTCTTATCTCAATCAAACTGACAATATTCTTCAGAATATACTCAGAGTATGATCTTTACTATTCTAGAAGTAAAATAAGTTTTAGGTTGGAAGAGACCTTAGCATTCAACCTAGGTTAACGCCCTTCTTTTTTTCAATAATATAAAAATAACACACACAGGAGTAAATGTAATAGTAAAATATGTAAACAATAAAATAAAGTCAGTCTTCATCAAGTACCCACACCAATGCTATTTTCATCCCTAGATGTAACAATTTTCATCATTGAGGTATATTCTCTTCTTTTTTTCCCATTTTTAAATTATTTTATTACGGTCACGTTGGTTTATAACATTGTATAAAGTTCAGGTGTACATCATTATGTTTCAGCTTCTGTATAGACTGCATTGAGTTCACCAATAAAAGTCTAGTTTCCATCCGTCACCATACATATGTGCCCCTTTACCCCTTTTGCCCTCCCTCCACTTCATTCCCTCTGGTAACACCCTTTTTTTATAGAAGAGGAAACTGAGGCACCTAGAGGCAAGGTGTCCTGCTCATGGTGACCCATTGGGGAATGCCTGAGGTGGATCTCACAGCCAGGGTCTCCTGACTGCAGACCTGTGCCATTTGCAATGATCTGAAGCTGCACTGACAGATTTGTGATCTGGGGGGTGACTCATCGTAGGTCCTTTGCTTCTAATTCCATTGGACGGTGGCCAGAAAAAAAAATCCTATGTGTGGTTGTGATCTAGGCTCTTTCTACCATCTAACTTAGTCTTTGGAAACACAAAGGCTTCAGCTCTGTGTTGTCTGGGGTCCAGAGCAATGTGGATGTTGAGATGACAACATGCATCTCTGTGATGCACAAATTAAAGCTGATTGATAGAAGGCCACTAATAAAATGTCACATCTTATAGATGTGGATGGGCCATGGGGCCAGTGATAAAGTGAGACCGGTGAGCTCTGACATCCACGCAGCCAGGCCGTATTATTGACAGTGGGAGATAGTATTGATCCAGCTGCCAAGATGATCTTATTATGCAATTAGAATATTAGATTTGCATTTTTAATTCCTTTAGAAGAAATTGGCCTGAGGCAATTATGACAGGAAAATATTAAGATGGATCTAGCTTCTTCGAAAATAAGAACTCAGAAGAAGCTTTTAGGAAGATGCAGTCATTATCAGAGAAAAGTTTTACTTATAAGAAGGGGCAACAAGAAAGTCATGAAAACACAGAACTAGACAGGTTGAAAGAGTTCATGGAAACCGAATTTTCCCCTGTGGAGAAGAAAAAAACACCTGACCCTAGGCCACAGTTTAGACCCGCCAGGGGTGTTCGATTACATGCCATGTGAACACACACGCAGGCCACACTTGGGGCAGATTTCTACTGCGCTTGCGCAGCGATATGCTCCCATCCTTGCGCTACAGAAGCATTTCCTGTACCAGCCCAGCCCGGTGCCTAGTTTCTCTTTTAGAAACTTTCCGCCAAGGTGTTTGTGGCAGCGTCGCTCTACGGTGGACTGAAAGCAGTCCTTCTTCTGAAGCAAGAATAGTTTTTAAATTACAGACTCAATTTATAATGGGGAAATCTTTAAAATCCGAGATACTAGCAGATTCTTTTAAAACACGAAACTCCCTCCTTTTAAGTGTGGATGGCCTTTGCTCCACCAGGGCTGTCTGGGCCGGATATGTGGTCCAAATCGTTCCTGAGCCCTTGGGAGCATTTCTGGGTAAGCTGAAGTGAGGTCATCAGATAAGAAATTGAAGCTATAGTGAAATTGAAAGCCAGATGATGTCTGTGTGTTTAGAGTAGGATTCAGTAAACTTTTTCTGTAAAGGACTAGATAGTAAATACTTTAGGCTTTGTGGGGCCGCCTACAGTCCCTATCTCATGTTCTTCTGATCTATTCGGCTCACTGCACAAAATCCAGCCATGGGTGGGATTTGGTCTGCGGGCTGTAGTTTGCTGACCCCTGGTTTGGTGGGCAGCACATGCAGACCAAACCGTTCCCTGGGGATTATTGGTTGAATGCCTTCTACATGGTGGGTACCCGAGGTTTCCATGGGAAAAGACTTGACTTCCGTCCTCTGGAGCTTCTGGTATAGTAGGAGAGGCAGACACGCAAGATGTTACAATAAAACTGGATAATCGGTGTAACGAAGGGAAGGACGCCCAGCAGAAGGTCAATCATATTGACACCACCTCCTCCACCATTGACAAAAAGAACCCAGCAACAATGGAAAGCTAGTAGGTTTCGATGCTAAGGGTTTTCCATAATGTAATGGGGGAGGAAAGCAAAAGCTGCTCAGGGAAATCCAGAAAGGCTTCCGAGAGGTCGTTGCATTTGAGTTGAGATTTGAAGGAGTAGGAGTTTGAATAAAGAAGGGGCAGCATTGTACGTGCAAACAGAGGAGAACATGGTGTGTTCAGTGCCTCTGCTCGGCGGGCTAAGCGCCTATGTGAAGAAGCCTGAATGGGTCACGGGAGCGGGTCTGATGCACAGATGCCATATCGGCCACGAAGAAGCACACCTGGTGGAAGTATTTGAGGAAAGAACTAGGACCGAGACACAGATGTCATTGGGAGACAGATGTATGCTCAATATAAGGAGGATGCTTTTAATGACAGATTGGTTTCATTTGTCCACTCAGCAGACATTTATTAAGTCTCTGTATGTGCTGGACATGACCCTGGATCCTGGGGCGACAAGAAGCTTGAGAATGCAGTCCCTGCTCTCCAGAAGCTCTCAGAGGAGCCCAAAGGTAGATGTCTTTGTAGGAGAAGGTGAATTCCCTAGAGGTATGTGGGTGCAGACAGGGAGAGTGATGTCATAAATAAATCTGACTAATATATTTAGGATACACGTAATGACTTTGAGGAGCTTGAAGAAGCTTTAGTCTCATAGAGAACACAAATTACTGAGAAGGACTTAGGCTCTTCACAGGTTTTGTAAAGGTAAACTTGCCCCCAACCTCTCTGTGCAAACTGTCAGATTCTCTTGGTCCCTGGGTTCTGCTGAGCCTTCTCACCTGTTATATTCATTTCCTGGGGCTGCTGTAACAAATTGCCACAAATTGAGCAACTTAAAACAACAGAAATTTATTCTCTGACAATTTAAAGGCTAGAAGTTCAAAATCAAGGTGTCAACAGGATGGGCTCCTTCTAGAAGCTCTGAGGGACAATCTAATCCATGTCTCTTTCCTAGCTTCTGGTGGCTGCTGGCAACCCTTGGCATTCCTTGGCTTGTATACACATCACTCCAGTCTTTGCCTCCATCTCACTTGCCTTCTTCCCTATGTGGCTGTGTCAACTCTCACTTTCTCTTATAAGAACACCTGCCATTGGATTTAGGCAGGATCACCCTAAATCCAGGATGATCTCATCTTGAGATCCTTAACTTAATTATATCTGCAAAGACTCTTTATCCAAATAAGAACACACTGACAGATTCTGGGAGTTAATATCTTTTTGGGGGCCACTATTCAGCCCACTACATCTGATAAATAACAGCCCCTGGGATTTTTAAAGACCATGCTGGTTGCATCTAGGTTGTCTACTCTGTGATAGGGAGAAGATACTGCTCAAGGCTTGGGGCTCATCTTGTAACTCATTGGGGAGGATGAGGGCACTTCCGTGTAGTGTCGCTTCAGAGTGATTTCAAGGCAAGAGACCAGTGCTGTGCATGCAGGGGCTCATGAGAATCAAGAAATGGCAGTGCTTGTTCCTTCTGCCAGCTTCTTTAAGCAAGGCTGCTCATTTAGCTCAAAGTGGTACTGTCAGTAATGTCACCCTGGAATCCAAAAGACAAAGATGAATGGAGTAAAAATGTAGTACTCTTGATTTATCAAATGATTCTACCTAATGAATCCATCACATTCAATAGAAAACACATTAGCAATTCCAGTTATTGGTCTTATCCTCCCAAAAGCCCCTGAGGTCCACACCAGTACCCACATGATCCATTAGAGGGAAAAAGAATGCACAGTTTAAATATATATTTTTTGTAAGGGTAGAATGCTTGGACAAAATAATGCAAAGCGGTGCAAACTGAGGTGGCAGAGACCTGGCTTCTTTTTCCTATTAAAGAGGTGGTTATTAAACCTACTAGGAAAATCGAGATCCCCACAGTTACTAGAGCAACAATGTGTTCTGAAAAAGTTTGATTCGGTTTTTCATCCTTTTAACACCTGTGACATGTTCTTGGTAGTTTCTGCAACTGTATTTCTGAATTTCTTTAGCTGTATCTTTGCTTCCTTGTTTTAAACAGCATGACCGGATGCTGACTTTCAGTAATGGCAGTGCTTACATTGTTCATTTAGTTCCGCTCAGCAAACACCATTAAGCACCCACTGTGTACCAGGCTCGTCATTAAGATGTTGAGTAAAATTATTTAAATATAAGGTGGAATATGCATGTGATTTTTTTATCTGCCTATCCTAAAGCTTTCAAGTCCCCTGTATATTTGCAAGATTTATTTTTGACATGTGCTTTTGAGTTATAATGAAATAAAGGAGCAATAGGTGAAGTCAGTTCTCTGAAACTTTAACTCCGGGTCCTTCCTTTCTTCAGCTTTCAGTAAATAAGAATAAAGTAACTTAAGCCCTTCTTTCTTGGACTTTTGAAGGAAGCACAAGCTATTAATAAGATGATGCTGTTTCCAGTGTATGGCACCATTAATTAGGTCTTAGCTATTTTCTGTATAGACTGAAGCTTGATTTGGGTGTCAGCAAGTTGAAACTCAAGCACATCCATCTTTCCTGTAAATTTGGCCGTTCTCCACCCCCACCCCCATCAATTGTAGTCAATACTGTTGCTTTTCGTCAAGGTTCTCCTGTAAGAAAGGGAAACATGGTAGAAATCTTTTCATTTTCTTTAACTTCTAGAGTCAGCGCTGCCCAGTAGAAATATGATGCAATGTAATTTAAAATTTTCTAACGAAAAGAGACAGAGTAAATTAATTTTAATGGTATATTTTATTTAGCGCGATGTATCCAAAATGTTATAATTTCAACAAGTAATCAGTAGTAATCAGTATAATATTATTAATGAGATATTTTCTGCTTATTTTTTCTTATAATGAAACTTCCAAATCTGGTGCATTCTTTACATTTGTGGCACAAATTGATTTGGACCAGCCACATCTCAAGTGTTCAATAGCCACTCGTGTTTGGCGGCCACCATATTGGACAATGCAGTTATAGATGACTATTTCAGTATTGGCTTTTGATATAAAGGATATATCAGTTTTTTAAAATAAGCACTGAGGTGTTAAAGGAAATGGATTACTTTGGGTGAAATTTACGACTATGTTGCCCAAGAAGAAAAAATTTATGCGAGTTTTCACTGTAGAAATATCTTCAAGGTTGAGTGCATGTGAACATGTGTGTGTGTGTAATGCATGTAAACACGCATGTATATACATATATGCTTATATTTTAATGTTCTATCAATAAATGACATGAAGTGATAACTGGCTTTAATATGTACTGATTGAAACTCTAGCCTAAAACCAATTAAAGGCTAACAGTATAAGTATTATAGGCATTAGTATCCAATAAGAATTATTGCATAGTGATGAGAAAAAGCAAAGTGGAGTCAGGTTACAGATAGCACGCTGGGAGTTTTGCATGGCTATACGTATGTGTCACCCATCACCTGTCATGTTGTCATATGAGGAAAAATAGATTGGGAACTGCTAGTTCCGAGAAGAGAAAGAAAACAAAACTTTGCTTGCTTAGGCCCCAAATTTATCATGTATTCATATTTACTATCTAGTATCTTTATATTAATTTGAATGGAGTATTAATTTGGATAGTATCATCCTGACCAATCCTCATCTTGCAATGTTAAAGTGCTAAATTCTTTTTAATTTTAAATCTAAAAAATAAGGGTGGGAAGCGTGAGTAGAGAGGGAATCATATACCAATGTGTTTCTCAGGAGATCACAAGCTCATGTAAGACGCACGAGCACATGTGTGGCTGACCATCCACGCATGCAGACCATCCACCCAAGGCCTCCTTGATTCTTCTCTTACTTACAAAACAGATTGGACCACCTTGTTCTAACTCAGCTGCTAATGGAAAATGACTCGCTTGTGAATGTGCTTGAACCAACTCAGGAAGTAAGCCTATGCCACCGGTCCCCACATTCTGAAGTGCTAGGTGACATTGGTCAGAATGCCTAGTCCCAGAACATTAGAGCTAGAAGTGATCTTAGAGATCTCCAGTCCAATCTTCTTATGTATTAGGAAACTGAGGCACAGAGATGAATGCCCATGGTTCCACAGTCAGTTAGTGGCAGAGCTGGGACCAGAACTCAGGGCTCCTGATTGCTAGCCCGGTGTTTTTAACACTGAGACAATGGAGGGGAAAGCTACATAAGTCCAGCAATGGTTTATCAGTCAGGGTCCCTTCAGGAAATAAAATCCAGTCTAAGTAATTCAAACACAGGGAATTTAATAAAGGGAATTGGTTACACAAGTGATGTAAGAGCTATGAAACCATCAGAGAACCATTAGGCAATCAGTGATTAGCAATAAGAACATTCCACTGCCACTCCTTGGGCTGGAAGGACGTTGGGAGGATGTGATATCAAACTGGAGCCCCGGGGTGGCGTCTTCCTGACTGGAGCTGGGAACCCAGAGTGGAGGGCTATCTGGTAAGAGACGAAGGCACTGTTGGAGGCTCTGTTACAGGTAGAGCAAGACTCTCCAGTCTTACCATCGCCTCCTATTGGACAAAGCTAATTAGCAACCAATTGGCAAGGGGTATAGGAAATGAAGTTTCCTGCTGTACAGAGCAGAGCAGGGCAAGGGTTGGGAGAACATCTGAGAACAAATAGACACCTGCAGCACAGATGGATAGCCTTAAAAAAAGTATGGTTTTACAACAGATTTATCACCTGATTATGTTTTAAAACTAATTTTAGAAATACTTTGTGCACCAAGTTCCCAATAACTATGGTGAGTGGAGATGCCAGTTGAGAAGCAACCCTTGGCCATAAATATAGATAATCAAGAGCTGGCCACACCTTTCATCCCTCTGGCCTTACTTCGGTCCATTCTCATTCATTTCTGTCTTGAGACATTGGACTTCCCAGTGTCTTGTCTGAATCCATAGCCTTGTCTGTCTTGGGCAATAAACAATTTCTGTTCAGGGTTTCCTGGGAATTGCTTCTATTTGCTTCACAATTTAAAACAACTGAGGGTGCTGCCTTGGGTATAGGATGAGCCAGAATTCATGACTGAAGGGGCAGGATGGCACAAGAGAGGGTTTTTGTTTGTGTTGGTGTCTGTTCTTGTTTTTGGCAGTCCAATACATTTTAAATTATTTTTAGCCTTGAATGATGCATGGCAGGAAAGAGTTACTCGGTCCCAGCCCAATGGAGAAGAAACACCAGAAGCCGGGGGGAGCATTAATCATCTTTGACTGAGGATTTTCTGTGGTCCAGGTGCTCTCTTAAATACTTTGCATCCATTAACTCGCTTAAGCCTCACACTTATCATGCTATGTGTTAGAAACAACTATTTCCCTCAATTTGCAGATGAGGACACTGACATTCAGAAAGATTTAAGTATCTTGGCCAAATTGGCAGGTTGATAAGTGGCAGGGCTGTGTTTGGAACTCAGGCAGCTTGGCTGTAGAGACCATGTTCTTAACCACTAATTTGTGCCTCGCTCTGACCTATGTCGGCTGGTGCATGGGTGCTCCCCAGGGTCCTAGCCCTGATGCACTGGGCTCTGATACCCAGAGGGCTGGTGGGGTTGGCCGGGTAGCTGCTGGTGCTGTGATGAGGTGGTGAGTGCCACATTATTGCAGAGCACTTAGTTGCTAATTGCCATTTAATCACAAGATGAATATGGTTATTTCTTTTCTCCCTCCACCCGAGCTCCAGTGAGATGATAATTACCTCTGAACTAAGTGCTGAAGATGTGGCTTTGCAAAGAGCTGGAGCTAAATGCCACATCCTTGAGCCACCACATTCCTGGCAGCGTTCATTTACCCATGTGGCTAATTAAACACATCGCTTTGATATCAGATGCTCATTCCAAGCTTCCCATTTCCCTTAGATGGTGATTGTTCCCCCCCGCCCCGGGAAATTTGATCTTAAAAATCACAAAATTTGGACTTTATATTTGGTAAATTAAAAAAAAACAAATTCTTGTAGAGGTGACATTACATTTTGGCCAACAACTGAAATAGAAAACTTTGCATTTCGATAGTTCTAAATTGAAAATGAGCTAACCCGGACAGTGTGTTTCTCCACAGTCCCCCATAAACACCAGTCCTGTTGTGTGGAGTTGAAGAGGGGCTGCTTTTTGTTTTCTGTTGTTTAAAGTTTGAAGGATGTAAAAACAGATTTATATGGAATTTCTCTAAACATGGAAATGCAATCTATTGGCTAATGCTTCTCTGAGGATTTTTCCTCCTGGTGACTTGCGAATGGGTTGGGGTTGATCTGTTTTTCGCAGAGGGCAATAAAGTGAGCAGGTCAAGTGACTTGTCCAAAATAACTCAGTTAATGAATGCAGTCCTTGTTTTCCAGCTCCCGGTCAAATGCCGCAGGTAATACTTGAGGTTAGTAAGCCTTCTAAAGACCTAATCAGCTTGCTCCAGGCTTGGAATAAATGTGCAGATCCAAAATAGATCATATGAGCAGTAAAGCAGCCAAATGTTCAGAAGCAAGAAGCCTGCAACACAAGTGTGATGGACTTTGCAGGGGCCTCGTGGGTGATGGAGCCATGACAAAAGTCTCCAGTGAGACGGGCCAAATTTTACTTGGTTCTTGAGGTCTCAGCTTATGGTTTTCATGTTGGGACTCCCTGTGGACAGTTATCTAAGTGTCTCAACAAAAACCTTCCAAATCTCAGTGTCCTTACACAATAAGGCAATGGTTCTCAGACTTTAGAGCATCTGAATCTCCTTATTAAGACACAAACCACTGGGTCCCTCTCCCAGGGTTTCTGATTGAGAAAGTCTTGGCGGGGACCTGAGAGTTTACATTTTTGACAAGTTTCCAGGTAATGCTGATGCTGCTTGTCTGGCGATCAGACTTCGAGAACCAGTGCACTAAAGGTTTATTTCTTCTTGCCATCACAGTCCAATGTGGGTGTTTCTGGTTATGCAACAATCCAAGGATGCTGTTCTTCAAGTGGTAATTGAGGGACTTAGGCTCCCTCTCTAGAAGCTCTGCCATTCCCTAAGACCATGGACTCCTCTTCTGTAGGCAGCTAGTGGGTCATGGAAGAGAGAGAGCTTGGAGGATTGTGCTGGTGGTGTTCTAGGGGCCAGGCCTGGGAGTGGGATATATTATTTTTGCTTACATCCCATTGGCTAGAATCGGCCATGTGGCTCTACCTAATTATAAGAGGAAGCTGGGAACAGAGTCTAGCTGGGTTCTCAGGAGGTAAAAATACAGCCATTTTTTTTTGCCACACCTAAGTTTATGAAAGCTCTCTCTTTACCTTTCTCCTCCACCTAAGACGCTGTGAAAATATTTATCAGTCATTGATTCTGAAAGTTTAATGATGTTCCTTGACCCACCTGGATATATTCTTGAGTACTGGCAAATGGAGTTGGTGAAGCACATTGTCCATGTTCCTTCTATGGATGAAGACACTATGATAGTGGTTCACTGAGGTGAAAAGTTTGCCTGAAAGCTAGACCAGATCTAGACTGAGAGTGGCCATCTGTGTCAAGTTCAAATCCACCCTGCTTTGCCCTGATTTGTGATACCAGACCTGGACCCTGTAAACATTTCCCCTTTGCCCACTGACCCAGTGTTACCTTTGTCACTGGAGTGTTCTAGAGTGGCAGTGCCAGGTGAAGACACTTTGCTTCTGAGTTCTGGGCCTCCATGATTACCATTCACTGCAGTAGCCCAGTGGTTCATGCAGCTGAGCTCCAGCTGTGCCCCCAGGCCCTGCTCTCCCCACTGGTGGCTTCTTCCCAGAAGCTCTTCTCACCCGTACTACTTACAGTGACAGGCTGCTTCTCCAGACCATCTCTGGCCTTTGCCTTCAAGAAAGTTTCTTTACCACCAGCAGGTTGCAAGTTCCTGTGGTAGCTAAGCCCTCTCTGACAAGGTCTGAGTCTCAGCCTTGCGCGTGACAATAGGGGGCTTCTCTCCTAGTCCTTTGTCCCTTTATCTGCTCTCCCTCAGCCTAGAGGTAATAGCTACTCTTTTTCTTTTGAGGAAGATCAGCCCTGAGCTAACATCTGATGCCAATCCTCCTCTTTTTGCTGAGGAAAACTGGCCCTAGGCTAACTTCTGTTCCCATCTTCCTCTACTTTATATGGGATGCCACCACAGCATGGCTTGACAAGCAGTGCACCAGTGCGCGCCCGGGATCTGAACTGGCGAACCCAGGGCCGCCGCAGCAGAGTGCATGCACTTAACTGCTTGCGCCACTGGGCTGGCTCCAATAGCTACTCTTTTGAACATGCTACTTCTTTAGAGTTCTTTTTTAGCTCATTTTAATAGGTAAGCACCTCTTATAGTTAACATTTCTTTATATTACATTTTCTTGGTTAGAATAACTTGAGTGACTTTTGTCTTTTGACTGGACCCTGGCAGATAGGACCTCCTTTCAGTGATTTTTGTTGCAGAAATGCAAAGTTGAATGCACATCATCTCAAATCAAAAAGCAGGATGGCAAAACTACACATACTCGAAGCTCATTTCCATCTAGTCTCCTTCTTTTTTCTTTGCTCTCATGACGTTGATTTTCTGCCCTGAGAAAGCATGGTGTTCCTATCAAAGATCCAACAGGAATCGGGTGAGCGAGTCTTCAAGTCTCAGACTTCTAGACTCTACAGTCTAGAGCCTCAGCAGCCAGGGGATCCCTTGGGTAAGGCCCTGGGTAGGACTCCGAGGTTAGCCGGGGGCATGAGAAAGAAAGAGGAAACACATGTGTCATCAGTAACCAGAAACCAATGTTGCTGCCTCAGTCTCTGTCCGAGGGTGAAACCGTAAAGTGAACTGTGTGTAACCACCGGGTCTTTTGCCTTGGCTTGGTTCTGCTGCCACAGCAGTAGGGAACCAATATAACCTGAAAAAAAAAATCCCAAGCAAAAGTTGAATAAACAGCAGAAGATCTAATTTTAGGTCACAGAAAATAAAAGGTCAGCATAGAATAAGGACAATAATAACAATAATTCCAGTCAGCATTAGCTACTTTTTTCTTTTTCTCCACTGAGGATGGATCCAGGCCAGTGGACGGTTGAGGCCGACTCTGCTTCCTTTCTTGTGAGCTAACTTTGGCTTCCTAGACAGGCTGCAGTGAGGGTTTCCCATCTGAGGCAGCCTCAGTCTTGGACAAAGGCAAACTAATTCCTGTGAATTAGAGACCCTGAGAAAGTTGTTTAATAGGAAATTTCTACCCTGTTGCTACTACATCTGAAATTTCACCATAAAAGCCTCATGGATGACCATCTACAGAATCCCCCCGCCTTCTTTAAAATTGTGGTGAAATTCACATAATGTAAAATTAACCATTTTAAAGTGAAGAATTCAGTGGTATTAAGTACGTGTACAACGTTGTATAACCAACCACCACCTCTATGTAGTTCCAAAACTTTTTCATCACTCCAAAAGGAAACCTTTACCCACTAAGCAATCATTCCTCATTCCCCCACCCTCCATCTCCTGGCAATCACCAATCTCCTTTCTGTGTCTACAGATTTGCCTGTTCTTGGCATTTTGTATAAATGGAATCATACAACATGTGGTCTTTTGTATCTGTCTTCTTTCACTTAGCATAATGTTTCAAGGTTCACCCACGTTGTAGCAAGAATCAGTACTTCATTCTTTTTTATGGCTGAACCCAAATGTTCATCAGTGGATGGATGGATAAACAAATTGTGGTACATACATACCAACTCTCTTTTAAATGATTTTTAAATGAGCTCCTCAAATGTAGGAGATGACATGTAGGACAACTGCCACCAATATTTTACTTTGAATGAGATTATCTGATAAAATTGCTTTAGACTAACAGGACCAGAAAAAATTGCAGGGCACTCTCAAACTATGGTGAGGGATGGTGGAGGGATAAAGGGTGGAAATGCCAACTGCAATTTAGAGGAGGTCTAACTCTGGTTGGAGTTCTAGGAAATTATTCCTCTTGGGGCTCTCTGACTAAATGCAACATTACATTGCTGAGTGTAGAATCAAAGCATACACACCCCTTATTCTCCACCATCAGTGTGCTAAAGAGGATCCGGGTGAGAGATCTGCTTTCTCTTTCTCTGGCACACCTCTGAACTAAGTCTTCACTGGATGAATACTTTAGTTGCAGAGCACATAACCTCATCAGCTCCGCGTGGGTATTAGCGATACCACTGAACGAAGCTACCCTCATGTGACTGCCTTGTGATCAGACTTTCCACAGAAGCTTGGTCTATACTGAGTGGAGTTGAGTTTCCACTCCTAACGTGAGACAATAAAATACCTTAGGAAGGAAATAGTCCAAGAGTCAAGGAGACAGATTTTCCGTTTCATCTTCATTGGGAGTTAATTTGCTGGCAATTATAGTGTCTTTACCATACACTTAGAGTCTCATTCATTTACACTCCAGGAAGAAGAATCACTCTTTATGACTTCTTTGTTTAAATTATTGATGCTTAAAACCATGAGCCATTCATTTCCTGCTTTCTCAACATTGGTAATTGACTATTTCAAGGCAGGTGTGGGTTTGAGAAAGCCATTGAGTTGGCATGAGGAGTGATCCCTGAGGGGGTCATGCTGTTAATTTTGCCCACAGATAATTATCAGTCATGTAACACTCTAGTCTGTGCATTGGAGCACACAGGTGGCTCCCTATGCACAGCTATTTTCTCTAGAAGCCAAAGCCAGGGTTGGGGCATGGTTATCTCTATAGGTATGTATATAGGGTGGCTCGAAATAAGTGCTAAAGTACACATAGACACTCTACTCTACCTACTCTTTCCTTGGTACTTCCTATAGGCATCCAGCTAGTGGTAAAAGCTTGTGCCAAATTTTGCTTGTAAGCAGTTCACTCTTAGGAAAATCAAATAAAAACAACTACAAAGGGAGGATGGGCCAAGGTAATTTAAGTGAAGGAAGATGTGCAGCCACCAAAATCTAAAAAATTTAAATTGGGAATGATCACATTTTGGATCAGGTATGTCACTTTCTTAGAGAGAGAGCATGGCCTATTTCAGAAAACATTTTGAGAGACTTTACCATGTTTCAGGAGATGTGCTACACACCTCAGGGACTCAAAGAAGAAGAACACGGTCCTGAACCTCAAGAAAAAGATAAATCTATCAGAAGAGACAGGTCTTAAACATCAAATCATACTAGAAATGGGATAAGTGTTATAATCAAAGAGAGAACAAATAACAGAGGGAGGCTGGCAGAGGAAACTCTTCATTTATGGAGAAGGAGGTGGGAAACAATGAGGGTGCAAGGAAGTGCCGTTTGAGCTCAAGCTGGAAGGGTAAGAGGGATTTGTCAGATGGAGAGGGAATTCCAGGAGTGTTTGAATTAGAAGACACCAGGGGCCGGCCCCATGGCTTAGCAATTAAGTGAGCATGCTCCTCTGCTGGTGGCCTGGGTTTGGATCCCGGGCACGCACCGACGCACCGCTTGTCTGGCATGCTGAGGCAGCGTCCCACATACAGCAACCGGAAGGATGTGCAACTATGGCATACAACTATCTACTGGGGCTTTGGGGAGAAAAAGGGAAAAAAAAATGAGGATTCGCAATAGATGTTAGCTCAGAGCCGGTCTTCCTCAGCAAAAAGAGGAGGATTAGCATGGATGTTAGCTCAGTGTTGATCTTCCTCACAAAAAAAACAAAAAATTAGAAGACACCAGTTGGTTGTTAGATTGTGAGAGCCATTTAGAAGGCAACTGAAATCTTTTGGGAGATTGATGATAAGGCAATGATGGTGGGAATGTTGAGTGGAGCTGATTCAGGTAGACATTTTGGAGATAAGTGATGGCTATTGGGGAACTCCATGGATGTAGGGGTTTAGGGAGAGAGAAAGGAGACAAGGATGATTACAACGTTTTCAGCTTAGGTGAAGAGGTGGACACCAATACCCTTAACGGAGTTAGAGAAGGTTTGGAGAGGATAATAATGGATTCAACTTTGGCCATGGTAAACTTGAGCTGCCCAAGAGATATCTTGGGAGTGATGGCTGGTCAGCTTTGGAGACTGTGCCTTGGTGGTCAGGACAGAAGGCAAGTCTAATGAGCTATAGATATGAACACATCTTATTCTAATTTTAAGCAATTAGCATATTTGGGAATGGCATTAGAATTTCTGGCATTTGTACTTGAAACTTTCATTAATGCATTCTTCATCATATTTTTTGTTTTCTTTGGTTCAAAGATATGAAGTCCCCTCACTAATGCATCAGTACTTTATCTGATGATGTATTACATTTCTATTTTTTTAGCTTCTGGAGAAAAGACCAACACATTTACATTGTATACTACTACTAACACATTGTGAATCTCTGGAATGACACTTATGTTTGTAAAGCCAGTATAAAGTGTTACTTACAAATTCAAAGTGTATTAAAGGGAAGCAATTCTTTAAGGAATTACTTGTCAATAAATCTAGTTTTTTCCCCTAGTGAAAGACAAAGGAAGTAGTCACTAGCAAAAATAACTAATAGCCTAATGACATCATTCAATAGTTTGTGTGGCAGTAGGGGAGGGGCTGGTGTTGCCAACTGGACTTCACTTTTATCTGCCTCTTCTGCTCATGACATGCCATGGCTACCCATGGATGGAAGGATAAAGTCAAAAAGTCTAAGGATGATTTTGAAGTCTTCACTGGTCTGGACCCCCTTCACCTCTATGATCCGATCTTGTGTAACTATCACTAATAAAAAATCCTGTTCAAGCCAATTGGGTCTCCTTACCATCGCCCAAACAGGACATAGGCATTTCTGCTCCAGTGCCTGCCCAGGCTTGTCTGCATCATCTGTGTACAGAGCCTTATCAGTACACGGTGCTGATGACTTGGCTTGTTACCTGATCGGCAATGTGAAGCCCACATTAGTTTTCAATATAATTTGACATAACGAGCTTTGTTTTTTTCAGGAGGGTCTCTTCGGTAGCAGAGGGTGGGAAAGAGATACTGGTAGGTGGGAAGCCTTCCAGGAGGCTTGTGGGGGTCCAGGTGAGTGGGGAGGAAGCAGCAACAGGCTGGGTTCTAGGGGTGAGGAGTCAAATTAGACAGACATTTCCTAAACAGTGTCAACCAATGGTCCTTGGTTGCTTTTCGGATTTCCCTTTTAGATGATGGTGGAGATGGGGAGTCCTATAATGAAAAGTAGGAAAACAGGAAGAGGGACGGTGAGCAAGAATACAGATATCCAACCCAGTTTGGGGCAAATAAATTCCTGGTGTCTGGAATATCTGGGTGCACTTGGTCAGTTGGAAGCTGAGAATACCACTCTCAAGAGAAGCCAGAAGAAAGGGATAGAAAATAACTATAAAAAGCACCACAAATATTGGCATGCTAATTGTGGCTTCTAAAGGCTTTGAGGGGGTTTGAAAACAGCTTGCTTTTCGCATAGTTTCAGCATTATTCTTGCCATCTTATTTTTAAAATACCGTTTGCAGTATCTATGAAGAAAACGCTTGCTTAGCAGTCTAACTCATATTAATCACAAATTCCAAATTCATGGCATCAGAATTACAAGAAGTTTCATATTATAGAATTAGAAGAAGATTCCAGTCTTTGGTTCATTGACTCTGGAACCATATTACAGTCTTGTTATATTTGATAATGACATAGCAGACATTCTATCAGAACTTGGATATCTGGAGAGAGATTCCAAAACGCTTTAATCTTGTCACAAATCAGAAGCAGCTGCTCCTTATAAAAAGGAAAGCTCAAGGTTGCATGGTCCACAGAAAAGCAAATGTGACTTACAGTCTTAAATAGCAGATTCCAAGGTTTTCAATGGGTAAGTGTTGACCATCAAACAACCTCCTCTCCATGTTGATTCTGGTTGGTTTTGTTTCTTTAGCCCTCTCTCAAACTGAAAATTGCATTTGTGTAATGAACTTTATCATAAGCACTTAGGCATTTTGTAGGTAAGGCTAAGCATTATCATGAGACTTTTACACTCTGAAAAAAACAGATACATGGAAAACGTAATTTAAATACAACTTGCCCCCTCTGAGTGGCAGAGTAACTAAAGAGAGAAACATTATTATCATCAGTCAATCAAGGACTTCAAGTCTCAAGTGCTGAGCCTACAAACCTCCCGCAGGTTCTATGATGACATGAAACTGCTGTAGTAGAAACTCTAAAACTAACAAGAGTATTAGCTTCATTGATTTTCTGAAAATGGGAAGGGAAAAAAAAAGCGCTCAGCTAAGTCCAGGAAAGAGATTTAATACAACTGTCTTTTAATAATATTAAGTTTCCTAGAATCAATATTTTCTCCCCCTCATGTTATACCATAGGTTGCTACACACCAGTTGCCATGTAGAGGAATGGGATCAATACGAGGCTTCCCTTCTTTGGAGACCATTTCAAAGGCCTGCATAATGGAGCATAGATTAGGAAGAGTGAAATTGAATTTTAAGTACATTGACATTATGCTATCATCTTCAACCTGGGGAATATAGATTGTTCTGGGGCCATGGGACCCCTGAGGCTCAGGGTGAGAGCTGCCAGTCACAGACCAGCCCATAGAACTCCAGTGACAGTGGCTTCCTCTAGGATGCCACTATATGGTACAACAAATGCTAACTATAGGCCTATGGGTCACTCCTAAAAGTATTTTCAAACACTCTATGGGGTACTTGGTAAGTATGGATGAAGGTGTGTTCTTTTATTTATTTATTTTTTGGTGAGGAAGGTTGGCCCTGAGCTAATATCTGTGCCAGTCTTCCTCTATTTTGTGTAGGGGACACCACCAAAGCATGGCTTAATGACTGGTGTGTGGGTCCGGGCCGGGAATCCGAACCCACAAAACCTGGGCCACTGAAGCAGAGTGCGTGAACTTAACCACTATGCCACCGGGCCAGCCCCGAGAAGGTGTGCTGTTTACACAGTTTAGCACAGCGGTGTTTAAATTAGGCCAGACCCAGTCTGCGTTAACTCACACTCTGATGCTGAAAACCTTTCTACTCAGCTTTATTTTACTTTATTTTGGATATTTCGTAGCCAATAAAATTAACTCTTGCTAGAATCACTGAAGTTTTTTTACAAAAGTGCTAAAGTGACATTTTAAAATTAATATCTATGGAAAATACTCATTAATGCCAAAAAAAAAAAAATCAAAAACTCAAATTTTTAGAGAGGGTAGAGCACGTTAGTTTTTGAGTATTGATTAATAGTGGCACCAGTCTCTTATTTTAAGATGTTAACTTAAAAAACGTTCTGGAGATTTACTGTGATGTTGACATTTACAAGTCACTATTTGTTAAAAAATAAAAAAATTATTTGAATGACCCAGCAATCCCACTCCTGGATATTTACCTTAGAGAAATGAAAACTTATATTCACACAGCAAGCTATACAAGAATGCTTACAGCTGCTCTATTTATAGTTGTCAAGATCTGCAAATAAACCATACATCCTCCCCAGCTGAATGGTTAAACAAACCCTGGTACATCCATACCGTGGCATACTATTTAGCAATAAAAAGGAACAGATAACAACTTTGATGTTGTTAATTCTCCAATATGTTATGCTGAGTGAAAAAAAGTTAGTTTCAAAAGGCTGCATACTGTATAACTCTATTTAAATGACGTTTTTCATAAAGATCAGAATAGACCTGGAGAACAGATAGGTGGTGCAGGGGCTGGGATGGGGAAAAATGTGATTCTAAAGGGAATTTTTGGGTGTGATGGAACTGTTCAGTATTCTGATTGTAGTGGTGCCTAGGCAAATCTATTCATGTGTTAAAAACTCATAGAACTGTACATCACTAAGTAAAAAAGGTCAATTTTACTACATAATTTAAAAAACAAAAATTTAAAAATTGCTCTTATCTTGACTTATTTTTAAGTTTGAAAACAGCTGCATTTATATTATCTTTCTGTAGAAGAAAGTATTAAATATTGTAGGTGGAAACCCATATGTAGGTAGCTTTTAGCACACACACAGTTAGGTTATGGAGGAAGCCATGTAGTAGTTTAGGTAGGAATTTGCTTATGAATATTTGCTTATGAATATTTTACAGGTGACTTGAACATAACCCGTAAGTCTCTCAGTAATTATTATGGACTGGACAAGTTTGTGTTAACGATAATAAGAGGGCCGCTTTGAATGTTTTATAATTCTCAGCACTTTCCTATTTTCTCCTCTTAGTACTGTGAGGTAGATAGGGCAGGAATTCTTATCAGAGTTTTGTAGATGCAGGAAATTGAGGCCTGGGGAACTTAGATAACTCAGATCAGTAACTGAGTTGATCTCAGATCACCAACTGGTGAGTAACAGGGACTGGCATCCAGAGCATTTGACTCCTGGAAAGTTCTAACTCTAGGGTATATTTTTAATTTTTAAAATTAAAAAAAAAAATTTATTTGCATCAGCCTACCTCTGGGTGACGTCCTGCAAAGCTGGAAATCACTGAGGCCACTTAAGGACATTTATACGTGTAGCCAGAGAACCTCATGTCACAATAAAGAAACAAACAAACAACATACCACTTGGCTACAGTAGAATAGTATAGGGGATTCTAAATCCTCCCTCATCTTTACATTTTTGGCTTAGCTAGAGACATTTATTAAATTTCTTGAACCTAAGTCATCTCACCTTAAAAAAAAAAAGAGTAATAAATGGAGGGGTTAGCTTTCTAACAGAAACCTGGGAGGCCAATCAAACGGATGTAATGTAGGGAGAGAGTGGACCTCAGTCATTGCCAGATTTTAAAAAGACAGTTGTAGAAAACAAAGGGGTTTCTGCCCTGGCCATGTGTGCCCACATCAGCAGGCACTTTGGCTTTAGCCCAGAGAGGGGCAGCACCAGTCAGGCAACAGCCCCCTGCTCTGTGTGTGAAGCAGCATCCCTCTTCTTCTAGGAGAAAGTCATTGTTTTGAGCACTTAATTTGAGCCGGAGTCGGAGAAAGACTGAAAGTTGGGCCTTTCTTTATGTCTTCTTTTCCATCCTTACACTTCCAGAGCTCTGTGCTTCTAAGCTCCTGCCTGCGACCTGGGTGAGGAAGGTTCTAGAAGTTCTGCAGGAGGCCTGGGGAAAAGCAAGGGTCCTGCTCATGGTGCAGAGGAAGTCTGATTCCACTCTGAAGAGTGGGTAGAGTACCTGAAAGCAAGTGAAAATAGAGCAAAACAAAAAACGAAAAAAACAAACCAAAACCAAAAAGAGACACCCTCCCTCTTCTCGAGATGGTACACTGTAGTCCCCCACAGTTCTGATATTTAGACAGCTTGGCAGAATATTTGGGCATTCAGAGATAAGTGAGTGGATGGGAGTGTAAACAATGCACCCCCGTGCCAGGAAAGGCGGAGCCTTGGTCATCCTCCTTGTGGTCATGCTCATGATCAGCCCGGCTGCCTATTGTTTCTTTGTGGTGACAAAGTGCCCTTTGTGCAATTTACGTCACAGAGGTAGATAAGTGACTCTTCCTCTGAGCATGCTGCATGTTTTCGCTCATTTTTCCACGCCGACCATGCAGTGACATGTTGGTGTGTTGGCCGAGCAAACAGACTCAGCTGTATCAGATCAGGGGCAACCTGGGGATGAGTGAGGCGTCAGCTGAGAGGTGGGCAGCACTCAAGTCCAGGAGCAAAGTAAAAAGTCAATCCATGTCCCTGATCCTTTCCCATTTCCTCCCTATGTTGGAATCTCCCATTATTCCAACAGTGCACCAAAAAATTTACAGAGGTTAAGTATCTTTCTTGGGATCTTTCTTCTTTTCCTCTCTGTCCCTCCTTACGTCAGTCCATCCCCTTATCTCATTTTCCCCCGTTGTTTCTCTTCCTCTGGTCTTTCTCTGGAAATTTGCTTTCTAGATCGATCTCTTCCTTCCTCTATCAGTGGCAATTTGCAATTCAAACCCACAATGTGCAATAAGCCCCCTCTGAAAAAGATTTCTTAAGATGTTCACAGTATAAACTGTGTATGTCTGTGAATGCAATTTCAGAATCGTTTATAATATTCTGATGCTTATTAGCATTTTTTAAGGCTAGTGATCCAGATGGAACATTTCCAGTCTTTCTTCCATGTTTCACTTCACTCCGAGTTGCTGCCAGCATAGATGAGATATTTGAAATTGGGCTCAGGCAGCCAGATCCATGAGGCTATTACTGCCTGTTAGTTACAAATTCCAAAATGACAACCTTACAAACATCTAAACAAAATTAATTATTACAGTGCTACATGCCAACTTTAACTTGAAAATTGCATATTTGTTTGCTGACTCTAATCTGAGCCTGACTGCGTGAGCACAGTCTTTTTCCTTTACGGGCCTCTTGGTGCAGCCTCAGCTATGCATTCTGGCCGTAGCTCGTTAGCTGTCCTTGCTAATATGGTTTTCATCCCAAATAAAGGGCTTCCCTAATTCAGAGAATTCTCTCTCAGATTGCAGGTGCCATGCTGTTCATTGATTCTGGAAGATGACCGGCTGTGGTAAGGAGATAGTCATTCACAATGGCCAGCCTTCTGCTCAGTTAAAGGTGTCTTTGAACTTCCTTCTCGAAGAAGCGCCAATTCGCTCTCTGTCTTCTGAATGGTGAAAATATCCAGCTTTCCTTAATTGTGGGGAAAATATTACACCAAGATTTGAGTTTCTCAACTCATTGAAATTTGAAAAAATAATGAAAATTGGCTAAAGTTTCTCTGTACACAATTTATTAATAGTTGGCACTCAATGCCATCAATAATTGGGGTGGGACTTTGTTGAAATGAATTAGAGTGGGGAATTACGCAGAAACACTATTTTTGTTGTTATCTTAATAAAGCCTACAAGGATAGGTCAGATAATCTCAGATAACGTCTCCTTATTCTTGAATATTATTGCTGCCTCCTGTCCGTGTTAGTCATTCTATCTCCAGCCACTTTTTGGCACAGTGTCGCTTTTCTATGCCTTTTATTATTTTTATTGCTCTTTAATTTCTCTATCAGTCATTTTTAATGTGATGGATTCATGCTGTACCCAGTAATCGAATTAGGATCTTAAATTCTGAGTGTTAGAAGAGAGTCAGTTCCTTGATTTTTTATGCTATTTTTCTGTTAATATGTTTAGATATCACTTTTTTCTTATTGTGGTAAAATACACATGATATGAAATTGACCGTTTTAACCATTGTAGAGTGTACAATTCAGGGGCATTATGTGCATTCACTATGTTGTGCAGCCATCATCACTGTCTAGTTCCAGAACCTTTTCATGCCCCCAAATGGAAACCCTGTACCCATTAAGTAGTTACTCCTCATTCTCCCTTCTCCCTTCTCTCCAGCCCCAGAAAATAACCCTTAATCTGTTTTCTGTCTCTATGGATTTGCCTATTCTAGACATTTTATATAAATGGAATCATACAATATGTGGCCTTCTGTGTCAAGCTTCTTTCACTTAGCATAGTATTTGCAGTGTTCATTCATGTTGTAGCATGTATCAGTACTTCTTTCCTTTTTTTTGGCTCAATAATATTCTTACGTTAACTTTTTAATTGAAGCACATTCTATTGCTGACTCAGGACTCATAGGCCCTTGTGTTTTCCACACATCCCTATCTTCTTAGTGTTTTTCTTTCCAAAGCATAGCTTGGAACTTACCCTTGGGAGCCTTCCTTTTCATTAATGAGATGGTGGTGATGATGATGACAATGATGACACATACCTTCTTTGAGCATCTACCAAGTAAGCACAACAGTGTTGGGAACTTTCCACCCACTATCAAATCTAATTATCAGAGAAGATAATTTCATACCTACTTGGCAAAAGAGGAAATTGAGGTGCAGATGAGTAACCTACCCACTGTCTTCAGTGAATGAGGAGCAGAGTCACATTTGTTCCCAAAACTGTCTGTTTCATTGACCAACCTCTTATGGGCTCTTGACTTTCCTTACTTCTTTCAAGCTGTTCCACATTACAGAATAAGAGAAGAACCTCGTTTTCTACCTGGCTTGAAGACCTCAGGAAGTGGCTGAGTCAGGTTTTCCATTGGAGCACATCGACTTCTTCAAAACTGACTTCAATAATTTGATGGCTTTTTCTTTTTTTTTTTGGTGAGGAAGATTAGCCCTGAGCTAACATCTGTCACCAATCCTCCTCTTTTTGCTGAGGAAGATTGGCCCTGGGCTAACATCTGTGCCCATCTTCCTCTACTTTATATGTGAGATGCCTGCCACAGCAGGGCTCGATAAGCAGTGTGTAGGTTCACTCCTAGCATCTGAACTTGCGAACTCTGGGCCGCTGAAGTGGAGTGCATGAACTTAACCACTATGCCACTGGGCCGGCCCCCAATAACTTGATGCTTTTGAGGACACTCTACAGCCCAGCCTGTCCAATTTCTTCATTGCACTACATCTTGTCCTGCGTACTCCTGCATCTAAACTTTCTTTGCTCCTCCCTCCTTGTCAAATCTGTTTTCCCTTCAAGGACAAGCTTCCCTCCCCACAGCCTTTTCCTTTCTCACAATTCTGATAATGTACTTTTCCGTGCTTTGCCCTCAGGTCCATACACAGTCGTATTATTAATTACAGTTTTGTGTGAATATCTTGTCTTCCCAGGGAGAACAAATATTACTTCAGATCTCAGTCTTTGTCTAACATTTCTTCAGTAGACCCCCCACCCCCACATCCAGCTTTTAGCTCAATTTTAGACACAGAATTATACTTCAACATGTTAATTTGAAGTAACTGATCAAGTAGTGGAATTCAAACCCATACTATCTCCTCTGAACCAAAGTGGACCAAAGGTAGGAACTTAAATATACAAAGGCACAAACACAAATTTGGTTTGGAGGGGAACTAAACTCGAATGAATCTTATAGAAAGTAGTTTTGGGGACTCGGGAGAGGATTGTTCGATAGTTAGTGTTGAGAATGATCAGCAATGTTTGATACAATCTCTCAGCAGGCAGTTGGGGCACCTGGGGCAAGTATTTGCTATCATAGCATTAATGGAAACCTCCAATTTCTTGCTGAAAAGACTGGACATATATATTCAGTGTTCCTTCAAACACAGTTTGGGAAATATTGGTTTAAAGTCATGTAACCTGATTGCTTTTGAAGCGTGAATTTGGTACCGGAGTAGAAGCACTTTAAAAAGTAGAAGTCTTTCCTGTTTTGGTCAATTTGATATTTAGAGAGGACACTCATTAACTCTTTGAGGTCTCAAGGAGATGTGCCACTTGGGTTGGGCAGGGACACATGCCACCAAAACCTCAGTGGCTTAACACAGTAAGAGTTATTATTATTCCACATGGGTTGGTGGGAGGGGAGTGGGGCTCTGATCCACACAGTCACTTTGCACCATCAACGCTGGTTGTAAAAAGTCACCCACCCTGACTCCACCCATGCACACACATTCTTTGACACTCCTTTGATGGAGAGATGGCATCTGTGTTCTCCTCTCCTTGAATCTGGGCCAACTTGTTACTACTTCAACTAACAGCATATGCCAGATGTGATGCTGTGTGGCTTCCAGACTGGCTCAATAAAGGTCATGCATTTTCTGCCTTCTTTGCTAGGACACTCCCACATGGAGACCTGGGCCACCATGTATGGAATCTGACTGCCTTGATGTCACCGTGTTGTGAGCAAGTCCTCCCCACCTGGAAAGGCTACAGTGGGCACTTCAGGTGGTGATCTTAGTCTTTGAGTCATCCTGCCCCAGCACCAGGATGAGCCTTCAGTGAGTGAGCCTTCAGATGATTCTAGACCTTAGACATTGAGTCTTCCCAACCTCAGACATTGTGGAGCATTAACAAGTCATCTTCTCTTTACCCTGTTCAAATTCTTGATCCACAGCATCCCCGAGCTTAAGTCAATTGTTGTTTTAAGCCATTCAGTTCTTCTGCAGCAATGGTAACTGGAATACCACCTATGACACCATCACCTCCACAAGGGGCTCAGGGCTTGCTGAGAGGGTGAGAGATATCAGGAGAGCTGAGCAACAGCAATGAAATGTTTTGCCCTGGAAGTAACACGCTGCATATTTTATAGATATAGCCATGACTAATCAAAGAGCCAAGCTTACTTTCAAGGAGATGGAGAAATGTAATCAGTACTTCACTAGAAATAGACAAGAACTAGAAGTTGGTGAACATCAGTAACATCTACCTTTGAAAGCTGATAACACCATGCCTCCTGCTATGGACCGAACAGTGTCCCCTTAAAAATTCATATGTTGAAGCCCTAACCCCAAACGTGATGGTATTTGGAGGTGGGGCATTTGGGAGGTAATTAGTCTTAGATGAGGTCATGAGGGTGGGACCCCCATGATGGGATTAGTACACTTATAAAAAGAGACACCAGAGGGCTTGCTCTCTCTCTCTCTCCCTGCTATGTGAGGACACAGTGAGAAGGCAGTTGTCTACAAGCCAGGAAGAGAGCTCCTATCAGAAACTGATCATACTGGCACCTAGATCTTGGCCTTCTAGACTCAAGAACCATGAGAAATAAATTTTGGTTGGTTAAGCCACCCAGTCTATGGTGTTTTGTTATGACAACTCGAACTGACTAAGACACCTCCCACACTGCAAATGTATTCAAAGACCTATTTCCTAAGCACCCAACCTGCACAGTAAGTTTGCTGTGATTTTACACAGCAAAGGAAATAGAGGCCCATATGGTTTATGCTTCTCTCTCATCGCATTATTTTACATGATTGATATACATCGTGTGCCACGGCATGTGTGTTTACAGGTAAAACCTGAATATGTACTTCACATTTCTCTGACTTCCTACGTGCATTGAGGTGTTTGATGAGTTTAGAGAGTCCTAACGCTTTGGCAAGTGACATGACTTCAGTAGATTGATAGATTATGATATGAAAGCAGCAACTGCCAGCACACCATAACATTCTTCTGTGAGAAGCAGAGCCGTGCTCAGCTCCTTCTGGAGGCAGGAATATTTCTATACCACATTCCATCCCCATCTGATTTCATCTGTTGCATCCCTCCAAGCAAAAGAAAAATGCCTTGTGTGATCAGAAAAACCAGGTTAATTAGGGGGCTCTCAGAACAGTGACCTTCAATGCTGGTTGGCCTCTCCGGTCATGGTTAATGGATGATATTTTAAAGGGAAAAAAAAATCACATTAAAAAAGACCCAGCAAATGGTGAATTGTACCAAACTGTAATTTTGGATACTTGTGATTCATCAATGATATCTGTTTTTAGAACAACATTATAAATTCCTCAGAAGCTAATGGACTATTATGAATGAATTTGTTGTGCTTTGTTTTACCAGCAACCTAAATATGATTCCAGTGGATGCTAATGGACTGAGTCCCTTCCAAGGATTAATAAGATTGTTGCATTTTGGATTGTCTTTAGACAACTGAAATTCTGCCTCGAGCGAAGGTACCATTTTGAAAGGCTGAATTCTCTGCCTTCAACGAAATTTTATTTTGGAGAAAATACTGACAGCCAGATGAATGCTGGGGAGGTTTGTCTGGAGCATCATGCAGTGCACACACAAGCTGGTGTTCTCTCCCTGCTCTGCCTACAAGTGACTGTTCCCCAAATCAACGATTAATGGTTGAAAAAGTCTGAAAAATGGATATCCCTTTGACCTTTCTAAGGTTTGTCATTTAGTTGACATACCCATTACCTCAAAAATCAAATGTGTTTGTCTAAACATTATTCTGATGTTTAGTTTGGGCACTAAAGGGCAGACAGCTCACCACGGACCCGCTGACAGTGATCAATTCAGCCTCGAATCTTGTCACGTTCCCTGTTTATTTTGCTATCAATCTCCCCTTTGCCTGCCACCACGGCCACTTTCTGCTGCTCAGGCGCTTTTAAAACTAACAATAATCCAATTTAGAATTGATCAATGAGAATGTGTGGTCAGTAAGCAAAATGACAAAGTCTGTTTGTAACTGCTGACCACAGTCAGGGGTATATTTTATACAGACGGGGCTGAAGGCAAATTTTAATTAATTAATAAATGCTAACAGCATTCAAGCCTCTTCTGTGTTTTTTTTTTTTAATTAAATTCAGACCCTCTAAGTTTCACTGTCTTAGAAATGGGGGAACGAGGCTCATTCACCATCTGCTAGAACCAGTATCTTCTGGAATGGCACTGTCCAGTAGAACTGTCTGTGATGGTGGGAATGGTCTATGCCTGTGCTGTCCAATATACTGGCCACTAGCCACTTGTGGCTAAACTTGAACTAAGGCTTGTGCAATTGGGAACTGTATTTTTAATTTTATTTAAGTTAAAGTTAAATAGCTTTATGTGGCTAGTGCTACAGTACTGGATAGCACAACTCTAGAATGTTGACTTTTAGTGATGAGATGAGGCCTGCCCAAGCCATTTAGAATGTCATACTGTCTAGACACTGTGTATCAGGAGGTCATAGTCTCTGGCCTGATCCAACACGGCTATAAACCAGGCAAGAGAAGTTCAAGGAGATATTCAAAGTCTTCCCCACATCCTAAAGGCATTGTTTGACCAGGCACCTTTCCTGGTCCATGGGAGGGGGTTCCTTAATCAGCCGAGAAGGCCTGGATGCATGCCGGTCTGCAGGATGCCTGGATGCTCCCGCCCATCAAAAGGGAGAGCTCCAACAGGAGAGGATTCAGTGCTGGTGCAGGAGAGAGAAATGGGTTACTTTTCCTAAAATCCCCCCAAAGCAAGCCCCATTCTTAGCTGCATCCCAGGTCTGATTTCCAAAACAGAATGTTCCATTTGTTTCCCAGTGTCAAGTGGCTCCTGAGTTCCAGATATAGTCAGGCCCCTCCTTGGGCCACTGGTTTCTGACTCCTAAATGGGCTGGGCCCCTGAACACTGCTTTGCTCACTCCTTCCCTCAACCTCAAACTCCATTTTTGCGAAATCCAACAGGGGGAAGTCCTTTGAATTTCTTAAGACGATCTGTAGAATCATTTTTTAAAACAATTTGCAAATGTTACCTTCAATGAGCAAACAAGATACAAACTAATTGCTAATAAGATTAGAACCATATGTTATATTTGGGAGTCTTTTTAAAAACATGAAATCACTTTAGCTTTTATTTCTAGATAGACATATGTCAAAAGCCAGATTAAATTCTTTTTAAAACCACATCAGTTATTTGAATTTCAAAGTTTATGGGGGAAATTATGAGCAAGTAGAAACACTTTATGAGGGTTGTGGTATAATCGATGGAGATTTAAAATGCTATACCAGATAACTATTTTCTTAGAAGGAAAGTGGTCTGGGTATTCTCTTGAGGGAAATTCCAAATCTATATTTCTTGTGTTATTTACATACTACCAACAACAAAAACTTAAAAACAAAAGCCAATTATTATTTTTAAAAAATGGAAAAGATTTATTTTCTGAAAATCTCAATTAGGAAAAAGATAGTTTGATTTTGGACATTTAAAAAATTTAGTTTCTAATACAGCTTTATGAGACAGAGTTTGACAATAACAACAAAAGGATATCTTATAATGAGAAAGTCTGTGAATTAAAAGAATGTGTATATACATATATATATATATATATATATATATCTCATCTGTGGTTCCACTATCCAAAGACAAACACCGTTAATATTTTCTTGTATTTCTTTCTAATCCTTATTCTATTTGTTTTCAATCTAAATGTAAAGGTCATGCATATACTATTTCTGTCCTGCTTTTTTTCATTTAACATTATAACACTTATATTTTCTTTTGCACATTCTTTATATATATACTTTTAAAAGTTACATCATAATTAATGGAATGAATATACCTAATTTGTGTAACAATTACATTTTTGTCTGGTATTTAGATTATTTCAGATTTTTTTTTTAATAATATAAATAATGCTTCTCAATATTCCGGATTATTTTTCTAGGTTCCATTTTCAAAAGTGGGCTTACTGCTTGAGAGAGTATAAACATTACGAGGCTCTTTGCCAAATTGCTTTCCAAAAGGATTGTACCTAAATACCAGCAATATTCGAGAGTACTCCTTTCGCAGTCTCCTCATCAGCAGTGGATATTATTATTTTTTTAAAAAAAATCTTTGCTAATTTGATAGGGGTCAAATGTGACCTCATTGTTATTTTAATGTACCATTCCTTGATTACTAGTGAAGGAAAACGTTTTCCACACATTTGTTGATTAGTTATATTTCCTTTTTGGAAATTGCCTGTTCACATCCTCTGTCAATTTATCCATTGGAGGGAGCTTCAGTGTTTTAAAATTCAATTTGATTAACCTCTTTATATAGAAGGATATTAGTACTTTGCCTATACAGTATTTCCTGTGACTATTTTTCCCACAATATGATGTTTGCCTTTTAATTTTATTCTATTTATTTATTTTGGATGAACAGAAGCTTAAAATTTTAACTTAGTAACATATATTAATGTTTTCATTCTATGTTTAGTAAGGTACCTCCTCCAATGATGGTAAAATTTTTTTAAAATTTTCTTCTTGATTTCTTATATATTTATATTTTATATTTCATAAATAAATTCTCTTGGAATTTATTTTGCTGAGTGATTCTAGGTGAGAATCTAAATAGATTTTTTAATCAAATAATCAATTGTTCCAAGGGGACTTATTTATGAAATAACTGACCCCTTTCTCATTCATTTAAAATGTTTCTCTTACCATACATTATATGTATATGTAAAGATAGCCTGTTTCTTGATTATTGTGCTCTGTTGATTTTTGGTTTAATCTTATTCCAGAATTTCAGTGTTTTACTTATTATCAATTTATACTGTTGGTCACTGGCTGACAGGTGCAGAATACTCTCAACTTCTTTTTTTTTTCAAAAAAGCATTTTGCTTTATTTTTTGTGCGTGTCTGTGTGTGTGCCATAGCAGGAGTGAGTACTGATTATTGACTTTTTTACTGACATATTTTGAGTTTTACTTGTTCCAAATTCTTCCCATCTCTCAAGACCAGATCAAATCCTACAGTCCACTGAGCCTTTCCTGACCCTTCTCGGTGGACAGAACTTATTCCTTCTCTTACTCCTGCATAGCTTCATCTGTACTTCTCTTAGAGCACCATTACTTGCTGCCTTGTATTATAGTTATTCATCGACAGATCTTATTTTCATCTAATTATGTATCTGTAGTAGGCTGAATAATGGCCCCCAAAGATGTCCATATCCTAATCTCCAGAACCTGTGACTGTCACTTTATATGGCAAGGGGGACTTTGCAGATGTCATTAAGTGAAGGATCTTGAGATGGAGAGATTATCCTGTGTTATCCAGGTGGGTCTAAGTGTATTCATAAGAATACTTATAAGGGGGAAGCAGAGGGAGACTTGACTATAGTAGAGGAGAAGGCGAAGTAATCACAGAGGCAGAGATTGGAGCGATGGGGTCAGGAGTCACCAGAAGCTGGACGAGGCAAAGAACGGATTATTCCCTGGAGTCTCCAGAAGTCACTGGCCCTGCTGACACCTTTCTTTTAGCCCCTTAAGACTCATTCTGGACTTCTGATCTCCAGAATTGTGAGACAATAAACCTGTGCAGTGTTTTTGTTTTTTGAGCCACTAAGTTTGTGGTAATTTGTTATAGCAGCAATCAGAAACAGATACTGCAATTCCCCACATCTTAAAGGCAGTAACATACTTAACCAGCGCCCCCTTCAAGTATAGTAGGGGGAATTGTCCCTTTTGGGGGACTAGGGTTGAGGCTGTCCAAACCCTGCCTGAAGAATGCTGCATGGAGAGTGGCTCCTGGTTTTGTTCCTCTTTTCAGAATTTCATCCAGTTCTGGATCCCGGAGCAAGACTGACTACACATAGGATTCTTTTTCCTCTGGGGCCATGGCTTCATGTTCCAGTTTTGTTCACAAGAGAAATATAGTTTAGCTCATCATTTGTCTGTCTCTGTGAGATGAATTCAAAATCACTGCGGCCAAGAATTCTACTTTCTAGTAAAGTTCCTTCCAGGATTACCACTGAAAGCCACTAATTAAAAAGAAATGAGTTCAAGAGAGAAGTTTGAATGACTATATTGATATCTTTTCACTAAACATTCTTATTTGCAACTTTCCTATTGTATCAAGTAAATGTGAACATATATCATTGGAATTTAGGACTCCTATCACTTTACATGACATATTTATTTAAACAAATGCTTTTCTTAAACTCGATTGACTTTTCCAATATCTTTGTGGGTAGGAGAAGAACTATTACACACATTTTCCTGAATAGAAAAGAGGAGTAGTAAGGTGGAGACATTTATCCAATATCTTACTCATTTATTTATACCTCAAGGTTTTGAGGGTCTGCAAAATGCTGGGCGTTGTGCTACATTTCTAGTGATTTGAAGATGAATGAGACACAGTCTTTGCCTTGAAGGGTATCGTAGAAAGCAGTAAACAGGCGGGAAACAAACAATTTCAATACATTAGGAGAACGGCTTAATTAGTGGGAGGTACATAAGGGATTATGGAGGGGTGTCGTCATTTTCAACCCTGGTTGCACATTAGAATAATCCCTAGGATCTTAAAAAAAAACTCAACTGTAGACCCTACCCCAGACTATGTGGATCACAACCTCTGTGTGCAGAAGCTGGAATCAGTTGGAGAGAGAGACAAGAAAGACAGGGATGAAACACACAAAGGGAACATCATGCATACGTAGGGCTTTAGGGAGCAGCAGGTGGGGCGCTAACCTTATATAGGCTGCGTCGTTCTAGAGGGCCCCACTGTGGTTGGCTGCAGTCTTGTTGGAGGGAAGCCTGGAGGGGAACAGGAGTATGTGGAGGCACGTGGTGGTGGTGGGGTGGCTACCATTTGCTGACTGTCTCTGTGTGCCATGCACGGCGCTGGGCTTCTTACACATTCTCTCACTTAGTTGTTGTAAGACTTTCCAAGTTATGTGTCCTTATTCCAATTTTACAGATAAGGAACCCAAGGCTTATGTGGTTGGGAAGCTTCCTCAGACTCACAAAGCCCATGAGTGGCAGAGCAGGGAGTTGACTCCTCCTCTAGTGTTGTTTCCATCTACTGGGCTGCCTTGTATAATTAACGCATGGCTAGAAGTAAGTGTGGTAAATAGTGGAAGAAGTGCCTGGGTCTGGGGGCTTTACTAAGAATATTGATTTTTTTTCCCCTTTTCTCACCAAAGCCCCAGTAGATAGTTGTACGCCATAGTTGCACATGCCTCTAGTTGCTGTATGTGGGACGCCGCCTCAGCATGGCTGGACAAGCGGTGCGTCGGTGCGCCCAGGATCCGAACCCGGGCCGCCAGTAACGGAGCGCGCGCACTTAACTGCTAAGCCACGGGGCCGGCCCCAGAATATTGATGTTTGAATTGATTCTGTTTACCAGGTGGGGGTGAGAGAGGAGCAGATAGCATCCAAGAAACATACAACTGGTGGACAGGCTCAGATGAATGGAGCAGTAAATGCTTTTGCAGAGGGGTCCAGCAATCTGGTAAATCTCAAGCGTGGACTGATGTGGGGGAGAGGAATAACAAAAATCTATTTTATGAATCATCAATCCATGTGTTAATAACAAGTTAAGACTCTCATTGACCTCACTTCAAAGTCCACTGCATTGAAAACTGTTGAATGCTACCACTTGTAACAAAACTTTTGGGTGGAAATAGTACTACATTTTGACATTCTAGCTGGTCAGTGGAGTTTTTCCATGCTACCTACTATGTCAGGCTTTCCTAGCTGGTGTAGACATATGACTGGGTGGTATCAGAATGAATCCTTTAGCTTTCCAATACACTTAGAGACTTGTTTCTATTAACTGTTTTATAATACGTAGACTAGGGGAAATTGCAAATGTGGTTACCTTGAGAGATGTTTTATTTAATTGCATTTTTATCTGCCATTTTCCTTGCCCAATTTTAACAATTAGTCACTGTGGATGAAAGTTCTTGCAAGGGGAAAGTTTTCATATATTAATATAAATAAATTCTGTATTTCTATGAATAAATATTTTATTTTCTCCTGGGAAAATACGGGCAAATCTTAAACTCTCTCCAATTCCAACCAACTCTGCCATTCAGAGTCTCCATTGTCATTTTTGAAAGCACACATAGGCACAAATCCCTACATCATACTTACATCCCACTCAATGGACATCAGTTTGTTGTTAAGATAATAATCTCTCAGCAGGATAGTCTCCCCTGATGGCCTGGTCAATACATTTATAGAATGTAATTAAACTATATCACTTCCATGACAGGAAACTGATGACCTTTTAATTATTTCAAGGAAACTGAATATGTAATCATTTTCTCCTTTAACTGGGAGAGAACAGTATTTTGAATAAATTGAAAGCAGACTCGAAATACTTACTTGTTTTGTTTGTACTCTGTACTTCTGCACTATATTCCCCCAAGACATCATCTTGGGATGCTTTTCACAGGGTTTAGGAAAACAATTTTTGGAAAAGCCAGTGTTAAAAATGGGAGACTAATGTTTAGTAAATGGTATTTAAAAGGCACTTGATGATTATTGGAATTAGAAAAGTTCTATCAGTGCTACCGTGAAGTTTTATATTGTGTATAAGCTCACAATAATTAAGATTACCTGGTGGGAAATCTATGGCAAGTAACTTTTTAAAAGAGTGAAAGTAGACAGAGGCCTTCTTATAAAATCAGAATTGGAGAACAGGGCTAATTCTCATGGGGAAAATTGAGTTACAGGACACTTTTATTCTGTCATTTTGGGTGATATAGTGTGATTCCTCATTACAGAGTCCATATTATCCGAATCCAAGACCCAAATCCAACATGTGATAGGTCTGAGTGTTCTTTGGGGATAATGAAACATAATATTTCAAATCAATTATTTCACACATTGGGATGACATTGCTTTTACATCTCTAGTGTAGCAGATTTTTTCCATTTAAAAAAATATACGTTTCATAACTCCCTGAAAAAGAAATTCTCGGGTGATTAAAAAAAACTTACCCAAATGGAAGCATTATCTTTGCAATCTGGTAAAATAAAATTGGTTTGTCTCTACACATAGGCCAGAAAAGTGGAAACCTCTCTTCTCTCGCTGTGTTTTATTAAGAGAAAAGAGAATTGTGCTACTACTTGAAAAATTAACTACTTAATCTTCGACTGAAATTCCACTCAGCAAAATTAGTGGGGAGTGGGACAATTTCACTAGAAACACCTCATGGTGAGTGGTTTTGATTTATCAGTGGACATATTAAATGTATAAGTTATGTCTAAACGCAGTTCTTTCCTGGATATATTTTAAAAGAAAATTAGTATAGTGACTTGTACCTGTTATATTAAAAATTTACCTTTCTTTAAAAAAATATTGCAAGCATGTTCTGAAACATTTCTTTGATCAGGGCTTTTCTTTAGAAAAGAGTTTAGAATTTTATGGATTTTTTTCCCTTAATTTTGAGGGGAATATTAGGAATATTCAAGTGTTAAGATGATGTGACACAATTGCTTGATTTTTTATTATGATGACCATGTGTGTTGATTTGCAGTCGAAGCCTCTTGTGCAAGAAAAAAATACAGGAAGGTCGCTATTCTGCTCTTGAAAACTGGGTGGGTGAAGGCAGGGCAGTAAATACAAAGCAAGCCCTCCTCCCCTTTAAACTCCACAACCAGAACATGAAGTACTTGAGAGCCCAGGTAGATCAGATTTTTAAAAACTACTATTAATGCAACTCCTATCAGCACTTAGTACATATGTAAGAGGCCCTCAATTAAATACTTTTTTAGTTTGTTTTGTTAATAAACTTTTCTTGAATGTTTGACACTATGCTGGGGGCTGGAAATTCAAAGTTGACTAAAAGAGGATTTCTGTTTTTAAGAAGCTGGAAGCTAAGTGGAGGAGACATCTATTATCTAATGAAGTATGTTTAAGCGTAGAGATTTCTCCATTGGAAAACTGAAGAAGGAACGATCATTCTTGCTTCAGAGGAAAAGGCAAGTGTTCACATAGAAGTGGTATTTGAGTTGGGTCTTGAATGCTTGCATAGATATTTATAAAGAAAGAGCAAAAACAGTTGAAGGTCATTCACACTCTTCTGGCTTGCTTCCCTTGAAGGAGTTTGTTTCGTGAACTGAGGGACTTTGATACTAATGAATTTTTCCTGTGTTATTCTAGTCACCCACATTTTAACAGATGGCAGACTCCAATTTTTTTTTCGTGAAAATAGTTGTGTTCAATAGTTTAAATTTTACTGGCATTAAAATATTAGTAAGAGTGAATAAACACAAAGATCTTTGAACTTCCCTTGTTTGTAGCTTTTAAGTGGTCAATGCAGGGTAACGTTGAGAAACATGAATGAGTAGGAACACAGGTTAAAATGGATTGAAACATCATTTTATTCTGAGCTGTAAATTTCTTGACAAAAAAAATTATTTTCAGTGACCTAATTTCCTATGTATATATATCAAATGACACCTGAATCATGTTAAAGCCTTAACCTTTTTCCATTTCCTGTTGTAAAACTGCCTGAATTTGACATCTTTTTAAGTGGAGTTGAAATTGTTTTCGCTTGTGATGTCAGAATTCAGATAATGCCCAAATTGATGCTTGGTGATATTTATCTTAGATATCTCATTTTCGAAGATGTCTTCTTTTATTTTAAGGAAGAATGGAATTCCATTTGGGGTCTCCCTAGAATTAAAAATAGTCACTTATTACAATATTCCCTGTCCATTCTTTGAACCCCACAGGACTGGTGACTGAATAGATAAGAGGCGATTGCATTGCAAGCCTTCAGCCAGATATTGAGTCTTAGCTCAAAGGCTGGAGCAGTAAAGAGTGATGGTATTTATTTTCCAGTCTGTCTGACTCTCCCACTGAGTGGTCGGAGCTCCCTACCAGCTCCCACCACCCCCTAAACAACACCAGCTCCATGAGATATGGTCTCCTCATTATTTTTCAAACTGTTTTCTCAAATACCTGCTACAGTCTATCTTGAGTATACTATGCCCATTTATTAAGTCTTCATTCGGAACTTCTTCAGAACTTCATTGTGCCAAGTTCTATCCTAGGCTAAAGTAGTGAAAAATCAGACAGGATTTCTGGCTCTCATGGGAATAAACTATAAGAAAGTAAACCAAGAAGAAACAAGATAAGTTTGGGTTGCAAAAAGTACAATGGAATAAAGTAAAATAAAACAGAATAGAATAAAATAAAGTAGTGGCATTGTAAAGAAAGGGGGCTGTGGGGGTGGGGAGGGGTGTACTTTAGACTGAGTGGCCAGGGAAAGTTTATCTGAGGTGATGATAAAGGAGCCAGCAACGCTCTGGAAAGAGGAAAACGTGGGAGCAAAAGTCAAGAGGGAGAAGGCCAGTGTGGCTGAAACCTAAAGAGAGGGAAAAATAATGTAAGGTGAGGTAGACAAGGGCCAGTTCTTACGGGCCTCGAGAAAAAGGAGTTTGGATTTTATTCTGATGGTGATGGGTGACACACGGAGGTTTGAGAGCAGAGTGACAGGCCCTGTTCCATGATCCTGGCTGCTCTGTAGAGAATGAGTTGTGGGGTGGAAAGAGGAGAAGCTGGGAGAACACTTGGGAGGCCCTGGCAGGCATCCTGGGGAGGATGACGGTTGTTTAGACTACAGTAGCGGGGAAGGAAAGTGAACTGGCAAGGGATGTGCTGTGAGGTTAGAGTTGAGAGGACTTGTGGGTGGTTAGCTGTGAGGACGAAGGGGAAGAAGGAATTAATGATGACTCCACATTTCTGACCACTGTGCGGTGGGAAATAAGGAGTCTGAGGGAAAGCACGTTGTGAGCAGAAATCAAGACTGTTGTTTGAAATTAAGTTTGAGGAGACTTGTTAGATGTTCAGATGCAAATATCAAGTAGGATGTTTGATTTTGATTTATAGGTCTAAAACTCAGGAGCTGAAGATATAGAATTGAAATCATTAACATATAGAGGTGCTTAAAGTTAAGGTATTGGATGAAATGTCCTAGGGCCAGAGTATAGGGGAAATATTTATGGAAATTAGAAAATATTTAGGGAAAAAAGTGTTAGAAAATTTTTAAAAACCCAAAATATTAGAAAAACAAAGTATTTAGAAAACAAAAATACTCCAAAATAAAACTCGATCTTACTGGTAAGTTCTACAAAGAATTCTAATTTATATTGTTTTAAAATATAGGTTTTATAATTATTCAGATATGGCAAGGTCAACAGATTAGGAAATGACTGCCATTGAAAAGAGGCTTGTTATACTCATAGATCCCAAGAGGACAGGGCATGCCACTCCAAATGGTGGGCCGTGTGGGGAAGCACTAGGGTTTGTTAGGAGGCAGACGGAGAGGGGGAAATGTGGCAAGAAACTTTATTGTGGTTTCTGCAGGAAGGAATGGGCAAGGCAGGGTGAGCACGTTTAAGATTGGCTAGTTTTGATGATTTCAGGAGGCTCTGGGGCATAGGAGCTGTCCTTTGTTGCTCAGTACCTGACCCTGGATTGATTAGGGCAGGTGGATAGTGGCTTGGAATGGGAGAGCCTGATAAGGGAGGTGGTTAGAGGTGTGGGCTCTGGACTGGTTGGTTTGCATTTGAAAGACACTCTCAGCAGGGAGTTGTTTACTATCTCTAGGAAATAGCTAACCCTGGGAAGGGCAGTCCCTCTGTGAGCTCCTGCCCATGCCAAAGCATCAGGAAAAAAGAGACGTGGTAAATACATACATAAACAATTCCAGAGTATTGAAAAAGTTTATGAAACTAGCATAAACTTGAATAAACCTGACATGAATGAGAAAGGAAAGTGATAAGGCAAACTTACTCATGAACATAGATGCTAAAATCATACATATCATTTGTGAATAATGAAAGTTTTGTTTCTTTCATAACAATCCTTATGCATTTAGTTTATGTTTCCTTGCACTTTTTCTTGCACTTACTAGAACTTCCACTCAAATGTTGATAGAAATTGTAATAACATGCAGTCTAAATCTTGTTCCTGATTCCCCAAGAAGAGCTTTCAGTGTTTCACCATGAAGTGTGATATTTGCTATGGATTTTCTTTACAGGTAAAGGAAGTCCCTTCATATTCCTAGTTTGCTAAAAGTTTTTTAAAAACATGAATGCGCATTGTATTTTATCTATTCATTTTCCTGTATCTATTTTAAGGATCATATGATAATTTCACATTTAATCTGTTGATATGGTTAATTATATTAATTGATTTTCTAGTATTAGTCCAACTTTGCCTTCTTAAGATAAACCCAAATATATCATAATGTATTTTCCTTTTCTATACATTACTAGATTCAGTTTGCAAATAGTTCGTTCAGGATTTTGTATCTAATAAGCAAGTGGTCTATAATTTCCTTATCTTATAACACCCTTGCAGATTTTGGTATCGTGATTAAGCTGAACTTTTTCTATTCTCTGGAGGGTTTTGTGTATGATGGATGTTATTTTTTCTTCACGTATTTAAAACAGCTCACAGGTGAAGCCATCTGGACCTAGTATTTCCTTTGTGGGAAGATTTTTATTTACAGATTCAATTTCTAAGATAAATATAGAGCTATTCATATTTTCTCTTTCTTTTCGTGTCAGCTTTAGTAAGATGGGATCATCAAGGAACGTGTTCCTTTCCTATAAGTTGTCAAGTTTATTGTCATAAAGTTTCTCATACTATCTTTTCACTACCTTTTTTGTTTTTTAGGTGATGAAGATTGTCCCTGAGCTAACATCTGTGCCAATCTTCCTCTATTTTTTGTATGTGGGCTGCCACCACAGCATGGCTGCTGACGAGCCCAGGAACTGAACCCGGGAACCCTGGGCCGCAGAAGTAGAGCATGAGATCTTAACCACTACACTGCTGGGTCTGCCCCTTTTTACCATCTTCTTAATGTCTGTTTCCTGAGGGTGAGAGGAGTGGTCCAGACAAACCACACTCAGAGGCCTGGTGGGATAAGGAAGTGTAGCATTTGGGGAACTCAAGTCTGTTGTGTAAATCTAAGCATGACACCAAAGTGAGTATTATGATATATTTTTAATAATTAGAAAAGAATAACAACAACAACAAAAATCATGGTCCTTGCTCCCAAAGAATTTATAGTCAATTTAACTGAGACAAGGCTTATACACATTCAGATTTCAAGAGGACAAATATGAGACCACATGTATGCCAAGTGCTGGGCGGTGAATTTCAGATTGCATACAAGAATGCCAAAGGAAATGACAAATAAGGGGGAAATGAGTTAATATTTTTAAGTTGTTTAGAATGTGAATATCTACAATTTATGCATTTTTAGGTCAAGTATATCCTTTGAAAAAATAAGCAACGTCTGCCTCTCTTAAGGAAATTTGATTTAAATTCATACCCTTTCAGAAGCCTGCGTATGCATGCTACCCCTTGGCATGTTTTTCTTTTGGCCAATGGACCCCTGGATCTCTTTTTATTTTCTCAAAACATTTTTTCTTTCTCTTCTAAACACTAAATTAATATTTTTGTAAGGAAATAAAACTCAAAACAATTTGCACCTGCATTTTTGGCATAAATCAATTAAATTAGCCACAAATATTTGTGTTTTAGAGATGAAAAAGAGTTACCCAATTGTGCTGATGTGAGGGTACTGGTAATCTGATGAATAACATGTATTTACCTTAGCTTGCCAGCTGAAAGGAAATGACTTATTTCCTAACTTATTTTTGGAAATAATAAGTTAAGGAAGTCCCTTCACATTCTTAGTTTGCCAAAAGTTCTTTTTTTCTTTTTAACATGAATGAACATTGAATTTTAGTGTCCTGAGCCTTAGTGTTCTGAGCATTGAGTCTCATATCTGGCTTTTACAGGTAAGATCAAAAAAAAGTTTAAAATATTTAACTTATGGATTTTTTTTTTAAATCATGGGAAGCTAGGCATAATAGGCTTTACTTGAAAATATGACAAAGCACAAGGATATCCCTGAGCTTTCCTTACTCTACAAAGCTAGACAGGAGTGCATTGCACTTGCTGGGTTCCTGGGAAGAGCAATAGTATGGTCAGAGATAAGCAAACGAAAGATGGTGGTTAGAGTTCACAGAGGTTATTTTTGTGAAGTAGGTTCTGTTTTACAGGTAAGGCTGGTCCCAGACAGAAGTTAGAAGGAGGCCAAGTCTTTTTTGCACTTGACATTATCGGTCTGTGTCCTGGGCACCATCATCAGTGCCTTCCTTGGCCCTCAAAGTGCTGAGGGATAATAATCATGAACCTGAAATAAAAAATCATTCAAGGATGAAAGCAAAATAATAATAATTTCATAGAAATACTGGATGAATTTACTACTCATAGACCCTCACTAAAATAACTCTTAATGAATGTATTTGGAGAGAAGAAAATTAAACCCAATAAGAAGGTGTGGACTACAAGACAGGCCTATAGATGAGGCTGGAAGAGGTATAGGCAGATCATTAAGGGACATCCCATTTGGAATTTCAGCTTGATCTTTATAACAAAGTCTACTGGAAGCATTTAAGCCTGGGGAAGGCAGCCCTACTACCTGCTGAATAGTGGTTGGAAGTCAGGAAGATAGGAAGCAGCAAGATGAGTGATGAAGATATAGAGGCTTTCCATGCAGGAAATGATGAGGACATCCCCCAGGTGGTGGAGATGGATTCTAGAGGTGTGGAAACAGAAAGGAAGGATTTACAGGTATGTCAGGGTGACTGGATATGAATGGTGAGGCTATGATGGTAGTTAAGGATGACTCAGGTCTTTCTCCTGAGTTGTTGATGGTGACATTGACTGGGTTGGAAAGAAAGAACAGTTTGGAGGGTGTAGTTTGGTTTTGAATACATTGAATGAGAAGTTTACAAGGCATCTAATTGGAGATGGGCCTCCACTCCAAATAACAACCCAAAACTTGGTGTTATTATATGTTTTAGAATTTTTTCTATCTGATGGTTGTATGATGATCTCTCTCTCTCTCTCTCTCTTCTTCCCTCTCCCTCCACTCTTAAATTGTATTCCTCTGATTACTAATGAAGCCCACGACTTTTCATTTGTTTATTAGTTGTTATGATTTGCTCTTCTGTCAATTGCTTTTGAACCATCTTTAGCAGACGTGTAGATTGCTTACCTAACCAACATCTCCTTCCTTTCTTTCTTGTTAAAAGGGCCATGATTTGGTTGAGGTATAAGGGGCAATGTCCTAGGAAATGAAGACATGTCTCCCTTAAGCTCCTGTGGATAAACAATGATAGGTGGTCATCTGACCCATTTCTGACCAATAGGACCTAAAGGAAAATTTCCTCTGTAGGTATTTGTGCTGCTCACATCTTCTCCCGTATTCGGCTTATAGATTTCACTCTGTTTACAGTGTCATATAGAGGTTTTAAATTTTAATACAGAAAAAAAAAAGAAAAAAAATGTATCACTCTTTTCTTTTCTGTCGTTTTTGCGCCTTGGTTTCAAAATGATTCTCTATCCTGGAGTTCTAAAACTATTCTCTATTTTTTTCTTCTATAAACTTTAAGTTTAAAAAAATCTTTAGGTTTTAAATCCATATGGAATTTATTTTTTTTTCTGGCATGAGGCAAAGATGTTTTATCAAATGGATAATCAGTCAGCCCAGAAGGTTTTTGAATACTTCTTTCTTTCTTCCTGGTTTATATTACCACCTCCATCATATGTGAAGTGCACATGGGTATGTTGGTCTGTTGTAAATTTCCCTAATCTGTTTGTTTGGTCTATTTTCCCACTTCTATTTCTTTTCTCTAATAAGTTGTAGGTTCTCTTGAATTTTCTATGTAAATAATCCTATCGTCTACAAATAAATGACAATTTTATTTCTATTTTTTCAATGCTTATATTGATTATTTCTTTTTCACGCCTTATTGTGCCGGCTAGGATCTCTGGTACAATGCTAAATAAAAGCAGCGATAGTAGGCATTCTTTCTTGTTTCTGACTTGTTTTGTTTAAGAGAATGCCGCTAATTCTTCACAATTATGTATGATTTGGATTGATTCCATTGATCAGATTAAAGGAGTTCCGGCCTTAACTTGTTTAGGGTGTTATTTTTGTTATTCTGAAAGGTATTGAATTTTACTTTTGTGTTTTCCTTTGAATATTAAGATGATCATATGGCTTTTCTCTTGTAATGTGTTGTGAATTATATTTGTAGATTTTCTGTTAACCTAATGTTGTATTCTTGAGATAAGCCATATATGGCCATGATGTAGCTATTTAATAATCTCCTGAATTTAGGTTACTGATATTTTATTTAGGATTCTTGCATTTATGATCATAATATGGGGTGGCCATTTTTTTCTTTTAATGTCTTTGCCTACTTTTGGTGCCTAGGTTATACCAGCTTCATAAATTGAAGAGCTTTCCCTGGAATCATTTGTATTAAAAAGGACAGTTTGTGGAACATATCTGCAAAATCACCTAGCTCTTCCCAGTCTGTCTTTAGCATTAGGGACAGTCCAGGCAAAGGAGCCCGCTTCATTGTTAGCTGAGGCTTGGTCCTCAATCCCCAGCTGGTCTTCTGTCCTTGGGTCCTGGGTTGGGCTACAAAGAGTCCAGAATCCCTCCTTTCCCCTCATCTGGAGGTACACTTGTCCCTGGCCTCCATTTATTCTGTCCAGGCCCAATGAAACAGCAGACCCAAGACCAATCTCTGGCTGAAGGAATTTCAAGAAACAAAGCAACTAAGTTAGGGAGAGAGACCCTAAAAGAAGTTTGTGGAAGTAAGAGCTTTTGATATCTTTGCTCTTCCCATGCCAGTGGGGAAAATGGCGACTCTTACCATGGTTAGAATATGTAAATAACAAGCCCAATAAAAGCTTGTCTTAACTTCTCCCTGGGTTTTCATTTTGCAGAGAATTTGAACAAATCCCAATCTGCAGAGCCTTTGGAAAAAACTAAGTCATGTGTTTATTTTTTATCTTGAAAAAGAAAATCTATATCAGAATTTGACCTCGTCAAGGACATAAGTCATATTTATCCCTCTTTGAATCCCCCCACGACCCCATTGCCTAGTGTATCACAGGGGCTCAGTAAGTAACTGTATTTGAAGATGTTCTCTTCCAAATACAAAATCTGTGTCAAAATCAGGCCGGGCAATGAATATTCTATTTTCAGGGAAGAAAGCTCGTTTTATTTCTGTTTGAAACTAAAAGTTCTTAAACAAACAAAATGATGGAAAACTGAATTGTTATAGGACATTGTTAATATCTACCATTTTATCACTTACATGGGTATGTTGATTTCTAATATTAAAATCCTCTTTGAAAAAAGGAGTTTGCTTGCGTTCACTGCCTGCATTTCTTATGTTGGCCTTTTGGTGTCATTCTTAGATTAATCTGAAAAGCATATTAAACAAGGGTGAAATTTCTCCCCGGCGTTGGGTCTTTTCGGTCTCTGATTTGAAGTGAAGATTATCGTACCTATGCAGTTTACTAATCTAACCTTTTCAATGTTATCTTAACTGTATGTTTTATAACTAACACATGACTGCAGAAGTTTAAATACAATACAGAGAACCACCAATAGTAAAGAAGGCGTTTTTTTATGGGTAGTCTAGAAAGAACTGTTTCTGAAATTACTATACTGAAGCTATTGAAATTACATGTGTAGCTAATATCTGTATGTTACATATATAATGTTAACACAAAATTCTAATGTATATCATTACATAATAATGTAACAATATAATGTTACATTATAATTCATATATGTTGTGTGTATATGTGCCTGTATGCGCCGTGTGTGCGTGTGTGTGTTTGTGTATATCTTTAGTGAGAATAAACTAAGGTTTTTAAGCCATGACAGGGCCTGACTGATTTTCAGTGATCTGTAAAATAAAACTAACTGCTCTCCACGCAGCTGCAGAGAGCTGATGAACTTAACAGCTCTTCTTCCTGTTCTGTATATGGGGATACTCACGTACCTTTGTTCACCTATGAACAGGTATGAAAACCCTTTGGACTGTAAACTTGCTGCCAATGCTAGAGTCAGTCACATGTTTGCCCTTTTTTCTCAGCCTGCAAAAGTCTCAATAACCTTTCTTCTTTCCACCCTTAATTATATTTTCCTCAATTGTCATTTTAATGCATACACTTAATGAGATTGACTTTTTTATGCTCTAACAAATAAGTGAACAAACAAACCAAAAATACGTATGGACCCATAGTTCCATAAGGAAGAAGAAAAAGTTATGGATTCATTGCATTTGAATGTTACACTGGGAGTTCCCAATGCTCAGTCCTGTAGCCTGCATTCAGTCTCAGGGGCAGGAGCTGTATATATCACCTGGGTCTTTGAACAACTTCACTATCTGAGAGAGTCAGTGTACAGTCATGTGTCACTTAATGACAGGGATACACTATAAAAATGCGTCGTTAGGCGATTTTGTTGTTGTGCCAACATTATAGAGTGTACTTACACAAACCCAAATAGGATAGCCTACTACACACCTACGCTATATGGTACTAATCTTAAGGTACCACTGCTGTATGTGTTAATATGACTGTATTAACTCTAAAACCTTTCTATCTGCCAATAGCTGGGGGCTTGGGTGGTTCAACTTCAAGTTTTGTGGCCTGAAAAACACTGGAGATTTATTTCTCAAAATATTCCATTTAATTAGGATCCTATCTGAACAATACAGCAATGTTTTAAAATAAATTTTCTTAGGAAATGATTCTTCTAATTTGGGCTGAATTAAAATTCCACTCTGCAGTTGGTTATTTCCATAATGTGACATCAATGGGGTCTGAGATCTCCACCGTACTTTCAAGCTAACAGGTTGGCCTGACAGTTTCACGAATGCTAGCAGAAGATATGAGACCCCTACATTAGAGACAAAGGACTTGGTTACTTATGGCACAGCAAGCAGTGTGAGCATCACTGTGTTTGTTCTCTTTGTCCCCTAGCCCCATGAGATGGTGTGGATAAGCTTAGATTTTGCCTACACAATCAGTGGGTTGGAACACTGTGCTTAGGGAACCCAAATCTTATACAAGGGGCAGTAAGTATTCTTGCCCTTTGCTCAAGAAGGAGACATTATGTCTCTCTTCCAAGGCTGTCTGCTATACAAACATCCTTGAAAAGGTAGTTCAGAACAAAGAGTGGTCAGTGCCTCATTTGCAAGATATGTCTTTGGCAGACAGAGTAGAAGATACTTTCAGAGCTGTCCCACCTTGCATGGGAGAAAGCTGACTATCCTCCATTTCTCATTTATTATGGGCTGAGAGCTGATCCAGGGGCATTAACCTTCTAGCACTTCCAGCCTCCCACACACTGCCAAAGAGAAACCCATGGAAAGTGGAGGTAGAGAGTCACAAGTGCTTATAGCAAATACAAAGTATCAGATATGGACAGTGAGTGTCTGGGGACACTGCTGTGACATTGATAGCATCTGTCACACTCCCCAGTTTTAGCCTGTCTCCTCCCAAATTACCCATATTTATTTCTTTCCCTTTCAATTCAACTTTGAGTTGTTAGGTCTACTAGAAGCACTTGTAGGTTTTAAAGGGCTAGTAGAGATGTGCTATATTCCCTCATGTCATTCTTCTTAACCAACTTACCGCTAAACAGTGTACCTGTTAGAGGGTGGGCAAAGGAAAGGAGCAGAAGCAAAATTCAAAGAAGTCACTTTAGCTACTTATTAACATCTTTGGAAATATCCAGAGGAAGAGGTGGGAACTAATTGCTCAAATTTGTGTTATAAAATAACTGTGTCTTTTGTTCCTGATCTCTGTGACCCCAGCCTTGGAAAACCAAGAGTTGGTCTTCAATCAAAGAGTGTGTTAAGGATTATTTTAAGAACAAATTGAGGAAATGTAAGCACAAGTCTTTCATCACCTTTTCACCACGATTAGATTTATTTGCTCCCCCGTTGACAGCCCCTTTCTCTTTCAAGCTCTCCGACTGCTTTAGCATCAAGGGTGAAAAATGAAACCTGGTTCCTGCTTTTAAGAAAATGAGAGAATGCACATGCCAGGTTGACAGGTGCATTTCCTGGGAGCATAAAAGTATTGAGGACTTTTAGAAAAGAACAATGTGACCCTAGCCAATGAGAAACCCACTCATTCAGAATCTGGGATAAATTTAAAGTGCTGGTGAAGTGCATTGATATATTAGGGCTAGAAGTGGGGGAAAGATTAGCCAAACAAATTAAAAGTATAAACAAGGGAAATATATAACCTTCCTAAGGCTGAAGGCCAACAAATGTTTCTAAACACTTGTAAAACCACTTTGTATTTAAATGTTTCTGTGAAACGATGAGTGTTTTGATTCCTAATGGTTTTTTTTTATCTATTATTAAAACTCTTAAAAATTCTCTAAGACATTCCACTCTTTCCCTTCTTTGAGGCCCTGTCATCCTTGTTGCACATGAACTTGAAATTAAGCTGAATTTTGTGAAAATGTTTCTCTACTTCAGACTTTTCCAAAACTTTCCACCCAATTAAGGGAAATTAATGATGTTTACCGCACCTCATGTGGATATTTAATCACCAGCAGACAGTGGGGCGTTGTTCCTCCCCAGTTAGTATTTGAAAGGAGACAGTTGTTTTCTTAACTTTCTCAAAGTTGAGGAAAATACTATTCTAAAAAGATGGTCTCTTATTCTTCTAAACGTCCACCACTTTCTGTCTTCCACTTTGCTTTCTTTGTACTTTCCCGACAGGATCCGAGTCTTCCACTTTATCATTTATTCTCTCACAGTATTTATACAATCATTACAGAGTACTGCAAATGGTGATAAGTGGTACTTGAGGTTTCAGTACAACCTCTTTATCTTGGAGATGAAGAAATGGAGATCCATAGAGGTAAAGAGAGTCACCCAAGGTCTTGTTGCTTATTTCAGGCAGATCCAGAACAAGAACCCGAGAATCCCTTCCTCCTGGACTGGTGCTTCTTCCCAGCATAGTCATTGCCCTGAGAGGAAGAGGAAGGGACAGAGAGATGGAGACAGAAGGAGAGGGAGAGAGAATGACGATAGGGGTGAAGGTTATATCAGTATTTATTATACTATTCTTGAAAATTTTCTCTAGGTTTGAAATTTTTTCAAAATGAAAAATCTTAAAAAAATATAAAAGTCTTAGTTGTATTTGAAAAGTTCGACATAGTGAAGAAACAATAAGTTCATGGTGCTGTCAGTTGCTGAGCATTGCTGTTGTCACTAGAAGGCATATTTGTCAAATAAAGCAGACATTAACTTTCAATTAAGGTTTGTAGAAGAGCAAGATTTTTCTCTTGTGATTTTTTTAAAAAATATTTTTATCATCTTTATTTTGAGTCACACATAATTATTCATGAATTTTGTTTCTGTGATTTTTTTCCCTAATCATGAAATTTTGAGGCAGCAAAATTGAGCTTATACATTTCATTCTAACCAGATATTAAGAATTTCTAAATTGACCCTTTCTTAAAAGATTCATGGCCTAAATGGAATTAAATAACTAAAAATTCAATACAGTCCTTAATGGGCATTTTACTTGATGCTATGAAGACTAGCATATCAAACAATTCTACAGAGGTTATAATTGCTATATAATCTAATTTTTATATTCTAATTTGCATTATTACTTAGATTTCTATAAACATTTCTTGATTTAAAAATATCTAACACATTCTCTTAATAGTTGTACGAAGAAATCTTCCCCTCTCGACATTAATTTAACTATTAGTACATTCTTAATAATTATTTTAACATAAAATAGAAATTATTAATATCATAATTAATCTCTACAGCATTTGCTCTTGCCAAAATAAATATTCATTTATCCTTAAACTGATTGATAGAATTTAAAAATATAAAGCCTATAAGGAATTTTTTTTCTCTTCTACCTCTATTTGAAATTAAATATTTGGATATTGAATCTAAACCCAAATAGTATGGTGTATGAGTCAGGGTTCTCTAGAGAAACGGAACCAATAGGGTATATATAAATATATAGAAAGAGTTTATTATGAGAGATTGGGTCATATGATTATGAAGGTTGAGAAGTCCCACCATCTGCTGTCTGCAAATTGGAGGCCCAGGAAAGCTGGTAGTGTAGTTACAAACCAAAGACCTACGAACCAGGGGAACCAATGATGTGAGTCCTGGGATCTAAAAGCCCAACAACCGGAGTGCTGATGTCCCAGAGAAAGAGAAGATGGATGTTCCAGTTCAAGCAGAGAGCAAATTCACCCTTCCTCTGTCTTTTTGTTCTATTCAAGCCCTCCACGAACTGGATGATGCCCATCTGAATTGATGAGAGCTATCTTCTTTACTCAGTCTACTGATTCATATGCCAATCTCTTCCAGAACACTTCACAGACTCACCCAGAGGTAATGTTTTGCCAGCTATTTGGGTCTCCCTTAGCCCAGTCAAGTGGACATGTAAAAGTAACCATCACACAGATGTTGTAACACTGGTTAGATAGGATGCAAATGACCATACTCTCAGGTTTATGGACCGTAGACAAGATTAGGGATGCCAGAAATGATATTGTAGTCATACAGCTATTTGGACCTCTAATGGCTGAAAAGAAGATTTTTCTTGAATATCAAGGCCAATACCCAACCTTGATGCATTCTTAACAGAGATACATAATCTTAAATTAAGCTGGGCCATACTGACCTCTTTACAAAGGCTATTGGGAACCATACAAATCATTAGAAAATACAGTGAAAAAATATCACATTTGGAATAACAGCAAAGTATAATGTAGGAATAAACTTTTTGAGACATGTTTAATGCATTTGAGAAAAGAACTAGAAAGCCTCATTAAGGAACATAAAAAAATAGGACTCATGAATAGAGAACATAGCTTGTCATTGGATAAGGAGACTCGGTATTATTCAATAATCTAAAGACGTCAATCCTTTAAAATTTAAATCAAGCTTTTTTTTTTGCCCCAGGAACTTAAAAATTAATATTACTGTTCATCTGGAGAAGTAAATATCTAAGAATAGTCATGAAAATTTTTTAAAAATGGGATTTGGGGAGAGGATTGTAAGGGAAGACTATCTCTGCTAAACAATGAAGTGTTTTATAGCATTACCTACAAGATCTAAATAGTTGGAGCTGGAGTAAGAACAGACATGTCAGTTGGACAGAATATTCCAGAAATAGCTCAGAATTTATGAGGAACACAAATATACAAAATTCTTAATACCTAAAGGTGATGTTTTATCTGCAAATTAAAGATAATTCAATAAATTATGTTTGCTCAATTTAGTACCCATTTGGATAAACTCCCCACACCCACTCCCAACACCAAACAAATTTCAGATGAACCAAAGATTTAACCATAAAACCATTATATGACACTAAAGAATTTTAAGTCTATATCTATCTATCTATCTATCTATCTATCTATCTATCTATCACTCATCTATCTATGTACATATTCTTAGAAAGGAAGAGGAATTTGTAGACATGATACAATAATCAGAAGTAAAATAATAGGAAAGATTGATGAATTTAACTACTTAAAAGTTGAAAACTTCTACATAGCAAACATACTATAAGTAAAACCAAAGAACAAATGGTGAGCAAGCAAAAGCATTTTCAAATATATAGAACAAAAGGTAAATTTCATAGCTATGTAAAATATTTACAGATTAATTTGAAATAAAACAACCAAGCAATCCACAGAAAAAAGAAATGGTAAATCACCAATAAACAAAAACTATTCAACATTTCTCCATATTAAGAAACTCTAATTAAAACAAGATGCCAGTTTTTCTAATCTATCAGATGGTCAAGGAGAAAAGAAAATTTGAAATTGCCCAGTGATGGCGCTTGTATACGCACTGGCTTGATGGGAGTTCAATGGAGCGTCCTCTTTGCAGGGCAATAGTTAGTATTCCTTTAGGAATTTACGAATGCAACCTGCACCCATGTTCACCTAGGTACCTAAAGTGATATGTTGAAAGATGTTCATTAAAGCGTTTTTTTTATGAGAGCAAACAGTTGAAACATCTTAAGTGTCCACAAGTGGAAGCTTGTTTAAATAAATCACGATAAATCCAGCCAAGGAGGTACACTACATGTCCTGGTATTAGAGAGACCACTCAACTAATGCTGTTAAGTGGAGTCCAGTATATGACAGTATGTAAAATCTGATCTCATAGGTGGAAGGATCCAAACTCTATTTTTGGTGATTATTTCTGCAGCCTGGAGCTAGGGACTGGAGTAGGATGCGAGACTTGGTTTTATTTCTGTATCAGTTTTCATCTGCAGGTGACAGGAGTGACGCTAGTTGTATTAAGCAGAAATGGATTTAATAGTGATTTCTTCAATAAGCCAGTATATGTGTTCTTGAAAAACCTTGTGTTCTTCAAAATTAATAATAATAGAGCATAGAGGTTCAGCGCAGACCACTCAAAATCTATGTAATTTTGAGTCAACAGCACCAGCAAACACAGTGATTGGAACCTCAGAGGACATTTCGATGGGCAATTGAGTTGGGCTGGAGTTATCCTCAGGGGTGTTTAAAATGAATAAAAACAAACTATTGAAAATGCTGGTTTTCAGACTGAGAAAATGCAGATGAAAGCTCTGAGCACAGAGAAAGAGCAGCCTATTCTGTGTAGAGCTTTGCAAGGCTGGGAGCGCCTCTTGTTGGAGATAGAGCCTCTAGTGCAGGTGATCATGTTTAATTTTCTTAGGCTAGAGCTGAGAAGCATCCTGTAGCTAAGCTGAAGATTTTTCTTTTCCTGCTCCTCTTGCTAGGAAGAATTGTGTATGAGTCAAGACAATTGTCATGTTCCAGCGACATTATCCTCTGACTCCCAATCTTACATGAGCTATTTTGAAGTCTTAGAAAGATGGGTTGTAGCAGAACAGACTGTACAGAGAGTGAGGGGCCTACAGAATTGTTGGAAGGCTGGAGGAGAGGGCTCTAAGCTGCCCACTCAGAGGACTCAAGAACAAGTCAGGGCACTGGCCCTCTAGGGAAGCCACTACCTTGGGCAAGAGGGGACTAGGAGGCCAACAGCAGAACTGCTGAGTTAAAATATGTACTGTCATTGCATCAGAAAATAAAGAGTGATGCATGAATATATGGTGGATGTGTGATAAAGCAAATATAACAAAATGTTAACAATTGTAGAATCTAGGTGGTAGATATATGGGCATTCACTATACAGTACTTTCATTATCATATATGCTTGAAAAGGTTCATAATTAAACAAAACAAAACAAAACAGAAAAACAGACTTGTAGCTTCTCTTTGTACCTGTTAGCTCTAACTGCCCCTTAGGATGCATGAGGCTGGTGACTGGACAGTGGAATGGTGAATCTGGCTCCACCACAGGCACAACTGCCCTGGCCATTGGTGATGAGACTGGAGCTATGGGAGAGCCCCCTCTGCATCCTCCACCACCACACTTGCCATCGGAACATTCCCAGTAGCAGGAAGATGGCTCCCACCTCGCCTCTGCTTGCCTTCTCCTTTGCAAATCTTGCACCAATGCATCTAATTTGAAGAACCTGAGTTTGACTCCTTGATTCAAGAAAATCTGAGAAATATGATTCTTAGCTTCCTAGCATCTGCAGTTTAGGGATACTCACAAGAAAGTGGCTGTAATGATTGCTGATGTAATGGATTTTCCTTATCCACTGCAATCTTATACTCTTTTGGACTGTTTCCTCTTTTTTCATTTTTATGATTTTTATAAATGGAGTATAATTTACATACATTAAAAAGTACAGTTTGGCAAGTTAGGGTAAATATATATACTTGCATAGTCACCACACCAGTCAGGATATAGAACATTTCCATGACCTCAGAAAGTTTCTTTGGCCACCTGTAGGGGCACGGTTCTGATTTCCAGCCCAATAACTTAGTTTTGCCTGTTCTCTACCCCAGAGAAATGGGGGAAAAAAATACAGTAAAATCATTTGTACAAGAATTTTGATAGCAACACTATTCATAATAGCCTCAAACTGGAAATATCCTAAATATCCCTCAATAGGAGAATGGATAATCAAACTAGGGTATATTTGTTTTACAATGGAACACCACTCAGTAATAAAAAGGAATGAACTATTGATACACACAACATGGATGAAGTGCAAATATAATGTAAATTAATGTTATAATTATTAAAAGAAGTTTCAGTACATTTTAATACTGGGACAACTTTCACTTTTGCTTTATGCATTTCTGTAGTGGTTAAGTTATAATAATTACATACTAATATTAAAAATTTGAATATGAAATACAGTAAGCCTTGTGATTAAATGCTAGTAGACTTTATAGTCATATTATAATAATATTATAAAATTAAATATTTTTATTATTTTTATATTTATAATTTAAATATAAAATATGTTATTTATATTTTAAATTAAAAGTAAAATAATAGATATGTTATTTATTTGGAAATGAAGGGAATTGGAACGTGTCACTCCAAAATATGCTGCTTTAGCATATTAAATATTTTGAGCTGAAGGCAATTGAGAAACAGCAGATGCAGGGAGAGCCCTCCACCCTCACCCTGTCTTCCCAGAAGCAGGACATAAATTTTCCACGGAGAAAAGTATCCTTCTAGTACCAAGAAGAGAGGACATTCGTATCACTGGAGATGGGGAGTCGATGCCAAGATGAGTTTGCACAAACAAACCTTACTAAAATAGCCCTCACCTTCCATTAGTTCCCCTCATGTATTTCCTAGTCCCTTTCCCACAATTTACCACCCCTAAAAGCCCAAATCCCTTTCCTTTGCCTTGTCACTTCTCCACAAATTTATCACCTTTTGTTAAAATGGTATATAAGCTCCTGAGTCTAACTGCTTTTTTGGGGTTTTCACTTCTTGTCTATGAAGCCCTCTGTGTCACATAAAAAATATTAATATCATATAAAATGTGTATGCTTTCCTCCTGTTAATCAGTCTGTTGTTAGTTTAATTTGCATGTCCCACTCAGAAAACATAAGAGGATAGAGGAAAAGTTTTTCCTCCCTTACAGAAGCAAAAGAAAGAACCATGATTGAGACAAAACTCCAAGTCATTAATTGTTCTTCTAGGTGACTTTGAGAACTAGGACCATATTCAGAGTAGGTAACTCATTTAGTCACTGGACATGCTCAAATTTCATTTTCAGAATAAATAAAAATTGTCTTTTGATTTGACTTCATAACTAGATCAGCTGGAATGCATTTGGAGTAATAGGAAACTTCTTAACAGTGGCTTAAACCATAAGAACACTTATTCACATTACACAAACTATGGAAGTAGGTGGTCCCAGAGTAGGTTTGATGGCTTAGCAATGACTTCAAGCTCCTAACCTTTTTTTCTTCTTCATTCCAACACCCTTAGAATGTGAGCAATGCCCCGCACTTTCCACTCATGCTCACAAGATGGCTGC